>NC_084762.1:73046481-73347402 GCF_028858725.1 Colius striatus | reverse complement strand
AAACCACAGACCTACACAGACAAGACACGGTGATAAAAGACACTGGAAATCCATACTCATTTAGGTACCATCAGTAGCAAATTGTTAACAATTACTGGAAAATTTATCATAACACGTTGTGCAGATTCTCTTCTTTTCATGAGTGGCATTGGTTTTGTTTTGTTTGTCTTTGATTTCTTACTGAGTGGCTAAATCTGAACCAAGAAAACCCACTTGTATACCACAAAAAGGGTTAATTACTTCAGCAAATTTGTATAATTTTATATCCCCAGGACCTCCCATTTAGGATCTAGCATTCTAGTATTCTGGAATTCAAATAAATTCTTTCATGTGCAGCAAATAAGAAACCTTTCAAAGACACATATGTAATGTGAATAATGTAAGTCTCTGGTGTGTTTTCAGTAAACAAAAAGCCTAAAAACCATTGACAGAGAAGGTTCCTAATTTAAAACTGTGTTTAAAAGCCAAATTATAAGAAGGAAGGCCTGAAATACTAAGTCTTGACTGTAAAGTCAAAGTGATCACGTTGGTGTTGCATTCCTTCAGGCAGAGCTGGGAGTTCAGTATGAGAAGAGAAGCCTCATTTGTCTTACTTCAACAGCTTTTGTCTCAAAGAGCCTCACAGAAAAGTGAGCACACAAATTCCCAAATTCTTGTTCCCTTCTCCTGTGACTGAGGTTTTCTGGCTCCTCTTTATTACATAAAACAGAATATTGTTACCTTGCTGTAATGCTGCATTTTATTCTTTGTTTGCATTTGAAATAGAAATTGAAGTCTAATTGTGCAAGTCTCACACCTGAACACAATAGTGCTGTTGTACAAGCTCATAGGAAAAGGTAAGTGAAAAATGTTTTGTCTAGTTGAAATAGCTTGATTATAGCTTGTTTTCACTCTAACAGCATTGCTACTCTTTAATCTGTGTTGGCATTAATTAAGAAAGAAACTAGAGAAGCATTCTTCTGAAAGAAAAAACAGAGATAGATAATTTTGAAGAATTACTAATGTGCTATCACATGGTCAAAATTATTTACTGTAAATTTATTAATCATTTCTGTTACTGAACAACAGCTTCCTTTGCTTTATGGACATACACGTTTATCAAACGCTGCAACATATAGTCTCATCCATATTTGGTGGAGAGAGTAGTTGTCAAGCAGTTTTTCCTTTGAACACCTTGGTAATGGAAATTTTTTAATTCTGTAGTTTGTAAGGATTTGGATGCCTTGCCTACATTTAACAAATACCATTTAAGAAACGCCATGCTGTTAAACTAGGAGAACCATGGTACTGCTTTCTCAAAAATGTTTTGCTCTAATTTGGTATTTTTTAATGAAACCCATATAGATGTTGTCCAGTGTACCTGGGTGGAAGCTCATCTCCCTCTGGCATAGGAACAAATATTTCAAAGAGGTAAGAAACGTGGAAAAAATGTTCTGCTTGCTTTATCATTATTTTTCTTCACAATGGTGCTGCTGTGGGGGCAGAGTCCTGTGTCTGAACCGGGCAGGACAGCTCTATATTCATCTGCATATGTGGCTGCCTGTAGCTGAAGTCAGCTGGTCCCTTCCAGTTCTCTTTTGTAGACCACTAGATCTTTGTTTGTTTGAGGAGTTGAAAGAGACATGAGACTCCAACAATCAGAAACATGTAGTTAAGGAAATTGCTGCTGCAGAGTGCTGTTGTTTTTCTCTGCCTCTCTTCAGCTTTTTGTGTGATGCCGAGTATGTGACTTAAATCAGTGGGCTGGTTTAAATCATCCCGGAGCCTGAACTGAAAATAACCAGAGTGCTTTGCAACTGCAGCTGAACTTAGTAGGAGAGGTACTTAAAGAATTATCCCCAAAATCCTGTAGAACATTATTGCATTTCCATGTGGGATTTTTTGGTAGTAATTATGCTTTTGAAGCATATTTGGATGCTGGTCAGGTGCTGTACCAGTGAGGAAGACCAAAGAGAATGTATTGAGAGAATATATGTTAATTTGATGAGTTCAGTGAGGTTAGGAACCTGTAAAAATAATACATGATCATATAAGGTAAAGCACACAGCATAGTGAATGTGCCAGAGATGTAAAACTATAAGATTACAGGGCAACGGCACTTCTGGTATTTCTGAGAGAGTGCTGCCCTTGAAAACAGGTGTGATCTGTGCAGCTTCTCTGGTTGTAAGAAGCTCTTGGAACTTTCTGTTCTTTTCTGACCAGAACGTGTGACCAACTGCGCTGTACCGCTTGCGACTTCCGTGTGTCACTGTTCAATGACTACATCTGGGATCAGTCCTGTGACTATCTTTTTTTCAGGTATGTCTGAGGTGGGTTTGCTCTTATTGCATTTTGTTACTGTGCTTTGGGGCTTGATAGGAACGGGGAACATGAAAAGTCCTGAGCGCTCCTGTGTTACCTAGAAAAGGAGCATGTCTGCAACCTGTTGGAGGATCGGGTGAGAAAGTGCAGGGAGAACGATGCAGCATCTCCCATAATCCTTTTTCATGCCTTACCATTGCGTCCTTCACCTGCTTTGAAAAATAATTTGAGTCTCATGGATCAAAAGGCAACTTTACTGCTGAAATAAGAAGATAGTCTGTGTGATGGGTTGGCCTCTGGTGTGCTATCACAGGATGCCCACAAAATGAATGCAGACTGTTCAGCATGTACTTCTCACCATACCTTCAGTCATACAGACTCTGATTGTTTCAAGTCAGATTTACTTTTTTCCAGTATCAAGTATTACGCTGTCATGTTCGGTGAAAATCATAGAATCATTGAATCATTTTGGTTGGAAAAGACCTTTAAGATCAAGTCCAACCACCTACTTCACACTACCAAGCCCACCACTAAACCATGTCCCTCAGCACCTCATCTACACATCTTTTAAGTATCTCCACCACCTCCCTGGGCAGCCCATTCCAATGCTTAATAACCCTCTTGGTGAAAAAGTTGTTCTTAATGTTCAAATCTATATCCCTAAATTCATTCATGACAGTGGTACTCTTCTAAGAGCTTTTCCAAATTGAAATGGCCTCATGAAACTTTTTTCTTTAAAACAAATGCATGATCCTAAACCGAATTCACTTGATTGACAGGAATAACATGCCTGAGCTCTGTAAACTAAGAGCAAAGATGGTGAAGAAGAAAGGAGCACGAGCGTATGCTTGTCAGTGCAGCTGGAGATCCATTGAGGAATTAACTGACCTCCAAACGGACCAGCAGCTTCGGTGGGTTTGTGGTAAACATGCAGAGTGAAGTCCTCTTGTGCGTGGTACCTACTTGTGTGGAAACAGGTCATGAGCTCAATTTGTTTCTCAGTTTTCTGAGAAGAGGAGGACACCTGAGTGCTTATATGTAGAAATAGATTATACCACCCAGACTTCAACCTGGAAACTTTTTTTCAGTTTAACTGACTTGAATTATTAGAGGAAACAACCAATTTGGAGGCTTTCTGGAAGCTAAATGAGTTTAAAGCTCATACTCAGTAGTGTTAAAGAAGAGGAAATCAACAGATTTAGACCAGGGGCCAAGCCCCTTGAGACTGTTGCTCACATCTAGCAGAGAGCCTTATTTCCCATCTCTGCAGAATATTGGATTCAGAATGGTGGGTTGGGAAGCAGCCATGACACACAAGCCTATGAGTTTCTGCACGGAGATGAATCCTGCTGTCCTGCTTTGCTCACAGCTGTTACTGAGCATGTGCTCGTAGATCTCAAAAAATTACTGCAAGATCAGCCCTCACCCCAAAACTTAAAACTTTCTTTTACCCACCAGAAGCCAAAAACTGCAGGTGCTAGAAGTTTCCTTCCAGTTCCTACCACTTTCTTCAAAACTCTTTCTGCTGGCTAAGGACTTTTACCACAGTGAATTTCTTGGACTTCTTTTCAGCCTTCACTGCAAGAGGTGAACAAGTTATTGTGCAATTATTAAAAATTGTGTAATTTTAACAAGATTCTGAAGAGTATATGACTGCCATCAATAAATTTCAAGGGGAAAAAAGGCTCAGGCTTTTAAGGATGGGAAAATACATATCCTCACTGACATTAAAATTTGGATTTTTTTTCAGTTTCACTTAGCTTTCACTTCAGCTTCACTTCAAAATGCTACATACTCAGGAAATATAACTGTCCTGGTTTGACACACTCCCTTCCCCCTATAAAACTACTTCCAGTATCATGTTACTTGGTGAATTGGCCTGATTACAGTTAATGTCACCATAGTTTATAAGCTCTTTCTTCTCATTATGTATAAATAACAGGAGATAGATTTGAGTTTGGGGCAGCCAGAGAGGAAGGAAAGGATTACCAGTCCTGGCAATTACTACATTGAAAAGTGTCTCAAAATGAGGAGCCTGACAGTATTTTTGCTATGCAGTATGTGATACTCTACAGATAAATGCAAAATTACTTACCTTGTGCAATTCCAACTATACAGACCTATTTCTCTTTTTTGGCCCAGTTTTGCTCATGGCCCTAATCTGTACATTGTCAATCTGTTCTTTTTCTGAGCTTTTCCAAAACAATTGCACGGTCTTTCTTACAGAGACCATCTCTCAAATCTGTCTCTTTGGAAGAGCAGATCCCAATAGTGACCAGAGGCATAATGGACTCTGCATCCTGCTCTCCTTCACCTCTGTGAGTGGGTTTTTAGAGCCTGCAGAGGACCAGCAGTGTGCCTGGGAGGCCTGGCAGTGCTTATGTGTGCAGTGCTGCCATGGTGCTCTAGAATTCTCTTCCAGTGCCACATGCAGCCTTGCCAGTAGGTTCAGAGGTGAGTTGGCTTTGGACAGAGGTGCTGTTCGAATAATGCTATAGACATATTTAGGGTTGTGTATTGTTTTTAGTGCAATTGGTGCTTCAGGATGAAGTTTCAACTGTTAAGATTCTAAAACTGCTGGTTCAGGAGATGGAGAGACCCAGAGACCAGATGCTTAATGCTCAGTCAGCCTCTCGCAGAGGCCTGCTGCCCTTTCTGTCCCTCATGCAGAGCCAGTCCCGGTGCCGACGGGAATCAGTAAATGTTCCTGGGTTGTCCTCAGGTGGCCCTGAGCAATTTCCATTCCCACAGCTAATGGTGAGAGAAGATCCTGGCAGTAATATGTGATTTATTAACAAGCTCTAGAAAAGAAGCAAAAAGTGCTGAATTGCCTTGTCTTGCCTGTTCCAAGGCCATTTGAAACCAAGGATCCTCACAGAATGCTTTTGGGTTTTTTTTCCTGGATTCGCTCTGGAACTTGTGTCACAATGTAGGGAACAAGTTGGGGAAAATGCTATCTCAGTTCATGAGACTGAGTCTTATGTAGCTTGGGAAAGGAGGATGTCTCCTATACCCTGTTTTAATCAAAGCAACAGAAGCGTTAGCTCTGTTGAGACTGCACTCCAGGCACTGAATTGCCAGAAGTTTATTCATAAATGTAGGTGGAAGCTCGAGCATTCCCCTGAAATCATCATGTGTATCCAAGAGTGGCTGCTCATTTCTGGCCGTGGTTGGAATGGTGGGATGTGACAGGTCTTTGTCCAACCGAAGTTTTAAGCAGGTACAGAAATAGTGCTGATTGTATTGGATTTTTATTACAGAATTTGGTATATTTCTAGCTCTGAGAATAATTACTACGTTGTTAAATACAATTATTTTGTTGGGAAGGGGAGGACTAGTACTAAGTATTTTATTTCCCCTCCTTTGCTTTCTTCAGTTACGTGTTACAAACCACTCCCAAGTCCCCAAATGAAAAGAATGTAAAGAAAGGTAAAACTAGAGCTTGAATGTCCATTTGATGCAGGTAAGATTGCACAAGGTTTTCAAGATGTAGCCCAGATCCTAAGTGATACTTCTGTGGCACTTACCTGAGAGAGCAGGGATTGTGTAAAGAACTTTGTTGAACAATGCCACTCAGCTGCTGTCAGATGGAAGTACGGAAGTTTTGCCAAGTATAAACGTGATCATTGTTTTCCTCTAGGGGTTTTTTTTTTTTGCCTTGGAAGTAATAAAACTGGTTGTGAAATGGGCAAAGTGAAAGCCTGAGACTTTCATGTTGCTTAGATGATGTGCTTGGAACTTTTCTAGCCTGCAGCAGAGCCCTCAACAAACCAAAAGCGACGAAGGATGACAAAACAAGAAGCCATGCAAAAGCATTCACTTGGAAATGTAGTCAGTGGTTTAATGTCATTCCAATTTCTCTCAGTCTGTGTTCCTGCAGTAGATCTGAGTGGGAGTTCCAATTCAATCTACAGGGTAGATTTTTATACCTTTTTTAATCAGATTTTAATGTGCTGATCTAATTGTATCTCACTTGTTTTACCTACAAACTGCAGAGGGTGTCGCCTAGATACTGAGTATAGCTCAAAAGAATAATCATTAAGGATCCTGCCATCAAGTTGAATTTACAGAAGCCTATTAGCATGACATTGCAATCTCTGCACTCTGTAAATAAACTGCATAATGATTTTTTTCTTTCTGGGTACCCATTTCAGTCTGTACTGAGGCATTCTGCAAATACTAGGCACTGGAAGCTGCTGCTTGGTGAGAGACTGCTCATTCCTCTTGTTTCCTGACACGTGAGTCTTTAGGTCACATAACCAGCACATGTAGTAGTCACACAACACGGCAGGCACTGTGCTGGCAGCTGCAAAGGCAAATTCTTCTTTTTTTGCATAAGACCTCACTGGTTTTGTCTGGTTTGTGACACTAGATAACTGCAGACAGGCCAAGCTGGGGGGGTGTGTGCAGGAGAAGAGTGTTGGGAACTGCCCATTTGTGAGGGCCACATGTGATGCCTGAGAGGTGGCACATGTGCTTCTGGGAAAGTATTCTTCAAATGTTGACACTTTAATAAAATGACAAGTTGGAACAAATCTGAATTGTGTGTTGTGTAAGTTCTGTTGTGCTGTTCCTACCCAAGAGAAGCCTTATAAAAGTGATTTTCCTGTCAGAATGGTTATGCCATACCCTTTGTACAAAAACATTGGCCAGCTCATCATAAACGCTACATGCTGTCGTGTGCATTTTCTCACATCACTGGGGATGCAGCAAATACAGAGTCACAGAATGATAGGGGTTGAAAGGGACTTCGAGAGATCATCTTTTCCAACCCCCTGCTAAAGCAGGTCCACTTAGATTGGGTCACACAGGAATGCACCCAGGTGGGTTTGAAAACCTCCAAGGAAGCAGACTACACACCCTCCCTGGGCAGCCTGTGCCAGGGCTCCCTCACCTGAACAGTGAAATAGTTTTCCTTATGTTTAAATGGAAGTTTTTGTGTTCCAGCTTCATCCCATTAGCCCTTGTCCTGTCACTGGACACTACAGAAAAAAGTGTCACCCCATCTTCTTGACATACACCTTTTAAATACTTCTGTTAATGAGATTCCCCACTCAGGGACCTCCTCCAGGCTGAACAGCCCAGTACCCACAGCCTTTCCTCGTATGAAAGATGTTCCAGTTCCCTGATTGTCTTGCTGGCCCTGTACTAGGCTCTCTAGAAGTTCCCTGTCCCTCTTGAACTAGGAGCCCAGAACTGGACACAGGACTCCAGATGAGGCCTTAATGAGGCAGAGTAGAGAGGGAGAAGAACCTCCCTCAACCTGCTGACCACACTCTTCTTGATGCATCCCAGAATGCCATTGGCCTTCTTGGCCGTGAGGGCACATTGCTGGCTCATGGTTAGTTTATTGTCAACCAGGACTCCCAGGTCTCTCTCCACAGAGCTGCTCTCCAGCAGGTCAATCCCCAGCCTTTACTGGTGCGTGGGGTTGTTCCTTCCCAGATGCAGGACTGCACTTGTCTTTGTTGAACCTCATGGGGTTCCTCTCTGCCCAAATACCTGAGAATTCAATGGGCTTCAACATTCCTTCCTCAATAACGTGAGGAGAGCATATCCAATTACAGAGAGCTCATAAAGGTGGTTGCATTTATCACATTTCTTGGATGTTTACCCAGGAGCGAAGATGGAGCCAGCTGGCTGAGGAAGGTGGCATGTAGTTAAACTTCTGGCATAGTGGGATGCTGGTAACTGTGCATCAGTCAAGGCAGGTATCACTGGCATCCTGCTGGTCACTTAGGGAGATCAGTCAAGGAGTCCCAGCATCTGCTGTCCCTGGACCTGGCTGTAGAGCTGAACCGAATCTTGTTTCTCCATCATGAGCAACACACACATCAGAGTAACAGACAGAAGTACTTCCTACACCCCATCGTGCCTTCAGGCTGCAGGCGCCGGTGCAGTTACTTGGCAGGCCAGGTGGGCAGCGTGGGCTGGGTGAGAACACGCAGCGAACACCCACTGCCTCAGGAACACTCCTGACTTGACTTCTTTACAGGCTGCAGTCTCGCAGCGCGCCGTTAGAAGGCAGTGCCCACGCACGTTTAATTCACAACGACAGCTTTTATTCTGCCGTGTTAGATGTGGTTTAAAAGTCTGTTTGGGGGTGAAACGTGATTCCACAATCTGGTCTGCAGAGGGCGGAGCGACACCGCTCGGTGTTACAGGTCGGGCTTCTGCTCACTACCACCAGCTCATGCTGCTGTTTTCCTCAGGAATAATGACGGCTTCGTGCAAGCGACAGAGGCTTCTTGCATTTGTCTCCTACTACTGTGATTACAATTTGAGTAGCCAGATCTGTGACAACTCTGATTTTTGTGAAACTACATCCAGATGGTCATCAAGTGGTCCTTGACCAGTACTGAAGCAGATAAACTTTTCTAGTTGTCAGCTAGAGGACTAAAAAACTGCCTCTATGTGTGTAGGTGTATATATGTATGCTTATCCTCTAATAACATCAGTGGAAAAACGAAATTGCCTCTATTTACTTTGCACTCTGATCAAATTAATTTTCCCTGAAAACATTGTTAAATAATTTTGACAGGTGGAGGTCATATATGTTAGGCTCTTATAATGTTCAGAACAAAATTTATATGGCACATCACCCAAGATGTGAAGATGGTATATGCTAAAAAGGAAACAGTAAAAGACCAAGAGTCAGAAATACCAGAAATTTGTTCCTGTCTCTGTAGGAAAGGAAAGCAGACCAGAGAAGCTGCAAAGCACTCTGAGAAAGGGTGGTGAGAATCAAAGACTTGCATTCTGCAGCTCTTCAGCCACAAGCCATGGTTAAGGTTTTGGTGAAGCCTCACTCTCTGCACTCTTCTCCGGTTCTTTGAGAATCCAGGCAGTCTGAATGTACAAAACAAATCTCCAGTAACCAGTAAAGTTGTGTCTGATTCTGTGGAAGCAATGAGGTTCTTTTAACTAGAAACTCCAACATATCTAAGCCATGAAACTAGAGTTTGCTTATTTTACTGGTAAAATAGGGAGTATCATCTAAATGTAGTTTATACTGTAGTTACACCACAGGTGAGTGACCTCTGCAACACTGCTTTCCTTCCAATAAGAGAAATAGTTGAACAGAAAGTTTAGTAAAGAGCAAAGCTTAGTAGAACATTGAGAGGCTGCATATAGGAAAGTTTTATGCAAACTCTTTTTCAAGTAAGAAATAAGCCATTAGTTTTTGTTTGCTTATAAACTAAGACCCACCTAAGTGAAAGAAACAAAAATAACAAGCTGCAGGGAGAAGTTCAAACGCCCACGATCTACCAAAAGCCAGGACAAAACTTCCTATGGGAGCTCTCCTTTTCTAGGCGACTTTTAGGATTGCAATTCCAGAGATTGGCCTAGAAGACAGGGTGAGCCCATCCCCACTCACTGCCCTTGGTCACTTCCATCCCAGGAGCCTGAGCTGCCTAGGGAAATCAAGTGCAGGACAGACTCCATCCTCAGAGAGTACGTGCTTGCTTCCACAGAAGGATGCTGTGGAACTTGTGAGCTGAGTATGGCTCGTTTGGTTTTGGGGGAATTGTCCTCTAAAATTTCTGAGAAGTGTTTCCTGCAGTATTTTGAAACTTATTTCCTGGTGACAGGTTTTAGATACAAGAGCTAAGATAGTCGGATATTATATTTAGATAGTATCGTCAGATATTCAATATAGATAGAAGAGCTAAGATGTACGGGGCTGCTAAAAATCCTCTTAGCCTGTGGTTTATAACTGTTATTCAAATATAAGCAAATGATCTTGAAGTTTTTCATGAGAGTTTAGTGACACTGAAGCCCTTACAGTCTCAGAGTTGTAAATGTACTGAAGAACTGGGAGGCAGACATTTTCATACTGGTCAGACAAGTGTTTAATATTCTGTCTCCAAGTACCTTAAATACATCTGTTCAAAAATGTGGCTATCTGCAGAGGGGAAGACAGTGTTAACTAGCTCTTGAATGGTGGCAGGATATTTATAAAACACTTATAGAAATTTTCAGTCTCTGTTTAAAGGCAAGCAATGTGGCCTTACTCTAAGACAACACAATATGTGAGTTAGTATCAAACACAGTGAGAATTCACCTTTCAGCTGATGCAAAGAAGCTTTGAGATAGTCAGCCTATGTCCTGACTGCCCCCACATAAACAGCATTCACAGGAAGGGAGAAGCAGCAGTCAGAGACAGGAAGGTTGGATTTAACATCAGACTCCTTATCTAGGCAGAGCATGCTGCTCATGATGCTGGTAAGAAAGTGTGTAACTTGCTGCAGGAGACTGCGATGGCTGCTTGGCCCTTCCTGGGAAGACAGTTCATATCCATGTAATCAGGGAACAAACTTCCACATGCAAATGGGTTTAGGAAGAGATTATATCCTGGGGTTGGTTATCCAAAATGATGCTTATGTGGCCTGCTCTAATTCAGGCTCAGTTACAGTCATTTGCAGGAAGAGATGGATCTGCATTCTGAAGCAGGAGGGGCTGTGTCTTAAAAATAAAACCTTTATCACAGTAAGAATGAGTTAATACTGGTCTTATTAGCCCTGAAGAAATAGAAGCCTTTCCTGGATCTTAATACACATTTCAGTTTTCAGATGACAGGTTTTACACCAGAGCTGCACCAGCTCTTGTTCCAGCACTTTAGAGATAAAAGCGGTTGCAGCAGCATTGTTTTATATGCTCTGAATCAGTGAGGTATCTTGTTTACAAGCAGAAGATAAGCAGCTTCAAAACATTCTTCACAGTATAATCAGTTGTTCGAGAACATGTGATACCAAGTTTCCTTCTGATTTCTGTGTATGTCTTGGGAAGTCCATCTGCCCTGGGCCTACAGTGCAGCAAGGCCCCATTCAATCAATATGTGTTCCTCAACGGCTGAAATGAAGAGGTAGCACAAAACTGTAGCATCCTCTGCACTGATTTTTCTATGAATGATGACTGTCATTTCTCTTGTCTTCCCCAGAGTATGCTGCAAAATTATTTCTGATTTTCTCACACTTTGTTCAGGCTAAGCTGGTGATTTGGAAACACTTTAAAGCAGTCTTTCAGTTACATCTTCCCATCTATGTCTGAAACCTCTCTTTTTTTCTTCTTTTTTTTTTCCATGCTAGTTATATATTTAGTTTAATTCTAGTGAGGAAGGCTGGAGACAAACTATGAAAGAGGAGAGTGGTATAAAAAGTCTACCACTGTCTCATAGAGTAATAAAATATCTGTCCTGAGTAATTGACAAGAGAACATTCTGAGTTTGAATTGCTATAATAATTCAAGCCAAGAAGATACTGGGGTCCATCTGTTCTGCAAACTGATGGTGGGTACTGCACATCACCAGTCTCCTGAGCACAGGAGGATATGGTGACACAGCCGTCAGCACTGTTAGCACCCAGAGCATCCAGCCAGGTGCTTCACACTAGGGTTGCTAGTGTAAGCTAAAAATCCTTAATCCCTCTGGTTTTGAAAAGGGTTTTTTTTACCCTCTTGATATATTGGAAATCCCTCCTAAAAACCTGGAGAGCATTACTCCTTTATAAAGACTATGTTTGTAAAGTGGATAATTTCCAGATGTTGAATCGTTTCTCGGACCTTGCAATAACAAGTCAATGCTCTGGGGTTCTCAGCCAGTGCTGGGCGTGTGGTTACCTTGGGTATTTTCAGGATCCATCCTAAGGCAAATGACACCTTTAAATAGGGGAAAAACAAACAGCCTAATAGGCACCTCACAGCAGAGAGCACCTCATCAGGTTTGTCCCAACACATTCTCACGTCATTGTTCAGTGCAGTAACAGACCATAAAAGAGCGAAGCAGCTACTTTCTTTTTCTGTCAGATGTTGCAAGTTACTCATATTTCCTGTTCTGCTATTTAAAGGACTAAGGGCTGAAAATGGGAGTTCATTAACTTGCCTGAAATGAAATATTTTCCTGTCTTTCTACAGCCACTCTGGAATGAATGAGATAAACACAGGCCTGGAAGGCACCACAGGCCTGGAAGGCACCTCCAAGGAACCCATAGTGCCTTTTGCCCTGAGACAGTACTACCCCTTCTGGCAGCTCAGGCTGAGCCCTGGTGCAGGTTGCTGCCAGAAATGTCCCTCCAATCTGCAGAGGAGATAGGATACGTCAAGGAAATGGAGACCAGGAGTTTCCGTGCTGGCTGTCCAGCGGGAGGGACAGGAGGAACACTCCCCTCTCCCTTACGCCTGATGGGTTGGGCTGTATTTTAGCCAAGAACAGAAGTGTATGGGAGAAGGCAGGAGAATTTCAATAAGCAAGCAGCAGTGGGATTTGGGCATTTAGTGGTATTTTTGACAGCCTCCCCTTAACTGAGCACATTCACACCTCAATCATTAAAAATAAAATGTTGCTTCCCACAATTTTCCCTTTCCTGTTGGCTCTCGTTTTCTTTACAGATGTGAAACTGCTTACTCATTCTTCAGAAAAAAATCGTATCTCGGTCTGGACAGCCTGGGAAAAGCTCAGGGCATGCTTGCAATGCAAACGTTGAGGAAGTAAATATAGTTTCTCAATGAGTCTAACTAATTCAGCTGTCACATTTGACAACCAGCCCTCTAAACTTTTGGTGGAGAAAGAGCTCGCCACTCTGGGACAGGCCGTCTAGTGTTGCGGGCCTTAATGTAGCTCTGGGCCCCAGGAGGTCACAGGCCACATCTGAGAGGCCCAAGAAGGGTAACTAAGAGACACAAGTCTGTTGTCAGTAGCCTTACAATTGCTGTGCTGGAGACTGCACCACTGGGGGAAAAAATGGCTTTGAGATTGAAAGAAAGGTCTGAGAGCAAGGCCACAAGTTGGGCAGAACAGCCGTTGTGGTTTTTGAAATACAGAGGCAAATTCTTCCTGAAATGCAAAGATGTTTGCAAGAAAATCTTTTCACTGTAATATATTCTGACTCAGCAGCAGTATGTAAACTATAGACCATGAACATACTTAGAATCATAGAATCATTATGTTTGGAAAAGACCTTTAAGATCATTGAGTCCAACCACTAACCTCACACTGCCAAGCCCATCACTAAACCATGTCCCTCAGCACCTCATCTATGTGTCCTTTAAATATCTCTAGGGATGGTGACTCCACCACCTCCCTGGGCAGCCTGTGCCAGTGTCAGCCCTCTCAGTGAAAAAGTTCCTCCTGATCTTCAATCTAAACTTCCCCTGGCACAACTTGAGCTCATTTCCTCTTGTCCTATCACTTGCTACCTGGGAGAAGAGACTGATTTATCCCTTTGGGGTAACTGTAGAGAGTGATCATGTCTCCTCTCAGCCTCCTGTTCTCAAGGTTAAACATCCCCAGCTGCCTCAGCTGCTCTTCATTAAGACTTGTGCTCTGGACCCTTCACCAGCTTCATTGCTCATCTCTGAGTACAAACTTGGGTACAAACATCCTTACATGAGTCAGTGCCATCAGAGTAGGCATGAGTGACCACTGAGGAGCCTGGAAAAGCACATGTGAGGAGCACCCCTTGCTCTCCTAATTACACTCCAGGAAGTTTTAACATATGGCACCGAACCATCCTGCCAACTACTGGGTTCCATTTTTATTTCATGTACTTTAAATGCAAAGAAAAGGAGCTCCCAGTAGGAGGTCCTCAGTGACTGCTGTCAAAAGAGTTGCAACAGGACTGAAAGGGGAAGGAGATGGAGGGTGCTGCCTGGGAGATGAAAGCACTTCCACACCTCCACCTCCCCTAAATCCAACACAGCTATCAGGGATTCGGCACTCTACCTTGTAAGAAGAAGGGGCCTGTCAAGCTCTGAGCCTGGGGAAGGCAGATGCTGGCATCTGGAGAGCAGGGGAAGAGGAGGCAGGCTGCATTTTAAAAAGAGTTTGGGGAGTTCAGACAATGAGTAGTCACATGCATTTTAAAATCTCTCCATAAACTGCTAGCTAATGAAAAAAAAAATAAAGATCACACCTCTTAGTGTGGAAAGCAAAAAAAGATAAAGAGGTAAGAATTAGAATAACCTACAGCCATAGCCTTAAATGTGGTCCTGATCCAGAGATTCTTATAGCCTTGAGAAATTATCTCACTTGAAAAATAAAGTCAACATGATGCATGCAGCATCAGGAACTTAATAGATTTGAGGAGGTGATGCTAAAATAAGGTATGTGGACGCTGGAACACCTCCCAGCAGGATGGCCTGACGAAGGGGCGGTTGTGTAATGGGAATAAATACAGTACTTCTCTGGAGCATTAACCTCAATTAAAGGATGAAAAGGCCAGGCGGCTGGGCAGGGATCAAGCGCCACTCCTCCTCGCCACTGAGGCCTTGATAAGCATTATAGAAACTGCAAGACCATCATTGAAATACAGAAACCATGGCTGAGGAGCACAGCAGCTTTCTTGCAAGGGATTTCTTCTCCCTGCAGGACCCAGCTGGCTCTCAGGGCCAATACAGATGGGGAGGAGGTGGTTCCAGAAGGGATTGGAAGAGGGGGTTCGAGGGAGCGTTTGGCATCTACACGCCATTGCACCGACACGCAGCACTGGGGAGCATGGCTGTGGCCTGCCCCTGTTAACCCCCCCAGACTGCCATGGCTCCCCACAGAGCAGAGCCCAGTGCAGCTTTCCAGGGACGGCAGCTGGACAAAGCATTAAGGACTGATGCAAAACCAGTTCATTGTGCCTATTAACACAGCTGCACCAGGAGTTACATACGTAAATGCCTGTGCACCAGGCAGGGCAGGGGAATGCTCTCTGCGTAACGCTGCCTGCTGTCAGTAATCCTCTCAGCTCACTGCTCAGCATATAACGTGCGGCGGTTGCTGCGCGCCACGGGAAAAACATGGCACACGTCAAAGCCACGTAAGGCCTCAGTTTCAGCTGGGGTCAGACCAGGGCGATGCCACAAGGGAACCATTCCTTCCCATGAGAGTGAAGGCAAAGCCACACACTGGCGGGAGGCATGGCCATACATCCCCAGCCCTCTGACACCATTACACCAGACTCCTCAGGGAGCTAAAATCTGAATTTAGACAACTGAATGTACACAAATGCCATTTGTCTGAGTTAAATCCACCAACTTAGCTTCCGTTTGGGAGAGACCTCCAAGGATTTTAAGATGCTGCTGCATGCGTAGGACCTGTAGCAAACTGTGCCCTTGCAGAACTGCCTTGTACCTGGCAAACAGCACAAACTCAACCCACTCATCTCCACAATAACACACTAGACGGGCTTACTGCAAGGGATGCCCACCAGCGTAGTACTAGCCTTCAGTGGAGGGAAGACTGATCCCTGTGTAAGCACATTATATTCGGGAGTTAAGAGAAAAATGACAGTCAAAGATCTTGCCAGCTACATGAGGATTTTGAAACTCTTAAGTGTTGGCTCGCTCTTTTTCCTTACTGCAGTAGTAGCCCCTGCTCAGCCAGTTTGCCTCTGCTGCTGACATAAATGCAACTCCAAGGTTTTGTTGTGGTGACTTTCATGCTTATAACTTCTTGTTATAAGAAGTACACATGTATACATACAAGTGTCACCTCAACTATCACCGCTGCTAGCTTCTGGGGGCTTCTGCTCTCAAAACTAGCTGCCAGAATTGCAACAGAATAAGGCCTGAGTCAAACAACATTAATATGTAATTGCACACTGAAAAGGTCTTGCTTTGCTGCTGATTAAAAGCAATCTGAAGACATTTGGCTGATGTGTTCCCCTAAACCGATCATGTACTTGTCCTGGTTTAGCCAGGAGCAGCTTTTGGCTTGGTAACAGGGGGAGCGGGTTGCAGTGAAGACCCTCCCCCGGCTCCTAGGTTCAGACCCACCTCCGGCCCGGCTGGGCCAATCTGGCGCCTCTGCGATCACTATTTAGGCGACGGGAATTTGAAATGCGAGTCGGGAGGTGGAGAGTGATACAAGATGGAGGCCACCACGCGGACCCTTCAGCCAGAGAAGGAGGAAGGAACGAGAAGCAGTAGACCGGAGACCCCTCTGCAAGCCGTGGCGAGAATACAAGCTGTGCCCCTGAAACCTATGGAGATTCGTGGCAAGACTGAGAGCCACCAACAGCTCCGTGTGGGTGAGCCCGGACGGGCGAGGGACTGTGTGGGGAGATGGCCATGGCCCAGGCCGTGCTGGAGAGCCTGCGCGCCGCAGAGCAGCCCCACACGAGAGGCAGAGAGGAGCTGCAGCCTTTGGAATAAGTGGGCATCGGAGCAGCCCGTGCAAGTCTGCCATGCTTGTGAGTTACCCCACGGACTTGCAGGGAGGACTGGTGTGGAGTTCACCCGTCCTGAGGAGGGACAAACGGCAGAAGCTCTCGGAAACCGACTGACTGAACCCTCCACTGCCTGCCCCCCCGAACCGTTCAGGGGGGGGCAAGGTAAAAACACCGGGATCAGGGCTCTGAACCCGGGAAGAGGGGAGGGGTGGCAAGAAGGTGTTCTTAAAAAGGCTGGTTGGACTCTCCATTGATGTATTACTCTGGGTTGTTTCATTTTGGTTATGTTTTGGTTGCTTTTGCATTAAATTATTTTCTGTTTTCTTCCCCAAAACCGAGTAGCCTGGTCTGTTTTGTCCTGAACCTTAAGCGGCAATTAAGCCCTCCCTGCCCTCGAGCAATCCTCAGCCTCTTCGGTACTCGAGGCTAATCGTGGCCTTTGTTCCCTGATGGGCCTAAACCACGACAGTACTGCAGCACTAAAAATAGGCTAGAAATAGGCAAGGCAAGCAGGGTCTAGGGCATCTTCCTGCTAGGACTGGTTTAATGTGTGCTGGGGAACAAGTGATAGTTGCCTTTGCTTAGTTTAGAGTGTGGCAGTTACATCAACCCAGCTGGGATGATTTTGCATCACTTTCAGCTGTGCCTAGAGTTAGGGAGCCAGAAATAAGAGCAGATGTCCAGACTTTGATACTCTCCTAAGAAAACTCACTAAAGAGTCATACCTGAGGAGCTTATCTAAATGTAGAATTGCATTAATTCAATGGAAACAAACTAATTGCTGCACACGTACTCCTGCTGTATTTTCACCAGGTGTGTTTCATACCTGCCTTCCCCATCGCTTACTCCAGTGGTTTTCAGCGTGTGCTTCCTCCACCTTCACAAAAAATAACTGAGAAAAGCAGTTTGGCAACAGGTTTTTATTCCTCCAGGGTAAGCACTGCAAAGTATCTGGGTGAATGACAAACTGTAAAAGATCAAAAAACTGCTGGCTTCTTCAGTTAGTTAAATGTACACCCAGCTAAAGCCCTAGGACAGGACCTACCACTCCCTGAGCTGATGAGACCTCGGGAGCAACCCAGCCAGCCCGTACTGCTGCACAGGGCTGCAGGGGCGCTACGTGTGGCAGGAAGACTCTCCATGGAAGCCCAGCAGCTGCAAAGTGGGATCCCACCTCGACACTTATTCTCCCCATGCTGGGAGCACCAAAAATAGAAATCACAGCTGCTCACCATCTTCCCTCTGCTAAGCCCAGTGCTGCTCAGGTTTGCTGTGTTTGCAGAGCCACTGCAAACCCACTCCTTGCCCTTCAGTGGCCAGGCCCCAGCACGCACAGGGCACTTCCCTTCCCGCTGTCCCCTGCCCACAGACATGCTCCTACACGTGGGGCTGCAGAGGTATCCCCACATGCAGGGAGCCCTCAGCCTGGCTGATGGGTGACAAGCTGAACTGAGCTGGATCTTCGGCACAGATTTTGCTTGTGCGATTTCTTACCCAGTTCTTACCACAGCTCAAATTCAAAACACGGGGCTGAAGGGTTTAGAGGCCGTGTCCATGCTAAAATGCACTGACTGTTTGATAGAATTATTGTGATATGAAAGTGTACATTTTCCCTTCTAAGGCAAATTCTGTGTGAGTGACATGCATTGGGAAGCAGAGGGCTTACTGCAGCTTCATCTCTTTTCATTCTTTAAACCCCGTTTTCAAATTATAGAAGTCATCTCACACATCCAGTCAGATCCCAGACTGGCAGAACCATTCCCAACAGAGCTGTTCCTCTTACAGTGTTTGACCTTTAGAAATTAATGTGATAATGTTACAGATAACTTCTGCCCACTGAAATGTCTGTTCACTTACCACGCACTCACCGCTTTCTCAATTTGACAAAGTTTCTTAGGAACTGCTTTTGCAGAAGTAAGAAAGCAGCATAAAGTAGCATTGTCTTTTCCTGCTTTTAAATTAGCAGTATTTAGCTTAAAGTCTAACAATCATTGCTGCTAGATGCATCAGTTACAGCTTAAGAAATCAATGTGCTTAAGTGTAGCAAAGGAGCATGGGAAATATGGGGGAGAAAATCTGTCAAGAAATAAAAACTTTGGGGTGTTTGTGTATGTGCAGGTCCCTTTACCAAACAGATATTTAGATATCTCACAAAAGAGAGAGTCTGGAGCAAGGAGCTCACCTATTCCTGCAGTTCTTTAACATTCACTTAGAGCATTGTTCATTTGAAATTTAAGAGGATCACCTCTACAACAGCAAACACCAACCTGCAGATGTTTCCTCTGGCCAGTGAAAGTGCCTGAAGCTCACAAACTTTTTTTCCTGCCATCAGAGCCAATGAGTATTAAGGCAGATGAGAGACTGCTTGTTTGACACAGAAATCATCTCTCAGCTGCTGTGCCGTCACTGCCACCCCGGAGCTACCCATAGGCACTCAGCAGGGTGAAACAAGAGATGCTGCAGTGGGGAAGGGTGACACTGAGGAGCACAGAGCATGACTAGCAGCACTGACCCCTACCTTTCAGGTAGTTGTAGAGAGAGATCATGTACCCCCTTCAGCCTCTTTTTTTTCTCCAGACTAAACCACTCCAGCTCCTTCAGCTGCTCCTCATCAGACTTGTGCTCTGGCAGAGGCGCTCATCAATGCCTCATTCAGGGCAGCAAGTTTAGCACAAGACACCTGAGCAAACCTCCCCACATTTCCAAGCTATTTGGGTGTCCTGGAGTTTTCAAATCTTGCTCCATTGTCCCTGTGGGTGTCCCCAGGCTGGCAGCACCCCCTTCACACACCACAGAAGCAGGACCCACACCTTTACTCAAATCCACGTGCTTTAGAGTGGTTTTAAAGCGAGCTCAGCCTCACAGGCACTGACTTTGCTGGGCCTTGATGCTTCAGCTGCTCTGACCTGCTGAGAGATACGAGTACTGCTTTTTTTTAATCAGAGAAACAGCTATAGTAAGAGAAAAATAATCATTCCTTTGCTTTTCTTCTCCTCTCAAGGAGACTTTAAAAAAGCTAAGTTTCTGTGGCTTCAGCCTCAAACCCATCTGAGGTGTCTTTTGACCACAGCTTCTGCAATGCCTTGCATGTGTCACACTGACAGGCACAAAGGGAATGTGGGGGCCTGTGTTTAGATTCCCATTTTCTGGGTAAAAAAAGACACAGCAAACAAGGGACACTCCTCTGAGTTTGCAGGACCTGCCCTTCATCCCTACCAGCAGGCCCCTTGCTCTGTGCCCTGTGCTGCCTCAAAGCTGTTCTACAGCTCATACCTTTGCTGATGTGGGGCACGGACAGTGTAAAGAGAGTCACTTCAGCTCACTCAGAGGCTCTGTGAAACATGCACACAGCAGAGCTGCCATGGGTGGATTGCTCTGAAAGAACTACAGAATTGATTTTTGTGGTGGTAATGTGACTTGGAGAGGTTAACACTGGAGTGGAAAGGTTGTGTGCTTGGAGTGTAAAATCAGATGTGCTTTTGACACACAAAGAGAGTCCCAGCATGGTAGGTGTTGGAAGGGACCTCTAGAGATCATCTAGTCCAACCGCCTCCTAAAGCAGGTTCACCTTGATCAGGTCATATAAGAATGTGCCCAGGCAGGTTTTGAAACCTCCAGAGAAGGAGATTCCACACCCTCCCTGGCCAGCCTGTGCCAGGGCTGCATCACCTGAACAGGGAAGAAGTTTCTCCTCATGTTCCTCATGGAGCTTCCTGCCTTCCAGCCTGTGCCTGTTACCCCTTGTCCTGTCGCAGGGCACTACAGAACAAAAGACTGTTCCAATCCTCTCAGCACCCACTGTTTAGGTATTTTTAAGCATCAATATCGTCTCCCCTCAGTCTTCTCATGTCCAAAGTGAGTTTGGCCCAGAAAGGTCCAAGCATTTGTGAGACCTCATTTCCCCTACTCATGGGAAACTCATGAGTTTGGGAGGGGGCAGGAGATGCCAGTGAACGGCAGGAGGCTGCAGCCAGCTGCTGCTCCCCAGCCCATGAGTTTAGTAATCCAGTTTTTTGTAAGCTCTGTGAAGGACCAAAGACTGAACACACAGACTTGTCATGGATCCACATGGGTTTTGCCAGCTCAGAGGGGCCAAACTGCAGCCTAGTCCAGCCCTCCTACCCACAGCCCACCACAGGGCCACCAGGCAGTGTCCACCTGGAGCTCAGCACCTTGCCTATGCCCTGTGGGGATGGGATGGGGACCAGGAGCTGCCCCCAGCTCTGTGCAGCTCCTCACTCCAATGTGCTGGAGGAGGGTGTCACAGGCTGGTTCCGTGGCCCCACGCAGCCACTTGGGCAGCTCCATCCCTCTTGCCTGGCTCGACAGCTGTGGTATTGGAAACCACCACCACCTTCACACTGAAGACCAGGGGATCTTCCCTGACATCCAGCAGTGTCCCCTGTCTTGGGAGGTCCACCTGACTGTGAGCTCTGCGAAGCACACGCCATGCCAATTAGTGCTAATCACTGTCTACTCCCTGCATTCCTTCCCTTCTGCACGCTTGCAGCAAGTTAAAATAAATGAATAATATTTAAATGAACAGTGCATTTGTGATTCCTAGTAATTTCCCTTGAAGCAGTTAGGAACTAGTAGTTAGGAGGGCATTACCTGGTACTAATTTATCACCCTGCTTGTAATTTGGCCGGGATTCAGACGGGAGAGCCTGTTTTCATAGCAGCTAATAAATGGCGGTTTATTACTGCCCTACCAGGTGTCCCGTAGCTGCAGCCTCCTTCCCAGCACTGGAGCCATGAGCCTCTGCTTCTCTTGGCACGTGCCTCTGGTCGGAGAGACGATACTTTTTGTAAAGTCGGGTTGGCTATGACTCAGCCCTAACCACCACAAACAGTCCTTCTGCTTCATCAAGGGAAAACCGGGTGGAGTAAACATCTACCCATCAGTTTCACCTCACGCCACCGTGCAGCTCCAGCCCATTAAATAGCACCTGGAGCCCAGGGACGTGTTTATAGGCCTTGCCCTAAAGCTTGGTGCAGGCTTCGGAAACCAAATGATACTGTGACCTTGCTTTGCATCATGCTTGCAGCCATCTCAGGTTCCATGGGCACTTGTGCTTTGGGGCTTCCCCTGAGACTGGAGCTGCAATGGGCACTGCCCTGCAGCACCATGGGCTCCCATCCAGGCACAGGAGTCAAAACGGGGAGTTGAGGGAAACAGGCTGCAAGAGCCTGGCAGAATCCTCAGGCCCACACAAGCAGTCGGCTCTGCACCTAGCCCACCTCAGCAAACCAGGGATTAAATTAAAACCTGGTTTATGAAGGCCATGTGGGCTTTGCTGACTCACACTGGGATGTCAGAAGAGGGGTTTGACTCATTAGGCAGAGAAATGGCAAGGCTGGAAGAGCAAGCCAGGGCTGCGATTTCCATCTTGCTCTTGCCAGCCATCCGAATGCTGGAAGGGAACATGCTTGTCCAGCGACCAAGTGGGAACAGCTCAAGGGGACAGCGGGGGGATTTGTTTGTCGACGAGACCCTGTAATTTGAAAGAGCTTGTCCTGGTGCAGGTAAGGACAGAGGGCACGTACGCTCCAGGGGATGCTAAAGAGCTTGCCAAGTCTCTCCTGATGACTAAAAATGCTAAGCTTCTGCTAAAACCATCAGTTAATAATACCTAATTAGGAACCTCTAAAGGTCCCTTCCAACTCCTACCATTCTATGATTCTAGTAGGAAAAGAAAGAATTCGTTTTGGTGGTCCTGATCAAGGCCATACCAAGAACTGATCCACAGTAGCCCCTGAGAGGGTGATACCCTGGGGTTGATAGTAGCATCATGACAAGCTGCCATGGGTTTGCTATGGGTTTGCCTGCACCATCACTGTCCTCCCCCTCCACTCACCACAGCCAGCTGTGTTTTGTGCCTTGGTATCAAGCTGTCAGGCTGAGGGAAAAGCAGCTCAGCTGACAGATTGAGGCACCACAAAGTCCTTGGGTTAGGTCTGTTTCTCCTTCCCCACAGGAACAGTCTCATCACTGTCAAGTGCTTCTGGCTGTTGTAAGCGAGAAGCAAGCTCTGGTCTGCCCACTTTTGCTTGCTGCTGCAGCTGCTGCTGCACTGCCATGACCAGCCACGGGCTCAACATTTACCAAGCCTGATGGCTGCATGGTCACAGCCCTGAGCCTGACACTCGTTATGTGCAGTGGGGCAGCACACAGGGACTGTCCCTGAGGAGCCGCTGTTTGCAGCAGTGCTGGGTCTTGGCTCTCCACACTGCAAGAGAAGATGTTACTTTTTGGGTGCGCGCTGGTTTTATTCAATACTCCCTGTGACTTTATGAAGCTTTGTCACATGAAAAGGCAGTTACTCCACAGCCTCAAGCAGTTTTGCTTGACATGTCGCTATTCAAAACTGAGGCAAACAGCTGTGCAAAACAGGCTGTGGACACTCAGAAAAGTGCTGCGAGTTTATCTGGTATTTAGCCAGGCACCAGCTTGCCCTTCATCCAAGACCGCTCACCTAACCAAGAGGCTAAGTCAGGCCTGGATGTTAGAAACTGCATTTTGATTCCCTACATGTTTTGCCACACCATAACAAACCATGTCTTTAAAAAAAAACAAACCCACACAAAAGCAAACCACAAACGTAACTGGCATGGCTTAAAGTGGGTGGCGGTGGTTTATCACACACTACTGCAGGCTCAGATTCTTTCTCCAAGATGTAGCTAATTTCATGTAAACTACACTTGGCCATCTCCCCCCTTTCCCAAGGATAGGTCTCACCTAAAGTCAAACCTTCTCTGTTTGCAGCACACAACAAAGCTAGGACTGTCTCTCTGCTGAGGGGTGAGAAGGGACATTTTTATAGTCTGAAAGGCTACAGAAACCAAAAGCTTTGTGCATTTTTATACCATGTTATCCTGATTTTCTGCTGCAAACTCCAGAAAGACCTCGCCCTTATCCTTCTGTAAGCCAAGTTTTTGCAGTAGAGAGCTCACCTTGCAAAATCACTAATCATCACTTCATGCTGCAGGTAAGGGCAAGAAGGGAATCCTGTGCCTCTCCAGCACCCTCCAGCCCCTGGGGCTGGGCTGGGCCCAACAGGAACTCCCTGCCCAAGGAGCTATATCATCCCCCAGCTTCCGCCCTCTCCCCACCACCAAAACCAGTAAAGAAACAGCCAGTTGTGAACAGCAGCTTCTGGCTTAAGGATGGCCAGACACTGGCACACACCCTAAAATGATCCATGATGAAGAGCTAAAAAAACACACATCTCACCTTAGAGAGGAAGTTGCAGAGAGTTGGGCACTGCCCACATGGTTACAAGAAGGGCTGAAAAGTGCATGTTCTTGCTGCCTTTGAAATAGAAAAAAACACAGATGTCAGCAAATTTCTGTGATTCTGGATGTTTAAGTGGGTTTTAAGCTGTGTGGAGGGAAAAGGGCTGCTTGAAGCAGGGGGGTTGGATTTGATATGAGCTGTGCTGGTTCTGGGCCCCACACAAGGTACATGATGGGAAACTGAAGGACGAGGATCAGCACAGAAAGGAGATGCACTCATGCTCAGGCAGACCCTTGTGCTGGGTAGCACCCCAAGCAGCAGCCCCACGGCCAGTCCTCAAACACCAGAAAGGAATAGGGGTGTGCAGGATCCAGTCCTCAGTCCTGATGGGATCAGGAACCCCACACTGCACCCAAGCACCTGCAGCTGGAGCAGAGCCCAGTGGTACTGGTGGGCCGGGACAGAGATGGGACAGCATCAGCCCCACAGGAGCACTTGACCCTCTGCTACATTAGAATGGTAAACAAAAGCGCTCCTTAGTGGAATCACTCCAGCTTCAGTCTCAGGTAGGATTTTTATTAGCAAATTATTACTAGTTTTCATATTTCTGCAAGACTACAGCTTTGTTTCCTCTTGCCCAGGGGAGACGATTGTCCAAGCAGCACAAGAGTCATCCCAGACTAGCCTGACCACATCTCAAATCCTGGTGCTTTACAGTTTTTTTTTAACTCATTTTACCTTCTTGTTCTGTATTTTCTGTTCCTCTTTCTTATCTCACTTCCAGGCCTTTCTCTCTCCTTCTTCCCTCCACAAGCCCTTTGCAGCCTGTCTTCCCCTCCCTTTCTGCAGCATTGCAGGGAAAACCCATCACCCCTAAATGTGGCTGTTGGTACCTGGCAATGCAGATGATGGTCTTGTGAGCTCTCCTCATAACTCTTACCCTGCAGGCTCAGGAATTATCTTGCAGGCTCACAGATCTTCTCTGTCTCCATCCCAGCAGGCAGAAGTTGAAAAAACTTTCTAGGCATTGTCAAGAGCCAATACAGTACCTTTGGCAGTGATCAACCCATCAGCAGCCGCCTGAGAGTGTGAGGCTGCCTTTACCTAGGCCAGATCCAGCCCTCCACTGCCAGTGTTTTGGCAATGAAAGATGCTTCTAAATTCTTAGCAAGAAGAGGTGGTTGCCTTGCTTACACGGTTTGCATTTTTAGGCCATTGTGCCATTTGCCTCAAAGATCAAGGGCAAGGGATTGAACCAGGGAGGAGAATCTGAAGTAAGGAGAGCAGAAAATGCACCCAAGGTGATGGGATCGGGATTTGGAATAGGCTTCAAAGCCACCTGCCACAGTGTGGCTTAACCAGGAAAGATCCCAAAGCTGCCAAACAGAAGATAAAAAGCTGGAGCAGGGTATCATCTTGCATGGAGTCGCCATTTCTCAAGAATTCAAAGATCACAACTCATTGCTTAAAAACCAGGATTTTTAAATGCAGTATGCGTGGGCTCTTTATTTCTCCTTCAGATTGGGAGCCTTTAGGGTTCTGTTTCGGTTTTCCTCACAGATTGCTTACTACACAATGAAACCTGACATTTTGATGTAGTTCATGTTACTCCAGAGAGGTGGAGCTTTAGAAAAACACCAAATATATCATGAGCCGGCAGCAAGGCTCTCGTGGCCCTCTGCAGCTGGCTGCGATGCTTTAACAGCCAACAAGAGCAAAGCAACCATCCCAACTTCTCTGCTGAAAGGGAAAGCTGTGCAGCATGACCAACCCAAAAGAAAGGACAATGAAACATGAGAGGGGCAGAGTCTGGTCAGGAAGAAAACTGATGCCCAACCAGGTCGCTGAGTTCCCAGCGCTCTGTGGGACTCAGGGCTGCGGCAGCGCAGCATCCTCAGGCCAGATGGCCTTACAGCATCACCCCACCTGCCTTCCAACTGGCACCTGCCTGTGCTTTGCCTCCGGAAAACAGCACTCTATCGCAACCCAGAAACAAACACACAGTGCTGCCAGAGGTCTCCACATGCACAGTCTCCAGCCTCACTGTTGCCTTCTCCAAGGGCCCTGCTCATTCTTGGTTTCTCATCCAGTTTGTGTTTTTACACTCAGAGGTACCAGTTTTAGCCAGGCCTTCTGAGGAAAGCAATCCTTCCCTTTAAAGACACACACACAAGCCTAATCAACTTTTGAATCTGCTTGCCATATTTTAACAGAGTTTGATAAGAAAGGAAAAAGTGGAAGCCTGCAGAAGTCTTGTGGAGACGGAGATAGCGAATAACAACCTTGCCATCTCTGCTGGCTCACACAGCCGTCTGTTCACAGCATGTCTATAAAACTCTTGGTAGGGACAGTTACAGCATTTCAGAAACACACGGAGCATCTCTCTCATCCTCCGTGGCAACAGCTGCGCGTTGCAAACAGCAGCTCTGGTACCATGTGTCAGCTACATGGGTGCCAGTAGGGTTCAAGGCTTCGATGGAGCAAAGCCCCAGAGGATAGGGTGGCTCTTGGCACCACAGAAAGCACAGTGTATGCAAGGTTACAGCAAGGAGCAGGTTTCTCTGCATGCAGTACAGTGTCCCTGTGATGTTGTCCATGTGTAGGTGCCTACTGTGTTTGAATCATGATCCTTCCCTCCGATTTCCTTCCACGATAAGGCTTTTAATAACTAACTGCACATACAACAAAGTAAATATTCAACCGGCTCAGAGCTAGAGCACAGATCAAATATCTTCAAATCTTTCTTCTTTCCCTTTTAGAAACAAAACCCCACACATGCAGGCTGCAGGAGTAAAGATTGCTCACTTAGCACTTCCCTCAGTTCATCAGATAAAAAGAAAGCAAACACCAGTTTGTACCATATCAAACCCGGGTGAGGCAGCTGCTCTGCAGCACACTGTGGTGATGCACCCGTGAAGAGATGGATGCCTGGTCAAGTCTGGCTCTGCTCCTGCCCGTACTCTTGAGCTCTGTCTTCCAACCCGGTACACTGGCATGGTGGCATGGAGTCAAGAGAGGAGGTGGGTGCCATGTTCTGTGTCCTTCCCCACCAAGCCGTGGGGATACATTTGTACAGACTCAAAGAAGAGCTCCAGAGAGGTTGTGGCTCCAAAGCCCAGGCTCAAAACAGAGAGAGGAAAGAGGGAATAGAAGACACGTCATCTTTCCTGGTTGTGGATACTGCAAAAGCAGGTGCCAGCCCCAGTATGGGATGTCCCTGGGAAAGACCAGACAGAAGTCAACGTCCACCAGTTTCTGTAGACCACAGCAGCTCACTAGGACCACCTTCTGCAGGGCAAGGCAGTGGCTCTTGGTAAAGAAGATAAACTCTCCTTCCCCCACTGCTGGGGTCATTTCACTTAAGGGGAAACACAAACATGTAAAACATCCACATGGGAAACAGCAGAGAGAGTTTGTGACACACCTCAGTCTGATGTTCAGCAAGTCATAACTTCATCAGTGTCCCCATCCTGAGCAAAATGATACCCAGCATCCTCTGCAAAGCGTGTTGGGACTAATGGAAAGTTACTTTATAGGCCCTCTCTTGCCCAGGTGAGGAAACTTTAATTTGTAAGAGCAAGCAAAGGGGACCTGCAAATGGCACACGTTTGCGGCTGCACAGCGGCCTTCAATTTGACACAGTGCTTTGTTGCAAACAGCAAATCTGAGATGGGAATAAAGTCCTAAAGCCTCTCATCTGTGAAGTGTTCAAACTTGAGAAACAGAGGTAAAGCACAAAACCTGCCTCACACTGCTTAAGCGCAGCTTTGGCTGCCCACCGAGCATTAGTGACTGCTGTGGCTGTCCCCTTGCCTTGTCTTTGGGTGCAGTAGCACAGCTGGGTCTTACTGGCAACTTTGCTGTTGGGCCCACAAGGATAAGGATTCTCTTAAAGGGTTTTGATTGTTACTTCTATTAAGAGTTGTGTTGCAAAAGCAACTGGCAGCATCTAAAATCTCAAGTCTTCCTCCTTACCCTCAGCTTGCAGGCAAATGGCAGAAACCATCTGGCTTTTCCTTCCCCTCTGTATCTTCCCTCCTTTCCCCTCCAGCATGAACCCCTTGGGAAGCAGCCTCTGTTTTCACATCCGATGTAAGCATTCCCTTGTCAGTGGTTGCTCCCGAGGCTGAAAGAGCTGCTCTCCCTCATGGTTGTAAGGAGCTCCATGCCATTGCCTTAGCGGAGCACAGCAAGGCAGAGGCTCTGCACAACAGGAGGGCAGAAAATGACTGTTGGGTAGCTGCTGACACCAGAGGCTCCTGCAGCCCTCCCTACCCCACATTGCTCTTAAGACAAGCCACTCTGGAAATGCATTAAGCACAGCTCCAATTATTGATTGTGCCAAGTTGATGTGCAGGGGACTGCAGTGTGTGCAAGGGGAAAGGGAGATCAGTGGTGTCTTTGAGACAATGAATGAATCTGGATAGAGTCAGGGACTCAAAAGATTTGGGGGAGGGTTTCCAAAGGCACTGAAGGGCTTCCTTGACAGCTGCAGTGCACGCTGCACTGCGAGCAAGGTTCCACTCGACCCCAGTGACTCCCTGGGAATGGCCTGTGCCGAGCCTGGGGACACAGCCGCTGCCGAGCGCGCGGCTGAGCTGGGTCGATGTCATCTGAGGACAGGAGGGCTCTGATGCAGCGGGGATTTAGACCATTTATTTCTTTGCAGAGCATAAGCTGCAACATGCAGCCACCTGCTAAAAAAGGCCTGAGAGTTGCTAGCAGGCAGCACAGCAAGGGCACAGCCCAGGAAGCCCTCTCCTTCCCCCAATGGCCTCTGCAGCTCCCAACACAAGCACTTACACAAATTACAAGAGGAAAATCCCATCTGCAGCGTTACTTGGTTCAGCTACCCCCATGTCATTACATGTGAAATATGCACATAATTCTGGTTTGACTGTGCATAAAGAGCCTTGGCTGCTTGGCCAACTAGCACTAAGGAGTTGAGTTTAAACTTCACAAGCTGCCTTCTCTCCAAATCTCAGTACCCACAACATGCAGCTCAGTGTCCAGACAGCACTGTTAAATGGGTCATGGACCCTGTACAGTGAAGGACTATTACAAAGAGGAACCTGAGGCAACTTTCCTGGAGCACAGGCACAGTCCAGGGGGATGAATTTGCACCCGGATCCCCAGTATTGTTCTCCTTCCTCCTGAGATAGCTGAGGGTACTGCTTCTGCGGGGGAAAAGGAAGGCTGGGCCTGGTCACCAGATCTCTGATCAGTGAGAGGAAGAAAGTGCACAGTCGAAAAAGGGAGCCAGGAGGAAAGGAGCACACCAATGGCTCCAGACCCTGCCCTGGGTTTCTTGCATTCCCTTGAACCAGTTGTTTCTCTGTGACTCACCTCCTCCTTTATTTGCCCTTTTTTTCTTCCAAGTTTGTTAGAAAAGGCAGATCTAGGCATTTATAGGACGTGAAGCAACAAAGGAGCCCTTATCTCAGTGGGGCTGCGGGCTGTTTGCATATGGGCTAGGGTGTTGCCTGGCCGAGGCCTTGGGTCTCAGCAGGAGGGTTATGCTTACCAGGCTGAGTATTCCTGCCTTACACTGCTTTGGGCATCACGAACAAACAGATGAGGAAAGCCCTCTTCCCACTACCATGAGCCACCATAGTACCAACACCCATAGGCATGCTATTTTAGCCACAGGTGAACTCACAGATGGGGCAGGATGTGCCAGGGGCCATGTGTCACCTGGGCTGCAAACATCCCAAACACACCAAGCTATGCTGAGACCTTTGGCACATGAGCTCCAGGCTGGAGAAAAATCAAACGATGGTGCTATGCTGATAAGGCCAAATCAAACTGATATCAGCACCTCTGCTGGAAAAAAGACCGTATTTAAGATGTTGGATAATATGTCTCCCATCTAGAAAAAGACACAGTATAGGCAGGAATGCCCCAGGGGAGGGAAACATCTGAGTGAAAAACCTGACTACAAATAAAGAAAATACCAGCAACTTTTAGAATCTCTTCTTCCCTCTTTCAAAAAACATAAAAACTTTAGCTCTTTTGTGGGGTTTTTTGTGGGTGGAACAACACAATAACACAGAGACCCAGCAAAACTGAAATAAAGAATCAAGTTATCAAAAGTTTATAGAGCAAAAGCAGCACTTCATGATCCAGCTTGCACAAGGCAGAAATGTGCCCATGAAACAAAGGTGGCTAACGGTCTCCTCAGATGCATGAGGGAAATACTGCTGGCAGCTCAAGGGAGATGATCCTTCCCCCAGCTATTCAGCACTGGTGAGGTCTCATCTGGAGTGCTGCTGAGCCCAGTGCTGGGCTGTACAAAGAGAGATTTGGACACACTAGAGAAAATCCTATGAAAGGCCATAAGGATATTAAGGGATTGGAGCATCTCTCCTACAAGGAAAAGCTGAAAGCAGTGGGAACGTTCAGTCTGGAGAGGAGCACACTCAAGGGGAATCTTGTCAGTGAGTCTAAATACTTGAAGGTGTAAAGAGGAGAGTCAGGCTCTCTCCAGTGGTGCCCAGTGACAGGACTAGAGGCACTGGGCACACACTGAATCACAGTAGGTTCCCTCTGAACATAAGGAAATACTTTTTCATTGTGAGGGTGACCAAGCACTGAGAGGCTGGGGAGTCTCCATCCCTGGAGATATTCAGAAGCCACCTGGACATGTTCCTGGGTAACCAGCTCTAGGTAGCCCTGCGTGAGCAGCAGTTTGGACCAAATGACCTCCAGAGAGCCTGCCAGCCTCAGCCATGCCGTAACTTCACACAGGAGGCAGAGAGGCATCATCTTCCATCCCTTCCCAGTTTACACAAGTACAGCAAAACCGAGAGAACAGCTCATCCACTTTTCTAGAGACAAGGATTAAGGTCAGCCTTGGCCTGTCTGTCATCACTGGTCCGACAACCCACAAGACAGAGGAGCAGAAGGGACATTGCGTGGCACACCTTGTTGCTTGCTATGGCAGGCAATCATGTTACATTCCACAGACCAAGCATCCCTCTTTTAACCCTGCTTAGGTTGCCACTGCATCCTGTAATGAGTAGCATCAGCCACAAAGCCTGCAAGGCAGAAGCCAGCCTGGGGCACTACTCATCCACGCGAGCGCCAGGCACTGACGCTTGCACAAGCGGGAGGATGACTGCACACACCTCTGACACAACCGAAACAGCCTCCTAACACAGGCACTGCCAAGGAGCACAGGATCTGAGACAGAAAGTGCAGATAAAGCTTCTGTGCCAGGCACTCACTGCCGAGCCCCACCTGCCCAGCCCAGCCCAGCCCAAGGCAAGGGACACAAATGGGACATGCTGCCACTTGCTGCTACGAGCAGACTGCAGTCTCTGTACTTGCTCTACTCACCAACTGCAAACTTCACCCAAATGCATCTGCACCTTGGGGTGATCATCCCTGCACCCCCACACAGCTCCTGGCTCCCTGGCCTGCCCAGGTGGGGTTTTTCAGAGGCACAGCCAGGAGTACTTATGTACTTATCAACTGCTCAAGACCTGCTGTCATCAATTGTATGCCTGCAGCCACTGGCTTCCACTACACAGCACATTTGAATTGTGTTAAATATTTCCTGCACCAGGTAAAAAGGGTGTCTTCACAAAAAGATGATCTTTTCTTAGACTTACCACATTTAGCTTCCATTAAGCAAGGTAACAAACCCTCTCATATGCTGTTTCAGTACCATTAAAAACATGACACAACTCTCTTGTTTAAGAGCCAGGTTGGTCCTCCCCACCTTTAAGACTCCTCTACTCAAAATGCCAAGTTTTTTACAGTAAAGCTCAGGTCAGATTCACACAATGAGTAACAATATTGTGGATCTTTTTTCTTCCTTTTTTTTTTCTTTCCCTCAAATAGTAACTTTAATTTCAGAAGAAAAGCCTCAGAGCAGGATACAGGCCCTATAAGGCCCATTCTCACTGAAGTTGGCTGCCTTTGCATCTGGCAGTAAGCTCCACAACACCTCTCAAGCTCACAACAGACTGAGCCCAAGTCCTTCCTTCCAGACAATGTTCATTTACTAGCATGCTTGTTTACTCAGTGTAGCAGTTAGCTCTGTTGCCTTCCTTATTCCTGGCACACATGTAAACAGCCCACAGCCCATCCTAATACCACAACAGCATTCACATCATCCCTGTTAGAGAGGAGACGCAGGCTCAGCCCTTGGTTACTCATCTTTCAGGGTAATTAATACCCTGATAAAGCAAGTACAAAGCAAATCAGGTGGGTAAGGAAGGAAATTATCTATATAAATTATAGAGAGAGAAGCAGGTGTCCCAGCTCATTTTGGATCTGCCACTCTGGAGTGACAGCACAGACCTGGACTGGTGCAAACAGGTACCCGAAAGAACCAAGGATTATTTCAAACTGCCCAAGCAGGTCCCCTTCACTCACTGCAGACAGCCTTCCTGGAGACTTGTGCAAACTCACTACAAGCTCACAGGTGTTCAACAGCACCACCAGGCTCTAAAAAACACAGTCAGAAAAGCCCTAACTCTTTACCTGAATGCAGCCCATGATTAAATTTGCATACAGGCAACAGCTTTTGGAGAGAAAAATCTAGATAGCCAGTCTAGCCAGAAGCTAAAACTGACTTACTAGCAAGGCACTCACACCTGTAATGCAGCTGACCACATCTACTTTTCATCAGCACAAAAAAGGCTGCGTATGAAAGCTCAAGAGATGTCCTTGAAGATCTGACTGCTGAAAGATTTAAGCCCTTGAACTCATTAGCATTATGCCTCAGAACATCTGAATAAAATGAACTCTTTTCTGCCTGAAGACAGCTTGGGCTGAGGGGTATCATCCTGTGTAAGCATTTCTAAGGGAGGTTTCCTTTAGGTATGTTCTCACCTTTTAATCCTGTTAGACTCTGTGTAACTGAGAATGACCCTGAACAGGGAGGGGTGGGGGTCTCTCTGCATCACTGTAGGTTCAGCTGCTGCTTTTTGGTAGCTTTTGATGCTTGCAAAATTAACCTGAGACAGAGTTTCTTAACTGTACTAGATACAGGTAACTGTGAGTTTAATAAACATAAAACTTCATCCCAATGGAAAGATTATTCCACTTAGGCAGGCTAAACAACAGTTTGATGCATCAAGTGACCCGGGAATGCCTCCTGCTCCTTAGAAAGTTATTTGGCTATCAATTTAATCCATTCACATTGGTGGGTTTTATTCTAAATGTGTCCAAGTGCAGCTGAAGCATTTTGATTTTTACTCTGGACAAAGGTGTTATTTCACAATTAGAAAGTAACTCAGAAAGCAATGACTCTCTACTCTGAAGACCGAGGTTCTGCTTCCTTACTCCTGATGGAGGTTGGGAGTATTGCTGCCTGTGGCTGTACAGCAGAGCTGTGCTCACTGTGCTGCACTCCAAACTCCATCACAGCAAGGGAACAGAACACAGATTCTTCATGGCGAGAGTACCAGCGAGCCTGAGTCACGGGAGCCAGTGCTGGCAAGAGACTGGCTGCAGGCACAAACAAGTAGCTCAGATTTCAGAAAATGAAAGGCAGTAAACAGCCAATAGACTTTCTAATATTGACTAGAATAATTTGCTACTGGGGTGGGAAATCAGTAGTCTTTCCCAGCTGCCAGAACCAGTCATTCTAGGCATTCTTCTATCAGTTCAGGGAAGTTACAGGAAAATACAAACAATAAAAGAAATCACAGTAATGCAATCCATAATCTGCTTCCACTTATACATTAACCAGCAACTATGATAACCACCGTTTCATTTGTATTAAGAGATTAGCTAAAGCATATCCCCCCGGGGGAAAGCCCCACATAAACACAAAAGGTTCCGCATGTCATTTTCATAATCCGCCTGTTACAGAAGAGACCTTAAAAGCCCCACTGCAAACTCAACGCTCATTAATCCACTCGCTCATTTTGTTAAGACTTTATTTTAAACTAAGTAACAGCACTTGACCCTCACAAATTACTCATTAGCTACAGGAAGTCCAGCATCTAATTTACCTTAAGGTAATGACCACAGCCTAGGCACAGAGGCTAAAATAATAATTTTTAAAAAGAACCTTCAGGAGAGAGATTTTTCCCTTTCCTTTAATTTCCAATCAATGAAATAGGAAGTACTGGTAAAGAGTGGGCAAAATGCGAAGCCAGCTAAAACAGATAAGTACTTATTTCTCCAACGCAGCACCTTCTGCAAAGCAGAAGCTGTCTGCAGAGCCTCGGAAGAGAGACACTGCAGGGACCGCTGCTGCTTTTACTCCCTTGGATTTGGAAAGCTTGTCAAAAAAGAGCGGGTTAAGTCTACTACAAACAAAAAATGTATGTAAAATATACGGTGGCTAACCACATTTAACCACTATTTTGGGATTTTAAAGAGTGTAGAAGCTCCAGAAGTATTAAGTTACTGTCCAGCATGAGAAGTCTCAATCGCCCGTAGTAGTTCAGCAGGGCCAGCACCAGCCGGGCATCCTCCAGCCTCTTCCAGTGGCTCGACTGCCATGAGCCCAACAAAAGCCAAACTCTGCAACATGCTTGGCCACGCTTGTTTTAAACAACTGCTCAACTGCATGAATGGTTTCTAAATCCATAACTACATTTACTTCCAATTCAGTCTTAAATCTCCTCCTGTACGCTTATTCACCCAGTTTATTAATCCCTCCTGACAGCAAATGAACTTGCTGCTACAATACTTGTCAAGAAGAAAAACAGCTGCCCCGTTTTCTGTCACCCTTGAAGGCTCACAGTTAAAGAAAACTAAACACATAGGCTTGAAGCTACACCATATATTTGTAAATAAAATAATTAGACAGAACAAGATTACAAAGTACGAAACGAGCCCTTTTCCGGAATTTTTAAGTACAAGAGAGGTGGATGTCAAGTCCATTTTGTAAAGTTTTAAACAAATACCACTGAGGGATAGGAGTATTACCATAAAACACTTTCTTTTTTTAATGCTTTCTCAAAAAGCTTGGACCATATATATCAATTCCAGACCAAAAACAATCCCACACGCACGCATTGGTTTGGTTACAGCTTCAGGGATCAGTGCAACACAGTGCAAGTTTCATTCACAGACAGATAAAAAGGTATTTGAAGTAGGTACAAGAACATTCTGCAAAATACAGGATGTGATCTAACTCTTGGCAACACTCTTTCCACCCCCAAAAAGTGCAGAAAATTAAGCACAACATATAGAAACATAGGTAATGTACATAGGGAGACAGACTCTTTAACAAGACAAGTTAATATCTGACAGCTTAAGAAAAGAGGACAATTGCATCAGGAAGAAAACCATTATCAGTCACTCGAAGGTACATACAAGTTTTTTCCGTAGAAAAACCGAAGCTGACAAGTCTCCATTCCTGAAATACAAAAATCAAGTAAGAGAGGTACAAAAAAAAAAAAGCAAGCACCATTAAAGTGCCTCTCAGAATAGCCCAGTTTGCCTTGCTGCAGGTCACCATTCCCTCATCATTCAAGGAGTGAGTATATGGAACTACTTATTTCAGCTACTCTTTCAGTATATATAATTGTTTATTGTGCATCTGGCAATTTCACAGAATCTTCCTGGTCCCTGGTCTCCATCAGAAAGCATTTTGTTTATTTCAAAGTAGATCTCCAGTGCTTATTTTAAAAAATAACAAAACAAAACAAACCTTACATTTAGAAATTGCCCAAGCTAAAAACATTAATGCAATTTTCACCTGAAGCAATGTCTTGCAGACTGCTAAGGCAGAGTGCCGCCCCTAAAGAGGCTAAGTGCATCTTCAGCTACCAGAAGTCTCACGGAGGGCCATGGCTTTGAGGCACTCTGCTAACTTCTCTAAAAACCTTATGACTGATGTTTACAGCATGCAGAATGGGAGACTAGTGCAGTATGCAGCATTGATCGTTTATTCAATAAATATTTAACCCAATTATTGCCAACCAAGGCAAACAGTGCAGAAACTGTCACTTAAAGAGATACAAAAGTTTTAACATTTTTTCGTATAAAGTCAGTTGCTACTATATTCATACAACAATGTCAAAGAGGTTTTTCTGCTTCAAAATTGACACCACCATTATAAAAATATAGAAACATAGTATTTGGGGGCTTTACATGCCTTTGGAAGTCTAACTTGTACATTTATATGGGAACATGACATGTCTGTATTGAAGAACTCATTAACAATAAAAACAAGTACTATGGTAGAGACATTTTCTGCACTGACAATTTCATTATAGTTCTTAAATACATCTTTCTTGGTCCTGGGTATACATTTAGAATGAAAAAACTTGCATCTCATTTATCCTGAGGTCAGTTGTGTAAAAAGACAAGCCAATTTTATAAGGATACTTGCAGGCTTTTTGTTCAAAATACAAAATTATTTTTCAATGAGCCAATAAAACTCCAGGGGAAGGGATGAGGGAGGAGGGAAACTCCACCAATCCTCTCACCAGTGTTTAAAGAAACCATTTAGTGTCATTCTGGGAAATTACTTCAAAAAATATATCGGCTATCACACCCAAATGCTGTATCACCCAACTAAAGTTTCAGTATATATTTGCCAAATTTGAAACTTAGAACCTGTTCTGAAAACACACAAATCCCCGTGATGAGCCACTTCAAGCTTCTCATCTCAAGATCCAGACTCACAACACAGCTCCTGCCAGGGGAAACCCACTGTAGCCTGCAGGAACCTGCAGAGGCTTTGGGTCTGCCCGCACAGGTGAGGACGCATGAGTCGGGTCTCTGTCACCCACTGCAGGATAACACTTGGGACCTTGTCAAAGCTCCACTTTGAACACAGCAGTTATTTTCAATAGCACCAACAATCTCTCGGATATCAGCATCAGGCAAATACAGACGACATCAAATAGGTTTGTTTCTTCCTGAATCAGCACAATTGGTACAAGGCACTGCTTGGCATAGGAAGTCATAAATAAGAGCAAAAAACAAGACAATTTCCAAGTTTTGTGACATTTAAGTTTGTAAGTTATGTCACATTTCAACCTACTGTATTACCACGGTTAGAAGAACAAGACAGTTTAAGGGATGAACCAAAACTTCACTGTTCCACGCATGTTTACAGGTTTCCTCCCCATGTCTGAAAAACCCCACGTAATGAACTATCAGCATGAAGAACCATCATCAGGAAGTATGGGCTGTTAAATTAAGAAAATACATCTTATTCTTTCTCCAGTCTTCCACAAAAAGTCTAACTTAGACACAACTCAAGTATAAGAAGTTGGAAAATATTCTGATAACATTTGCAATAGTCTATCCCTGCAGAGGAGTGAAAAAACTATCGTCTAGAGAATTCCTAGGTTGAGGCACATCGCAGTTGGAGATATTTAGGCATATTTTATGGCTAGAAGGGGATTTTTCTGAGGAATCTCACTACAGACTTCCCCAAAAGCAGCTCCATATGGTTTGAAACACAAATTGCAACTCATGGGAAAAAAAAAAGCCAAAAAGCTTTGGTCCTTAGTCACTACTGTCTTCATCGTCATCATCATCAGATACATCATTTAACGATGATTTAGGCGACTGGCTGTAGGAGTCTGACCTAGTAGACTGACAAGCACTCATCTCCCCAGTAGAAAGAAGGTCGTAGCAGAAGTCACAAATCCGCACAGGCTTGGAGGACTGGCTCGGGAGCAGGAACCTCTTTTCGGAGCAGGGCCCGCACACGACAAAGCCGCACTTGCGGCAGTGGTGGCGGCGGTTGACAGGCGTAAATTTTGCCTTCTGGCAGCGCATGCACACGGTGGCTTCCGAGTCCGGCACCCAGACAGCTGCGTGTTCATTGCTCGGAGTCTTCCCGCTTTTGGAAAGCAAATCAGAAACGCACTTATTTATGTGGTTCATCCACTCGGACTTCTCCGTGGCGGTGGCAGCGTAAACTGCAAAAGACTTCGTTGGCGTCTTGATGAGCCACCCATTCCGTAAGTCCCCCTCATCCTGGATGGAATCGATAGTGACGTTTTCCAGAGGAATTATGTGCTGTTTATTGTATTTCTTCTTCTGGATGACAATGTTACCGTAGACAAGAATGTCATTGAACAGGAAGAACTGCCTCGCTTTGGGCTTCTTCCTACACAGCTTTGTTAGTACTCCCTCTCCGATCAGAACACGGCCAGGAATAGTCAGAGGCTGACCAGCTGCTCCAAAGCAGTTCTCCACTATACTTATTCTTCTAGTATTTGCCTCACTGTTTGCCAAGCGATCCACCATCTTTCACAAGTATCCTAAAATTAGAAGGAAAAAAAAAAAGGTGGTTGTTAGAACAGGACTGATTCAACAGTAGCCTTCCCCAAGGAAGGCACCAACCCCGCACTTCTTAAAATATCTAACAGAACCTGTTGGCTCAGAGGCACTGACTTGGGTTAGATTTAAATAAGTATTAACACCTCAGAATTTTTAGCAACCGATTACTGGGTTTTTTTCTAAAGCAAAAATGTTCCATCCAGCTGACAGCTATCTTTATCACACAGACGGCACCTACAGCACTGCTCTTGAGAGCCTCTGGCAACACACTAGGCGGCTTCCTCTCCCGCAGGCTTACTGCATCCTGGTTTAATGGTCATATATCTCTCTGTATTCTCCTGCATCTACTCTCTCAATTGCAGATGAATTATCCATCATTCCAATACTGACAGAAACATCAACTCAACCGAGCAGCTCCGAGACTCATGTTAGCATTATGAGGACAAACAGAAACGACAGCACTGGTGTTCACATAGGAAACCATCATACTCAAGTTCAGTATTGCTTTTTTGTCTTCAGTACGTAAACCTTAAATCACAAGCCAAAACCATAAGCCTACCTACTAGAAACTACCGCTCACACCCACCACCATCTGCTTTCATGGCAGGTTCTTGAGCCAGGGACAGGATGTGAGCCACGGCCATGGCCCATCACCTGCTTGCTCCTGTCTTCTTTTTTGCAGGAGCCCCTCAGACCATCCCTCCTCACCTACTCAGGCCACATCTGCATCCATCATAACCAGGTGACTCAAACAGAGGACAAGCCATACAGCTTGCAACTGCTGCTAAGACTGAGTGACCTGCAGCCAGCTGAACATTTAGGCAAGAAGGCTTCATATTTCAGAGAGTGCTGATGAATGTACGTTCCAATTGGGGATTAAAACTACCTCTCATCCTTTCCCAAGCAGCATATAGGACTCTGTCTGATAAGTGTAAGATTCTTCAGATATCCAACGGGGATATGAAACTAAGAAGTAACTATAGTGATTCATATCTCAGCAAACCACACTTTAACCTAACTTTTACTGTAGAGCTTCCTGGACAGAAGTCAGGCAAAGGAAACTCCTGGCAGTCCGATCCAGATCCACTCCTCCCAAGCTCCTCCTTAACACAGCTATAAACCTGAACTATGTTCTTGATGTAGCAGTGAGATGACTGGCAGAGGCCAGTAGTAAAGACAGACTACTTTACAGCTCTCCTTGCCAGTGACCACAGGACTGATGCTCATGACAGCCTTTGGTATCACCACTGCTTTGAACAGGCTGGAAGGAGAGTAAAGTAGCAAATACTCCAGTGCCTACTATTTGCACTTCCCAACACAATCTCGGTTTGGGAAGTCTTCTACATTCACTTTTCTTTTAGATCTACACTATCTGTCATCAACACAGCACCAGCCTATAACAGAGACAAAGCTGGGCTGAAACAATGCGACCTGACACTGCTCAGACTCTCTTGTTCTGCCATAACCTGCTCCAGTCCATCTTCTTCCAACGAATCAAGGCTCCAATACTCTCTGACAAAACAGAGATTAAACTTTTTGATAAGAAATTGCTGGCAGAGAAACTTCTCATCAGGCCTCATCTGAATATGTGTGTAACCTGTGATTACAGAAATCCTCATGCCCAACATTAAGTGTGATTAAAAAAAACCTTAAGAGTTACTGCTTTAAGAGTTTAATTAGTTCCATACTAAAATAGTTTGACAAGTGGGCTTGCTCAGATACAATAAAACTGACTATTTTTTAAGCTCTGCATACTTTATCATCTTGTATCAAAGTCTGACACTGTAGACAGAGGAATCTATTAAAGATATTTTTAACTTTCTTCATGTGCCTCACAGCATTAATTACAATATGTGAGTATTGTGTCGACCACTTTCACAGTCTGTGGAATTAAAAGGCCAACAAATCTGAAATTATTTGGATCTGCAGCTGGTCAAGACAATACACAACTTGACATAAAAATGGTTCAATAGATTTAATTGTGCTGTGTCAAAGCACACAAACAACTATGGTTATGCTATTTCAACCAGGTATCAGTCAAAAAAAAAACCAGCCATCCTCTGCCATTACCCTACCCAGTCACTCCCCATTTGATCAGTTAGAAATTATTTTCCCAACACTAAGCTTAAGTCCTTTTTTACTGCAAAACAAACACTTGTTTTTGTTCTTCCATCAGAATAACCATCACTACCTTTTTAATTAAGCATTCTGAGGATTGAAATGCTTGTCACTTAACTCTAGAGAGAACACTGGGAGTACAAATGGAAGAGAAAAAACCTAACACAACAATAACACCTTTTGTTATTTCCATCTCGTTCACCTGTCCTAGTTTTCTGAACCATTACTCTTGTCAAGGTTCTCTAAGCTTTGTCCATCATTCTGTTTAAGAGATGCCCACAAGTGGACACTGTACTAAATCCCAAAGTCTTCATGCAACACCAAACTCAGCTGATATGGTTCTGGTTTGTTTCCTTCCGTGGCAATACCAATTTATGCTATCTGTCTGCCTTGTGACACTACAAGCAGCTGCACAGTGAATTAGATCAGGGCTGATCAAGTTGAGAACCAACCAGAGAGTTTTTGGGCTCAGGCTGGCAGGATAGCTGCAGTGGAGGGAGATGATGGAGATATGGGGAGCAAGGTGCTTACATGCTGTCCTGCACAGAAAGCACACTGGCTTAAACTGATCAGTCGACAGAAGTATCACAGTTTGGTTGTTTTGAGGTGTTTTTTTTCCCTCTTAGAGAACAGCAGAAGACTCAAATTACATCAATATGATCATATATTTTTAATGCTTTGACTATACAGGTGTATCCTGAGCATACCTTTCAAGCATTCCAAACACCAATACTAACTTACACACACAGGGAGGGACACAATACCCCACCCTTTACATGTTTCCTTCAGCATTAAGATCTAGCCACTTTTTTTTCTCCCTGTTTTAAAAGATACAGCTTCCAACTACCTACTACCAGATGGCAAGCAGGCACAACACTGGCATTTGGGAGTGAGTTTTTCAGGTAAGTGATTGGCTTCACTTCTATGGCCTTGTCCAACACAGAGGTATCACTTGGCAGAAATTCTGCTGCCTTGTCCCAACTATTATCTCACTATCAAGCAGAAACTACTAATGAGGGAACACAAAAGATACACAGCAAAAACCTATTAAGTTTATTTGCTGTAGCCCTAGGCTCAAAAATAAAATTTAGGTGCCTGATTGAAGCCCAAGGTTTGAAATTAGGATAATTGCTATTAACTGCCACGAAACAATTCCCATTGAAAAACACACTAGCAATAAACAGCCTTGGCAAGTGCAAAGATGAACCAACCACCACTGTTCCCTGTGAAGCAAGGATGGAAATCAGTCAGCAGAGTGTAAAGGGGACAGATCAGAATAAAACACTTTTCTGCAGGTACAAATCAATATGCACTACTTCCAGACTTATCCTTTTATACCAATTATCTGCAAGTTACAGCAAGTTAAATGTTGAGCTTTTTAACTCCACAAGAGGAGACACTCCTGCTCCCCATACCCTATTCCTCCCCCAAAAAAAAACAACCGAGACACACGACAATCATACTGACAGGTTACAGTGAAGTGAGCTCTTGGTGTGAAGTTACAGCTACCTATAGGAAGCACTCACTGCTCCACAACTCCAACTCAGCACTCCTCACATTCCCTGCAAATAAACAGCAAACTCAGTTCAAGGTCTCTGGGAAAGCTTTCAAAATACAAGTCACTGGGAGATGAAAACAAGGCAAGAGTAAGCTGAAGGTTTTAATTAACTGTTCCCTAGGACTACCTAAGAGAAAACAACTCTTAACCAGGATCATTTAATCATCACCATGGCTTGAAACCAAGACACGTGACTCCAGAACTTGTGCTCAAAGTATGAAAGTACTAAGTACTTTCAGCTTGCTGTGAAAATACTCACCAAACTTAAAGCAAGAAGCTGAGGCAAGTTAAGGACTATCAAGCCAAGACAGGATAATCGCATCTGTCCTAGATTGAAACTTTTGTCTGTAATGTTCAACAAATTCTCACCTACCAGTCACAATTGAAGTAAAAGCCACAGACTGCTGAAGGATTATTCCACCTTTCCAAGGCATGAATTTTATTTTCCCACACTAACAGACCTTTTAAAATAAGCACTTTGACATTTTTCTCTAAGTTTTGAGAGAGCTAAAAATTAAAAACCTATTTGAAAACCTGTGCATGCTAATGCTCATTCACTAGCATTTTCTGAGAAAGGAAAGAAGTTCATAAATGGATAAACTATTTGCATAGTATCATGATAAAAATGATAATGAAACATGTGAAAAATTGACCAGGAGTACAGAAGAGAAATCAACTCTAAGTCACAAGTGTTATAAGTATGAAGAGGTGCACTTATTCTCATGAGAACACAGATTGAGGACATGTTAAATTATAATACTGTCTGGATACAAAAAGGACCTTTTAGCTTCAAAATGTCACAGTCCAAAAGCTATGCAAGGTTATCAATTATCAGTCTTCTAAAATTATAATCACCTTTTACAATTTAACTGAATATGCTTTAGGAAAAGAGAACAGATCACACCCTGGAATTTTGTGCCAGCCAAAGCTTTCTTATGAAGTTTCTATCATTGGCCACTGTAAAAAGCAGATACTGAATCTCATGATGCAAGAGATGAAGACCTGATGAAACAAAGCAGTTCTCAACTGATAGCAAACTGCTGAAAATATGACCCAGTCTTCCCCAAAGCAAGTGAAGAATAAACCAGACCATGGACTTAAAAAATGACAGGTTAGACAGCTCCACTTAAGGGGGAAATGGGAGCATTTGTACATAGTCTTGGTTTATAGACACCATGAAGTAAAAAAACCTCAAACCTACTTTTTAGTCTTTTACCCTGTTAAGACTCCAGTTTCACACTTTTTGCCTACTGAAGATCGCTAGGACCTTATTTAAGAGGACCCTATTTATCTGTAAAGACCATCAGTCCATCACATCAGATTCATTTTCAGTGTCCAGATTAGCTACTAATCAAATAGTGCAAAAATAAACACATCACTTTGTAAAAAAACAAACAAAAAACCTCTAGCTACATAGGAGCTGCACCGTGAGCAGAGTTTAGCTTTCCAAATAAACAACTCTTAACTCAAAAAGCTGCAATACCTTCAGTTTGTCCTCCCTGCACACACGCTCCCACTAAGCTCCCATCTTCATGGTGAAGATGCTGGGCAAAGGCTTTCATCTCTGTTATGTAACATGCTATTTAAAGGTGACAAAATATTTCATGACATGGGAAGCCCCAAATCCTGTGTCGTATGCAGAACTGTCTTTGACACAAAGTTATTTCTGCTTTTACTCATAAGAAGCTTCTTCAGAAATAACAATTATGTTACCAAGATAACAAGATTATCTTCCCTCTCTGCTTCACTCCAGTTTTACATTTGTATCCTGTTGTGAGAACAGTGATCTTCAAAGTGAGCAAATGCAGATGTTACTGAAATCTTTGAAGAATTAACCAGTTACCCACTTAACCTCAAGCCAAACCCCTGTAGAGGAAGTCACGTATTTACTACAGTTACTGACATTCCAGACCGCTGCAGCAGGAAAATAATACTGTTAGGGTTGCCGTGCACTGACAAGTCACTTCCCACATAATTGTTTCTTTCTGCCACTGTATCCTGGTGACCAAATCGACCATCTCCCAGGACTCAATGCTTTACAGATCTTATTTAATACAGAAGAGTGTTTATTTTACCTGCTACCTCTGCTCTTGACAGAGATCAGACTAAACTGCACAGAAGAACAGCTGTAGCTGAAGACAAAGGGTCAACTAAAAAGAAAGCAACACTGACTGACATAGCTGCACCTAACTCAATACTGATAGAAAAGTCATCTTCTACTATATTAGCACTGTAGCAGCTGGCACAACCACCACAGAGCAGAACCACAGATAAAGGTGCTGGAGGAGAGGAATGAGATTCAAAAAAAAAGCTATCAAGTGTAGTTATGAAGACTGCACACAAGATCAGCACAAAAACATTTCCTCCCCCTGGCTCAGCATGTTCTACTATCACAAGCAGCACTCCCTTCAGACTGTAGGACAGGAACAAAAAGGGTATGCAAGAGAGGGAGAGGGACACAACCAGAATTCCCAACTTTCTTCAGAAATACAGCCGAATCAGCAGTGCTCCATTATTTTCTGAGCAAGAACAAGTCTTGACCAGTACACTGTTCCTGCTAATAAGTATTAATGAATAAGCATCTAATTTTCAGGATCACTTTTCTTCAACATTCTTTCAGGGGCCTTGCCATAATTGCCACTTCATCTAGAATCTTTACAGGTAGCAATTAGGCTGTTAATAGTTACACTTAACATGTTGCATTAATACAAAGGCAGCAGCCTAGATTTTTCAGAGCCGTGGTAGCAGGACACAGGCAGCTCATACATTACTACATACATTCACAGTTAAGGTGATTGCTTTAAAGGTGAAAGAAAAGTGTATTTAAGCTGCTGGAAAAAAAGTGCAAGAGCTCAAAACTAACCACACAGAGGTCCATCCAGTCCTAAATCAGCCGCAGATCTTGGATGTTTCCAAGCCAGATTCAGTAACACAAGTCCAATTAAAAAAATGTCCCTAACTACTGTAGCTGATCACACCACCAGAACAGATGAAACGAGACCTAGATATTGTTGCAGTGAAGCAAATGTAGAGAACAGAAAAGAGAAGCTTCAGATAGAAGAACACAAAAGGAATAAAGGTAGAAAATAGCACATCCAAATGAAAGCGCATCATACCTCACCACCCAATAAACTTCTAAATAATCACCCAGTTGTTATACAGAGCCCTTGTTCTGACACCTGCATTTGTACATACAGACAACATCAGCAACTATCCCACTTTCTTTCTTGCCTAAGGGTAACATACTTGTTTCATAATAAAAGTTTCTGGTTAGAATCACTTAATATAAGCAAAAGTTGGGCTTATGTCCGATTCCACAACTAGAAGGCTCTGAATATTTTAAAATAGAGACTTCAAAAAGAACTGAATCTTGTTTTATCAAACCTATCTTCTTTCATTATACTTAATCCCACAAGTTAAACATACATGAAAGGTACATAAGAAATAAAAACAAGTAAATTGTAAACCTAAGACAGACAAGGACTATCTGCAGACCAGATATTGAAAGTGCATTAAATGACTGGTTTGTAAGATGACTCATCTTTTGGATCTACAGAGGAAAATATCATACCCTCCTTAAAAAGAGCAATCAGGCAGAATCACTTATTTGGTACATAGTTATGGGGGTTTTTTTTAGTAATAGGTTTCAAAGAAGCATTACAATATCACATCAGACTTATTCAGCTTTCCTCTTGCACTTTGCCTATACAAGGAAGACATGCTAATGTGACTTAAAGTTGAATAAACACAATTAAAGTCACCCAGAACGCTCATATATTCCTCTGATTTAAAGCTCTGCCTGAAATGGCAATATCACTACTTTTTGAGAGATGCCATCATAGCTGAAAGCTTGTCCAGTACTTTAATATAGTACTCTAATCTCTATTGAAATTAGTTGTATTGCTCTTACCAGCAACTCTTGACTTTTTGCCCCATTGCCAAGTAAACACAGTGTACATTTCTAAAGTGCAACTTGTTTAAGGAAACTTATCACCATCTAGTGCTTTGAAAATAGTTTGTGTGGAAAACTGCTGAACGAAACAAAGGCAGAGCAGACAAGTCTAAGCTTCTGATATGAGTCAGAAGAGAAATCAGCATAAATTTTAAATCTTACTTTGGCCTTACTACTTCCACCTCCTATAGGGTCTCCTTCAATACATACAGAGAAGCATATCAGTGCTCATCCTGAATGTTTCACTGTGTCACCTTTGTTAGCATAATTAAGTTTTCTGTGTACTTTGATCTGATTAGTTGTAATCGAATCCAAGCATCCATGCACAAGACAGCACTACCTGTCAAGGACCATAAGGGTAATAACAAGATCTGTATTAAAGATGACAGAGAAATGCCAGCAAGAGATAACTTTATTTCTATCATTCAGTAGATAAACTACTGAGGAAGATAAGTTTTATGTATCCATTAACCCATTTATGAATTAATTAGTATTTAACTGTAAAATACAGAATGAAATATATCTGTAATAATGAACTGCAGGGTTTTTAATGTGAGTTATATATTTAAATTATTCACGAGTCGTTTTTTATGAAACAGTAAAAAAAGCAATTTGACCATGAAGATAAGTAAAATTAATCCTGACACTATCTGAATGATATAACTATTAAGAATGACAAAAAGCTACAGTAAGATACTGCAAAGAAATAAAAGTCAAGAAATTAAGGTAGAGATGACAGCAGGAAAGGAGGCAATAAGATCTCTCTGATCTTCTCCAGTGTAGTCTTTATCCAGCATCACTTTTGACTACGCTGCATAGTGGCTGCAGCATTCAGAAAGGTAATGGTAGCAGGACAGAAATTTTGACTTTACAGACAAAAAAAAAGTATTACTTTTTCCTTAAAGCAACGTATGCTGTTGCCTCTTTGCACCATTTTTCACACCCTTATTACTCAGCGGCACTTAACAAAAAGCAGAAACATAAAAACATCAGAAAGGCACGGTAGCAATACCAAGGTTGTTTTGGATTGCTCTAAGGAAGCAAAGATGCTGGTGGCACTTTCATCCAAATGCTACAGAGAAAATAGTGTAAGCATCAATCAATACTGAGCAGGGAAATGGAACAGAAGACACTGTAGATCTTTCCTGAATCTCATTTCTATGATTCTCAATGTCATGTTTTCTACATGAATGTGATATTCAAAAAAAAAATCTTTTCTCTTCCACTGTGAAGACGCAGCTTCCTGTATTGCACAAGCCTGTGGAGCAATGGCTGCAGTGTGAGGAAACACAGATGAGCTAACTCATTCCCCCTTACTGGTACATCCAGTACACAGTAACCAGCAGCCATAACCTTTCATTTGTCTCAACCTGTTGGCTAATGTTCTGGCATTGGCCGCAGGTTTGCAGAAACCATGCTGGGAATACGTTAAAAGCAACCACGTTACTTCATAACCTGTGACCTGTGAGTACTCTGCCTTGCCAATATTTCAGAAATCTTTATGCTATTTCTCAGCTTGGCATTTGATCATGTCCAAATACACCATGAAAGCAAATACAAGCATTTGCCTAGTTGGCTGTCACCATAAACCTATAATTACCATAATAACCCAGACAGATCTGTTTGCCCTTTGTTTTTGAAGTGCTGCAAATGACTGTGACAAGCCTAGTCCCCCTAAAACCCTTCTCGAAGATACAATGTAGAACTTGCTATTTCCACTGCCTAAAATCTTATTGTTTAGAAGTTCTTTCTATACATTACAATTCATTTCAGTATACTCTCATTTCCAACTTCCAAGGAAGGGCTGCTGTTTCACTTTAATTGACCAATTGTGTTAAGAATTGATCATAAAAATGTAAATAATTCTAAATGAAGAAGAACAACAAAAACTTTATCATCAAACCTGCATGGCAAGTGCATTACTCTTCAAATTTACAATAGCTATTATCTAAGTGAGCTAGGAATGCCTAAAAAGGCCAATTACATTTAGGAGATGGAGATCAATTCCAGGTAGATCTTTCAAGATGTATGACCTTACATTCCCCAAGCTACTCAGAAGCTAAGTTGAGTACAGAATGCTACTTTTAGCAAAAGACTCGGTGTTTTGCCAAGCAGCATATGTATTAGCACAGCAAGAGCAGAGCAATGCTGTTTTGCTATCCAGGCTACTCTGCAGAACAGTTAGCACACTGCCTGAGCTACTGTATGCAGGCAAAGCCATCAACGTTCCACACATCAGCTTTTCATGAGGTTTGGTATTTAACACAATAAACCTCAGCCAGAAAAAGAACACCAATTTAACCTGCTTGTAAACAGAAAGACTAGTGCCCACGTCCCAAGTGAGTTGCAATGCTAAATAATCATAGAGGCAACCCCAGAGAAATAAAGACAGGCGGAAGTGGGCTGACCTACCAGACAAGTTTGGCCAGTTTGCAACCCATCCTGGACAAACGTTGAGAGGAACCACCTTGGCTGGCGTAACACCACGTGCCATACTGACAGCACCCCTGCTCCAAGCAAGAAACATGTAGCACCCATTAAAGACACAGAGAAACCCAGAATTTTAAGTCCCAGAGGTGTTCCCACTACCTCATCCTGCTTGCCAGTAGCAGAAAATATGAAAGATGGACACTCAAAGAGTACTACAAGGTTCATAGTACAGGGAAGTACATGATCAGGAGAGTCTCAATCCACTCCTAGAGCAACTGGAAGCGGTTCAGCTTCAACCACACTGGAAAAAGCCCCCAAATCCCTCTTGGGGGAGAAAATACCTCACTGCAGAAGTCCAGGAGCAACATTCTTGTAAGAGATCCAGCTTTTAATGAAATCTGCTGCTTATTACCACTGTCAGGCTTCTATTTATAATAAACCATGGTAGTTGACATTGTTTGTCTCCTGGCATGATAGCTACATAGCTGTTGCTGGAAATAAATACGCAGTTCTCTGTCCCCCACCTGGTAGTCAAGGGCTGGAGCAACAAAGGGAGCAATTTCCTAAACTTGTTTCATCCTCTTGTCCTCCATCTGCCAAGAAGTTGAGGCTCTCCAAGCACAGATCTAGGCTTACATGGGTCTTCACAGCACTTGTGAAACAGTACTGCCAGTCAAATTGCTGCCAGTTACAAGAGCAAATTCTTAATGCCTTTCAAGACGTAAAAGGAGGCAGTCAGCACACATATGAGGAGAGCACCTAATGGCTGGAACTAAAGGAATTTAAAACAAACAAAAAACCAACCCATCACAAACACACAACCCTGAAAGCTTGAACTCTGCAGATGTGAACAGGCAGGTCTGACTCACTTTAAATATCATGTACTCTTTTAATCAAATCAAATAAACAATTATCTGAAAAAGAAGCCTGATATCCAGATCAAATCTTTGCTGTCATGCGAAAACAACCCAGTATTTTGACTTTCCATTTACAGGTCCTTAGCAGCACTAGCAGAGGTTTGCTTAGCCTGTAATGCTAGCAAATGGCATCTTCATTGGGAACACACACCAGAATAAGGGTGCAAAACCAGCTTCCACAGACCTCAAGCCCTCCAAAATTAAAGTTCCTTCCAAAGATCTCTGCAGCTCTGAGCAGACAAACATCAGAACAGCAGACAATAGACCAGTACCTGAGAAAAGCACCAGAAAGGCCAAGGGCAGAGAACAGGAACCTGGGATCCTGCTCTAGCTCAAGAAGATCCAGCATCATGAACCCCATCCACATGCTGGACTGGTGCCTGAAGGATCATTGGACCAGGCTATGATACCAAACACTGGAATACATTTTTCTGTTTACAATTTAATATTTCCCTACTCCAATTGTTTAGCTGTTTGAAGAGTCTCTCTCAGCAAATGTCATTTTCCAGTCTGGCAGCAGTGCCTTACCCCTCCCTCGCGGCTGTGCCCTTCCCATCCTTTCCAACCGCCTCACTGCTGGCAGCCCACCTTGGCTCAGCTGCACATGGGGCTGCCACAGGACATATGCAAACAATACTACCCTTAAAAGGACATTGCAAGAGAGAGGTAGAAAAAAAAACCAGTCAAAAGGATCTGGTCAATTTCAGAGCAAGCAAGATCCTGCCTTCCATTCTGCAAACTCAGCACAATGAAGAGAATCACAGAATCTCAAGGGCTGCAAGGGATCTCAAAAGATCATATAGTTATCAAGTAGTTGAAGCCAGGCAAGAACTTCTAACTTCCTACAAATAGGCTGCAACACAAAAGAAGATTTGTCTTTATCTAGCCATGTTTTCAAATGGAGCAAAGTTTTCCCATGCAGCCTCACAATTTACAAGCACAGCAGCATAACCACATCATCCCTATTTCATTTTTAGTACATCAATATAATTTTCACATGCATGTGTCCTTTAAATTCAGATACCCTGTTACAGGAAAAGAAGCTGCACAATAAAAAGGTATCATTTACCAGCTCAGCAATTTCAAGCATTTCCACAAAACTAAGACACAAACCAAGAAACACTGAACCTCCTCCTATGGCCATGTGCAATCACCTCAACTTTCTGCTGCCCTTCACCTAAGTCAGTCAAGAAACCCTCACTTTAGGGGGTAACTCTAATATTATACTGTACAAGCACTTTCAGGAGGCCAGACTGCTGCACACTACCTAACAGGGTCAGACAAAGCATTGCTGCAGCACATTTTCAATATTACAGCAAGAAAACTAGACTATTCAGACATACATAGTTCTTTAGTAAATAGCTGTGTTTTAGTTATTTAGGTTTAGTTATTCTTAGTTAAGAATTTTATAACCACTTAAAAGGAAAGCCAAACAATTTCTACCACTAGTAGACCATGGGCAAGTATGGCTGGCTGCAGGGAATCTTTTTCCTATCATTTAAATGTCCTGAAGGAAGTTGCTCAAACAGGTAGCAAAAAAGGGCTTAAGACCCCAGTAATCATGCACACAGTGGTGCTGTCATCAAGCTGCAAACCAACAGCCCAGTAGAAACCAGGGGCTTGTAGGCTGCTGAAACACAGCTTGGGGCTTGGAACCAAACCACATGTTGCCATTTACAGGAAGCTTGACAACACTGAAGATGCAATCACAGACCTGTCACTGTCATCCCCCGGCAATATTTAATATTTGTTTATCCAGCAATATTTAAAACATAGAAGCCAAGTACTGAATTGCTCTTGTGCAAAGGACATAAATCCTTTTTATACCAAATGCTGCTACCTGGTAACATATGGGGGAATGGTGAAGGTCTAGAAAACCAGCATCCGACAGCTATTGACAAAAGCCAAGAGGAAAGCTGTCACAGTGATCCCTCAAATATAATTTGACAGTCTTCGATGCAACTAGCTTTTCAGTAGTAACCTGTGGGTTAAAAGGGCAGTACACTTGCAGCTAACCTAGATCGGAATGCAGGGTGGGGGAGTTAAAAATCCATGTCACACACAGCTTCCAGAACAGAAGCATGCTGAAAATCAGTCTCAGAAGTTTTACATTAACAAGCATTGATAGTTAAATCAGAAAGCAGAAGGGAAAAACAGGAACCACTTCCTGAGAGAAACCGGTAATCACAGCAGCTTACTGTAGGTGGCCTTCCTGGGAAATGCACTCAGTGTCCTTTCTCCCTTTTACTGCTTGTGAAATGTGTTTGATGCATTTTCAGGTTATATGGAAAGCACTCAGGAGTACAGACATTTGAGCACTCAGCAAAACTCAGTCCTTCTAGTGCAATAAAGAGCCTCCCAAATACTGCAGGGGCTCGTGGATACACGTGACTCTGATCCAACAGGCCATTTTCCTCTGCTTTCAAGCCCTTATTGCTACAGCAAGGATGACACAATCTAGAGAGAACTTTGAAAACTGCACAAAGGTTTGCACTGAAGCTAACCTGCACAGCTCATTGTTCCAAGAAAGATGCTGACAACCTAAACAGCAGCATGTACAGTACACTCTAATATTAATTTGCACTAACAAATTACACGTACACTTCACAAATGTAAATGTCAAAGAACAAGCTCTAACTTTTCCTTTTGCAGAAGGCACAGGAAACACTTAAAAGCAATACCGATACCTCTAGAGGATATGTTTGAGATACAAAGGTATCTAGTGAAAGCTGAAGCTGCTGATAGAAAGATTGGATACATCACTATGCAGCAATTTCCTGTATCTCTTTGAATCTGTACAGCTTCTCAAGAGATTGCACCTCAACATAGTAACTAACTGCCTGCATGTCACCTTATTACATTCAGAAACTGGAGGGAAAAGACATGTTCCTATGAGACCTGAGCTAGGTGGACCTGCTTCTGCAGGGGAGTTGGACTACATTATCTCTCTACCATTCTATAATTCCTATATCTGAAACCCTTAACTTCTTTCAACTGTTTCTTCTTCTTTTGCACTTCAACAAAATACCAAAATCCCGCTCTATCACATACACAACATGCGTAATGCTGTTTTATTGCAAAATGTAATGATGCAAAGAGAGGAGAAAAAAAAAGCAAGCAACTCTCTTCCAAATATTTTTTTTAAATCCTTAAATTATTTACAATCAATCAGTAGTAGGCTAAAAAAACCCAAAAAACAACACAACAGCCAAACCCCACCAAAAATCAAGGAGCATCATTACACCCAAGACTCCAGCACTCTTACCTATTAATGTGACTTTAAAAACCCAGAGTAAACACGTGAGTGCATTTTTTGACTATGTAGTATTAAAGCAGGAGGCTGAAAAAACACTAAGTACTCTTCTGTTCAATAACACTTCAGCACAATAATATTTATTTTCATAAAGCAGAACTGCTGTCTGAGAACTCTCAATTAAGCCACTTCTCATGTGGGCAGACTTCTTTATTTCAAAAGGACTACTCATGGCGCTCAGAACTGGCAGGACTCTACTTGCTAACACAGTTGTCATCACATCTTACAGATTATGACACTGCTAAAATAAACTTCAGTATGGTAAACACGTTCTACAACACCTATATACAGAGCAGCTTTTCACCCCCTCAACTGTAAAGACAAGTCCTCTATTAAATTATGGAAACAAAAGTTATTCTGCAACAGCAAACTTTGCATTTGTTACAGAGGGAAAAAGTTTTCAGTGGTTCTATTTCAAAAGCGTATTTTTGCTTTGTAACTTATGTATTTTCTTTCAGAATCATCCCCAGATTATCACGCTTCCATCAAATTACTGAATTAATCCTTGAAAACAGCAAGACACATGTACAAGCATCATCAATAATGAAAAAAAATCATAAATTAAATGTAAAAGTGAGCTTGAAAACCGACATAGCTTGAAACATGTCACAAATGTACTTTTAGAACTTGAAGCATTACTGAGTTACCTGCTAATGAATGGGCTTTAAGAACAACAATTTGCACATCGTTTGTTTGCTTGACCACCACTTTCAACATTTTAGCTAACAGAAGCGTTTTCAGAAAATTACATCTGCAAGTGTCAAAAACTTTGACTCTCCCTAATCTAGTGCCAGAATGAAAGTTTAAGATAAAAGCCTAACATCTCTAGCCTTCTTCAGTGAGGAAAAGTCACCAAAAACATTCCAAGTGTAACAAAAACAGTGTTTGTACCCTGCCTTTATGACCCTCACTTGACTCTTGGTAAGGCAAACAATCTGTGCCAAGCCCCGTCATGTCATGTCTCTCCTGAAACTGCAGTTTGATCTCTCCTTAATGCTCTGAAACCTTCCTGCACTAACAATGGTGAAACCTAAAAGTCATCATACCATTTGAACATCAGAATCAATTTTACCAATGATAATTTCTGTAAACTAAAGGGTTTCGGAACGTTACAACTAGATATTCCGTTAGTTCAGAGACGAATGCAATACCAAAGTTGAGCCTCAGCCCCTGACTTAAGGGAAACAGAATGCAGCTCTTGCTAAAGAATGATTTCATCACTGCATCTAACAAAACCTTGCTTCTAGGTGAAAAGACTCTGTCTCTTTCTAGAGGGTATGATGGAAGAAACCAATCCAGCTTCTCCAGCTCCAAATTCTACTCACTGGTTTTCATTTTGCATTTAAGGGACTCAATCTGCATTCAGGAACAAGAATTTGGGACTCAGGCTCACACTTTACTTTGCTGTTTTCAACATAAGCACAGCACTAGAACACCTAACAAAGCGTCATTTAACAAGCCAAGCTGATATATGTGACAGTTAACTACACAGGGATTCTTACTTCTTACATGATTAGTCAACAGAATTTAGATTACATAGGTTAAAAGCAAGAACAGTGCCTTTTGAGCTAAAGCACCCACTCCTTTCCACACTGATTACATTGCCTTCTTTAAACGCTTCTCTTCTTTCAGAAAGCCACCCCTAAAATAATTCAATACACAAATCTCAGAACGGGAAAGCCGAGTATTTAAGCTCTCTGTTTCAGGAGAGAAAGGAATTAGCAGTCTCAGTTCTGAAGCTGATTCTAGCGCTGTGGGTTTGATTTTAGACTTACTTTACCTACTGTTTTAACCTTGTCAGAACTTCATCTGTTAGGCACACTGCAGTCTCTACTGTAGAGTTTGTCAAATAAGTGTCAATCCCTACAGTAACTACTCAGCACACTGGACAGCCCATGTGGACTTAATGATGTTTCTGGAACCATTCTCACCGATTCAATCAAAACTCGGGCAAAGGTGTCCTTGATCCCCAGCTAAGGGTACAAGAGGTCATTTTGGTTATTGACAACCAGCGCACTGATGCTCTATGTCACAATTTGAGCTACAGCCGTTTCTCCCAGCAGGGACAAAGCCGATGCCAAGATGCTCTGCTCAGCTCAGCATACTCATTCACTGCTTTCTTGCCACGATGTGCAGTTTTGCTATTTATAAATACCGATGCCTATGCACATAGTATTTCAAACGAGAGGAGAGGAAAAACATGTGGCTGTCTCTTCCTGAACCACTTCGAGTCAACAGCTCATGTGCCGCTTATCTTAAGCAGTCCAGTCCCGTTCCTCTCCAAAACACACGAATTTCAACGAAAAAAAAAAAGGCAGAGCGCCTTATGCTCGGAGCCGCACTACTCGCGGTTCCGCTTTTTTCTTTTCTTTTCTTTTGTTTGGCCTCAGGCACAACACGAAGACTTTTCATCCGACTCGCTCCGAGAGCGAAGGGGTGGGCGAGGCACTGCCCGGTGGCGGGCGAAGGCGCGGCCGGGGGGCGGCCCGGGCCGGGGTGCTGCGCGGGAAAGAAGCGCCCACCGCCCCGTCCCGTCCCGTCCCGTCGCCCCACGACAAGCGGCCGCCGCCCGGGCCTCGGCGCCAGTCACGGGTCGGGGAGTTTCAGGCACTTATGTAACACCGCGGGCCGCTGCCGTTGTTCTTTCTCCCTCTTCTGTAGACGAACTCGTCTCCGAGGCCCCGCAGCTCCCTCAGCGGCCAGGGACAAGCCAGCGCCCGCCGCCGCCCCGTTCCTCTCCGGGTTCTTCCCTCCTCGCCTCGCCGCCGCCCGCCCGGCGGGAAACGGCAGAGCCCCGCGGGCGGCCGGGAGCGCCGCAGCCCCGCGGCGGGACGGCCCGGCGCCGCCTCCCGCCGGGGAGCTCCTTCCCTGCCAGGCAGACCCCGGCTCCCAACATGGCCGCGGAAGAGCGGCCGGAGCCCCGGCGGGGAACTGCTCCTCCAGAAAGTTTCCCTTCTCTTCCTCCCCGACCGGTACCCGAAGCCCCGCCACCTAAGGACGCGGCCGGACCCGCGCTGCTCACCCGGCACGCTCCGCTCCGGCCGCCGCCAGCCCCACCGCCCTCTCCTCGCACCGCCGCGGTCATACACCCCGCCGCCGGGGGACGGGCTCCGGGACACCGCCCGCGCGGGGCGGGGTCGCCGCCATCTTGGGCGGAGCCGGGCGGTGCGAAGGGCTGAGGCGGCGCCGCAGTCCCGCTGGTGAGGGGCCGGCCCGGGAGGCGGGGGCCCGTCACCGGCCCCGGCCTGGGGCGGTTGCGCCGCGCTTCTCGGACCGCGAGTGGCACCTCGTGGAAAACGGACTCTTGGGACGCGAGAGCATTAACTCAGTTTGGTTTTTTAAACACCACTTTTCCCCTCTTCCTGCCCCATCCCGGGTCCATGTCTCCACGCACTGTCACGTTTTTCATGACCTTTCTACGTAAACCTTTTCTAGTACACGAAAGGAACTTGTTAACATGTCTTAGTCTAAAGACCTGCCGGCCAGCCTGGAGAAACAGAGCACATCTGCTACTACAATTCCTGCAAGAAATGCCACTGGAGTCATAGATACAGGAGGGAGAGACTTCCTTCCCTCTGTATTACCGTTTCTAGTGTCTACACATCGAGCCATCCAGAGCGGCATTTCCCAAATCTAGCTAACTGATCAGCAGCCAACCTGCTCCTTTAAGATTCCCAAACGTTGTTAGGTGCTATAGTGAGAGGGTGGCTGGGGTGTTTGGGGAACCTGTGGAGCAGGAGGGAAGGGGGCACAGCTCCCCATGCTACTATGGGGTCACACCAGTCCCAAAGTCAGTGCTCTGGAAAATGGCTCCAGGGGATTTTTTTTTTTTAAAGAAAGTTTCACTTCCATGCAATATAGCAGGGTTTCATTTTCCAAATTTCACATTATTGGGCAATAATGCGGCTGGCTTTTCTGGGGAAAAAAAACCCAATACAGTGGTTAGGAAGTGGTAAAAATGGACCAGTGGTAAAAATGGACCTACTGAAGTTTCCGAATTTCATCTGTTTTTTTTTTAATCCTAGCTCAGATGGGGACACAGATCAGCAACAGACACTGTGGGAGACGGACACGGGAACAGGTACAGGAAGTAGAGGGCTATGAGTCCTTCACCCTACAGTATGGCAGCCTGCCTGCCTGCTAATCCACCTGGTGTTCAGCCTGAGATGAATGCTGCCCTGAGGGTTTATTGAGGGACAGAAATGAAGGAATAGTGCACTTTCACTATTGTGACAAACATAGCTTCTGGACATGGGGAATCACAGAATCCTAAAGGTTGGAAGGGACCTTAAAAAGATAATCTAGTCCAACCTCCCTGCCAGATCAGGACCACCCAGAGCAGGTCACAGAGGAACTCATCCTGGTGGATGTATTGAAAAGCTTCTGCGTGGGGGCATAACAAGTGACATGGACAGCTGTAAAAGACTGCTAACATACCTTTGGATGCTCTCCCAACTCTGAGTGAATTTCTCACACTGTCAAAACAAGCAAGGCTGCTGAACCCACGCATCTGACCCTATCCCATGGACTCTGATAAAGAGCCAATGAACTGTGCTAAGGAGAAAGTGCCTGGTGAAGGAGAGCTCATCTCCCATCAAGACAAGAAACCCATGGCAAGCCCCTTGGATTCTATACAGAAAGCAAGCAATAGCTAGAGAACTAAGCATGCACTAAAATAGTTTTTTATTAATGCCTTTTCTTAAACAATATTGTGGTAGCTTTTTAAGCCCTGCTGTAGACTCACATAAGCTGCCTGCACCAACTCTTTCTTTTTAGAGTGTTTCTGCAAATTTTTTATGTTTTCTTTATGACTCTTATCACTTCCTCAGTCCTTTGGGGATCTGTTCGCTTTGGTGTAGACACAAAAAGAAAGAAAAGAATAAGGAAGCTCCATAATGCTCAAAATGCACCTCTCTGTTCTTGAAACTCAACAGTGGCCATTGAGAAGTGGTGTTTAACATCTGTCTAACTTTGCAACCTGTCCCCAGCAGTAGTGGAGACTTAAGAAGAATAAGTAAAACCAGAGCAACTGCATATTAATCTCATTAGCTGAGCTTCTAATAAGTCTTCTTTGGGGAGGGGGACAGGGATGGAGGAATGTGAGCTTCACATGATAGAGGTTGCAATTAATATGTTCCTTAATAGACATCAGCTGATGAAGCATCCCTAAACTTATCTAATTCCTTTTTTTGCCTTCATAACACCATGTGTGAATTTAGTCTTTGAAAATTCATTGTTCAGTGACTGAATAATTCATCAATAATTCAAAATAAATTAAATATTATAAGCATCTGTTACCAAAATGTTGCCATTCATTCTATTTATTCTATAGGATCCAGCACACCTAAGAGTATAGTTTCCATTCAAAAATTATTACACCTTCTAGCTAACATTTGAGCAGTTAGTTCTTGGCAAACCCTCCACAGCCATCTAAGCAGCCGGGTTGAGGCAAAGATGAACCGTGGAGACTTGCTGTTAATCATTTCTGAATACCTTGGGTCTCTAAACAGAACTCAGGTCAACGAATGTTTTACCTTCAACTGGGTCAACGTGGGGTTAGAATTTTACTCTTGGCATAGAAAGAAAAGATTGTTAGTAGCAAAGAGACCACAGATGCAATGGAAGCAGCTGAGTGACAAATAAAGGTCTCACCATTTTTATGGAGGTGAATTTAATACTCGTAAAATGTATATATGGTTCTTATTTTCCCTGTAAATATAATGAGACAGACAAAAGAACATTATTCAGTAATTGGCTTTAAGCATTTCCTTTTAAAATAAAAATATGTAAATGCATGGGTGTTAGGGGTTTTTTTTCTGTGAAAAAGCACAAGATTTGTCTGTGTCACTATTATAAACATGTCCAGTAAAACAGGACCATCTGTAATTTTACAGCATTTCAAAATATTTTGTCGAGCTTATGTTAGCAACATGAATTTTTGGCTGTTAGACATCTTCCAAAAAAAATCTGTTGCACAGGTTTTGAGACTTGCATTAAAATTGCTCATACTGTTGCATAATGAAGAGCTTCCACTGATGTATTAGTATGAGGGCCAGTATCTGTACAACAGAAACTAAACCCGAGGTCTCCATTCCAAGACTGCAGACTGATTCCCAACCTCTCTGGGTTAAAATTGCTTAAGTGTGCCTGTCAATGTAGCCCCAAGCCACAAACTCGAATTCAGATCGTTATCTGCAGGTTTTGGTCTCAGTTGTTGGTTGAGCTCTTTCCACGTACAACTGTTACCAGAGTTTAAAATTTTAACTCACCTTAAAAGTTAGATTGCAAATTTTTAAGTTATTTTTTGAAGCAAGATAGAGACTGCAACACAGCACTGCTTCGTTCTGCCCCTCTGCTGGACATAACATACAGATGAGACTTGGCAATTACCATTTAACGCCGTACCTTAACAACTAACAGAGCCAGAAAGGCTCGAGCCAAGCTCCTTTTCTGATGGATCGCTTCTCTGACAGAAAGGGATCACTGGTTTGGACACCGTAAGGATTTCTGCTCACCAGCTCTATATTCAAAATCTGTTTGGAACCACTTGAGGGAAATTTTCCATCAGTCGAGGGAAAACTAACAAAATCCATCACATGTGCTCTGAGCTTTCATATGATGAGAATCCATCATTACCAAGGGGCTGTGCTCATTGTACGCCTAAGGTACGAAAGAATTGGACAACAAAGTAGCCACAGCAATCACAGCCTTTCCCTACATATGAACATAGAACAATCTTTTATTTCATGTTCATCCCATTTTCATTGCAGAAACTCATTTCTCTTCCAACTAGCCTTTTTCCTCAGTTTCCACAGCCAAACTGCTAGCCAACAGCCTGAGAAGAAAGAGCTCAGCAGCTGAACCAGAAATAACTCTTTGTTTCCTGAGGATGGATGTGTCTTGTTCTGTCCCTGCAAATATTTGTGTCATTTTTAATCTTAGTTTTTGTTACATATTCCATAATGCTGAACTCTAAACTTGCACCGTTGAAAGCAAGAGATGATTCTCTACTCTTTGTCAGAAATTATTCTGGTAAGATAATTTCTTTTTAAGGCAAAAACTTCAATAGGTGCTAAGTTTTGTACCTTCTGGCTTTCCAAGAGTCATAAAGGACATTTTTGCAATTCAAAGCATATTACCTTACAAAAAGTCTAGATTATAGGATTTGTTAAGTGCACAATTGGATCTGTTAAGTGTACAAATCATACTACTACAACTTTGTGGAGGGCTCTAAAAAACACTGTAGAGTCTGAGTTCTGTCCCACATGTTCATTTCTGAATAAACCGTTTGCCCAAATTTGGAATTCTGTCCTTAAAACTTAAAGCTATGGTTTAAGAGGATGTATTCCTGTGTTCAGCTTGGGCAGTAATGAGCAATATCTCAATTAAGAAAGTGTGGATGGACAAATCTTCAGAGTGCTTTTACATCTGATGTTAGCTGACAGATGTTACACTATTTGAATCTCTGTGGAGTTTTAATCCACAGTAACGGTACCTGAGCATGAGCTGTCAGAGGAGGAGTTTCAAACTTCCAGTCCTCCAGGAACAGTTTGCAGTGAAGCTTCCCAAGAGGCTGAGGCCCAAATCCACATCTTAAAGGCACGCAAATGCCTAGTTCCCAAGCCGCAGAGGCAGACACCAGAAGTTGTCTCTCAGAGATGGCAAATACAACTGCTAGGCCTGTATGGTCACAATCCTCTTTCCAAATGCATTGCAAATCCTGTGCTGCATCGAGGAATGACTCCCATGGAAAAATCCGAGTCACACAGAGCAGCCTATTTCCATCTCCCATAGCTTCAGGTTAGCTGTCTCCTGGTGGATAAGGCACCCTTCTGCATGATGGGACCATGAAAGAGCCACAAGCTGGAGGGAAGCTGGGTTGGGGTCTGCATTCCTGGGAAATGTTCCAGCAGCTGTGTTCTGTGAAAGCCCAGCCATACTGTTATGTCCTTGGCTTTCCAAGGAGCTCAAGAGGCCTTAGTAGGACACTGTTCATCAAGAGCCTGTATGACATGGTAATGACAGAAACCTCACACTACCCATACTGGTACAGCTCTGAGCCTGAGCCTCCCCAGAGACACAGGTGGAGGCACCTCAAGAACCTGAAAGACAGGGGTCTGTAAAGACTGCTGGCAGCTCTTGGGCTGTGGAATTCCTTGCACTATGGTTTTAGATTTATGGGGTGAATTTCTGCTCTGTCTCACATTCGTTGCTTACATTCTTCACTTAATGGAAAGCAGTGTTTGCAGGCAGGCAGATTTCATGCAACCTCTGCAGCTACAGTTCAGACCTTGTTTCCAAACATTGCATCTGTTATGAAGTCTTCTACATGTGTCCACTGTTGGCCCAGCCCTCCCTCCAATGGAGTTTGGTCTTGAGAAGGGTGGGGTGTTGTTTGGTTTGGGTTTCTTTATAGTGAAAATAACTGGGGGAATCCAACTGAATCTGCCAATCTCTAGACAGAGTGAAAACAGCAGCCAACCTTTGCTTGTGCTTTTTGGTAAGAAAAAGACCAGAATGCCATATACAACAACTTTGTTGAAGGAACGTGATCTTTTTCGACACTCAGGAAGCCCAAGAGACACATCTTCTGTATTTTTCTTTCCCCTTCCTTTAATTTTATGCTTATTTAAGCACAGCAATCTGAACAGGCGTGGATGTCCTAGACCACGATGTTTTGCCCAGCCTGGGGTAACTAAAGAAAGTGTGAAATTACAAAATCTAAGCTTTCATGCTTCAGCCTTAACTGAATATATGTAGTAATATGTCAAGTAACAGCATCTAGATACATTCTGGCAAAACCAGATATGCACTCTGAATTTTGAAGAGCATGAGGTTTTGGGGTTTTTAAAACTATAGACTGAGATGAGTCTAAACCACCTCTCCATCCCAGCCCCAACATTTTGGCTTCAATTCTCTATAGCACTGTGATTCTGATATAGAAAACCATACGAGATCAATCAGCATATAAAATTTCTCCTTTCTGTTACAGACGCCCTCTCAATGGCACAGATTAAAGGCTGAGCAGTCACAGGCAGCAAACATGGTGACAGTCACTGTATGACTGAGAGTCACCTGTGGATGTACTGCCCTCCTTGTTCCACTGGCAACCCAATATGATTTAAAGCATCCTTTATGCTGCTTTAAAATAACCCTGGAGAATAGCTGTAAATCCTGAAAAACTGAAAGCAAAAGTTATTTTGGATCTATTTTGCCACCACCTTGAACTATAACAAATTATAAATTCAAAGTCTTTGACAAATAGAAAACAAAATCCCATTATTTAATGCATAACATAATCCATTTACAGATAACATTTCATCCAAAAAATGGGTAACTGGATGCTACAGCTATAGTTGATTCTGCTAAAAGATGGGCTGGTACTTTAATTACTTCTCAGAGTCTCTTTCAGCCCTATTTTTATGATGCTGTACTGAACATCTGAGTGAAATCATCAAGATGTTTGCATAACAGATCTGTATGCTCCATTGACCTGGCTTTTTCCTGCTAAGATACTGCCCACAGTATCTTAGCAGGAAAAGCAAACAGAACATACACATTTGTGGCCATTTGGGAAAAGGAGATCCTTCAGTCTACTAGAACAAGGTACTGGTGAACTTTAAGGTTAAGTGGGCATACTGATTCATGAGATGCTCAGAGAAAAAACATGTTTAGGCTGGTGAACTACAACTGAGCTAATTTAATAAAAGGACAAATCAATTAGAGCTAAACTAACAGAAATGCCCTGTCTTGTCACACACTGCCTACCCGCAACCTGAAATCAGGTGCAGATTTTGTGCATTATGTACAACAACAGGAAGTATTTCTGGTTTTAGGCAAATCCCAGCCTTATGAATAGCTACTGATAGAGCTTTACATTATTATTTACTGTTATTATAATTATTCCTTTGGAATTTTCAGATTAATAAAATAGAAAGTCTGAAGGACCTGAGTAAGAAGGGTGTGTGCTAAGCCTAAGATACAAAGAGCAAAATAATCCTCAGTTCCAGAAAGCGGTGCTTGGGTAGCTGCTCCTAGACCTTACAGCAGGTGCCACTGCTTCAGAGTAGCTACCACTTATGGGTTGTCTTCTGATGACTTGAAAATACACCCTCATCCACTTACAACTGAAGAAGTTCTTCCTCTAGTATGAAGAAACTCATCATCATCCTCTAAAGACTCCTAGCTTTTTTTACCCATCAACATCTATCATGCCTTCTGACTCTGTACAGCCCCACAGGGGCCTATCATAGAACAGAGAATCTAAAATATCCATAGATTAATCCACTGAATATGGAACTTGCCCCTGTTGGAGCAGAATGCTAAACACTCTTTGCTTCAGCCGAGAACATCAATCAGTGAGTGATTATCTGCTAATAGGTACCTGTCTATAAAGGCAAATACCAATCAATGCATAGGATTGCTTGCACATTTTGTCTCAGCTTATGTTTCTATGCACGTTACTTATCACAATTTTTTTACTGGATCAACTTCAAAGGATTCCAAGTGGTTGAGGGTCAGCCACATGTTAGACAAATTAATCTGTACATTTACAGAAAGTCATGAAAGCTGAAAAAAAGGCAGAAATGTTTTGAGACAGAAAGACAAATGTAGTTTTGAGAGCACAACTGCCATCAGCAAGTGCAAGGTTCTGAGAACATTCAGCGTAACACTGTATCCCCTTCTAAATCCTATTGTAGTTCTTCACCTGGCATCAGAGCAGTATGGAGAAAAATCCTTACTATTTTGGCAGAGGGTTCATAATCATCTAAATGGTTCCCCTTGTTTCTTTCTTTGAAAAACACAAAGACAAAAACGCAGAGCCCTCCCCTTCTGCGGTGTGGCAATCCCTTTGTTTAGGGCTAGAAAGTGTTTTCTGGTACTCTTGAACATTTTGATACTAAAAAGAATCAAACTAAGATGCAGTTATCAGATGCTAATCTGTGAGAGGAACCTCCAGAGAAAATCTGGAGGATCCATTTTTCAAAAGCAATGACTGAGATTTTTGCATTTTTCATTGGAAATTAGTATTTTCTTTGGTTGCTTTTACTAAGAGGATTACGTGGCTAAGTGAAACTGCAATATCACTAGGCAAGTGGTATCTGTTGCTTTCAATTCATTCAGGATTTCTGATCCCATAGCTGTCACCTACCATAGACAAAATACAATCTATTACAGGACTAATACAATTCTTAATGTTTTGCTAGATTAAATCTGCAAGTGGAAAGAGACTCTGGAACAGACTCCACTGAACTGCTCTCAAGAGAAAGACAGAGATACAATTCTGTGCTTAAGTGAGAGCAAAGGAGGCCATAAAGATCAAAGATATGCAAAACCTGTAAGGCCACTGAGAAGGATATCCATTGCTCTGCTGCTTTACATGGATCAGGCTCACCAGACATAGAAATTATGTTCAAACCTGTAATTAGCAGCTAGCAAAAGATTTGTTATTTGCTTTTCTCATCGGAGTGACCAGTAGGTTAGCACCAATATGAGAAAGTATTTTGCCAGATCCAACAAAAATCGAAGGAAAACCCAAAACACATAGACCAAACCCACCAACAAAAAGGAGAAATAGGACTTTTTTTTTTTGTGGGACGTAGAATTATAACTTACCATAACTGATGAATGGAATTTCTTAACAGGGTTCAATTACTTCAGAAAAATGAAAGGAGATAATACTAGTGAAAGCAGACAGATTAAGACTACCTTGTTTGACAGGTAAGTAATGCCTCCATTCACAACATTGTCCCTAAGGGCAGAATCAGGAATGGCCATCCAAGAGGGAGAGCTGTTCCCTGAAGGATACAAAGGAGACACAGATTTGTATTCAAGCAGCCTCTTGTCATTTGCAATTCAAAGTGCTGCTTTACTTTCAGACGTTGCTCAAAATTCTCTTGTGACTGAAGTCATAACTTTATTTATTCCATATCCTGTTTACTAACTCGCTGGTAAGTCCCTCTCACCATGCTAACCATTCACTGCATCACATGGCTTCTTTTCTACACTAGAACAAATCAGTCCTTCCATTGATGCCTTTGTAAGCAGATTGTCAAGATTTGTTCCACTTGAACACCAAAGCAAAGAGCTGCCCATGTGGCCTGGAAGCAAGGTATTGCCATGGCAGCTCCATGTACTGGTGATGCTGCATGTTTTCCCTTCTCTTCCTCCTTAGTGTACAGTGTTCCTGCCAAAGGTGAACTTTACAGGAGAGTGATTCCTTCTGAGAGGACAGACAGGGCTGCCTCTACTGCTCCTGTGCAAAGGACAAAATAAAGACCAACTGCAGAAAGAGATATTTGGAAGACATTCTCCAGAACACAAAATAAAAGAGAGCGAATGTGCAGCTGGCCTGGTAGCAGCAACAGAGTCTAAGCCTTTGCTCTTCATTTGGCAGGAAGAGCTGCAGTGCCTGCTTACGAAGGAAGTTATTTTCTTTTCAGCAGACCTCTTTGCCACATTCAAGAACACCAACGATAAGATACAGCAGCTGACTTGAGAAGTGCACAGAGTAAAAGATTTTACTTTTAGAAAACAGCCAGTATACTCCCAACCCAGTAGACATGTGGTTTCTTTTCTAGGTTTGTATCAACCTTGATTATTATACCTCTAGTAATACTGAAACAAAGATCCTGAGCTGGGCAAATTCAAAGAGAAATGTCTTAACTCAGGAATACAAAACTGCAGAATTAACCAAGATCTGCATTACAAACCACCTTCAAATACGCAAAATCAAACCACCAAATGAAGGATTAAATGTTGGTTTCCTAAGATTCCTACCATGCTGACAGTTCCTGTGAATAAAAATCTTGTTCTCAGAAACTCATTATGTAGCATTGTACACTACAACACAGCATGCTGTTATACAACCAAACATCTGGGGAGATTAACCCCGATTAAGAAAAATCTCTGGGAAAAGCAGCTATTTAACAGACCAGGGATGATGACAGCAGAACAAACTGCCGGATTTGTGCAATTGAATCAGGCTGGACGTTAGGAAGCATTATTTTACCAAACAACAAATCAAACAGAAATATTTACCTTGATCCTAGGAGATGCTGAGTACAAATCTCCCAGTAATTTCCCACAAAAAAAACCCCAGACAGGGAGGACTAAAAAGACCTGGAACATTTAGGACTATGTTTCTTCATGGTACCTAAGAAAAGGAATCCAGGAAAGCCTCACTGGAGGGTGTCCTGAGAGATACAGTGATTATGAACAAAGAGGCAGCCGAACCCACATTGCAATGACAGCTGTGGGCAACAACAGAGAGAGGAGACGCCAGGAAGGAGATGCATCCAAGCTAAAAGCAGAGTGAAAAAGCCTTTTCCTGACCTGGACATAAAGACTGTGTAAGGGTTCTCTTCCTGTGTTAAAAAACTATCCTCCCACTACCTACAGGCACTTCAATGCTCAATCTCAACACGCAGTTCAGTCATTTCTGTACTACAGCTCTATTTCACCATTCTGAAGATCTACATAAACACTACATAATTAAAACAGCTAAAGTGTTTCCTGACAGTTTTCTTGCATTCAAATAGATTCAAACTATGAAGCATCGGTCTGCTCCTTGCACTAAACAGAACTTCTTAGCTGATTTAAAAGGCATTTACTGTAACTGCTTTTGGGCACAAGCAAAGCAGGTTTTTTTGTTGTTGGTTTGCTTGGGTTGTTTTTTTTTTTCACTAAAGTGTCAGAAGTATCCATTAGCACAGAATTTGTCCAAGAAGAGTTATATCACATTGCCATTATTATAGGAAGGACAAGAAAAGTAATCTCAGACATGAACATATGACTTGGCAGACATGTGAAGCAGAGATATATCAGCCTAATATTCCAAGACTAAACTTAACTACTGCCAACAAGCTGACAGCTACAGTTCATGTGCATCTGCTGCTTCCCATGAACTGCACTCTGCAGAATTGTGCAGTTAAACGTTGAACAATTCTGCCAAGTTAAGACATTTAAAGAAAAAACTCATCATGCTGAACCCATATTAAAAAACCCCAAAACTTTAATATGTTTTTTTCCAAGATCTAATATATAAATGCAATGGTAACAACGTACTCTTCTTTTGTAAGCTTGGATGAAATATATTGAAGTCCACTTTTCGCACGTTACATAAATAATCATCTAAAGCAACCTAGAAAAGAAGAAAAACAGCTTAGTCCAGATGGTGCATACAAATAATTGGGCATTAAGTTTAAAAAGCAACACATGAAACCTAACAATGAACTGCAAAAAGGCTTGACAGTTTGCCTGTTTGATGAAGTGGCAGTGCAACCATCACATGCAAAGGAAAAAGGAAAATGGAAAAAGGCAGGTTTTGCAAAGAGAACCATTATCTTTTACTAGAACAAACAGCATATTATAGAAATAGAAAAGATTTTTGGGCCCTTGCATCAGAATGATGGTCTATGAGTATTCAGCCATCTTGGGGAAAAATAAAAGAAAAGGGATTACAAGTGTTGACCAAATCTAAGAGATTCCACAGTCAGGTGCACATTATGATTTTCACAAAAGCTTTAGGTATTACATTCTCCCAAGATGGACACAAGAAGCACTAGTAAATCATGCTTAATTTGATACTCTGACATTCACGAATGTATTAGCACAGAAATGAGTCCACTCTTTAGTGCATGATATCACACCCACCGTACAGAAAAAAGCAGGATATGCCTTCACAGGAACTTTCTTACTGAAAGATCTAGCCTGAAAGTAAATGGGGTAAAGAATGAGGGGGGAAAAAAAGTATTTATCAAGAGAATTTAACATTTCAGATTAAACATCAAGTACAGTATGTAATGGTTAGAGACAACAGACTATGTTACGAGCTTCACCCCTTTTTGTTTTGACACCCTGAAATGGTAGTTTTTCATTATGTGCAAGCCAGCACCAACCTTCACTGTACACAGAAGTAATTACACAGAAACTATGTAATACTGGGAGAGGCCTGAAAAAATTCTCAGATGGTTTGACAACCTTACAGTTTCTATACAATAAACCAACGTAACTTAGCATCCGCTTGTTCCAATAAAGTTCCAAGTTGCATCTGACTTAATAAATATAATTGAACCCTTTTTCCCCCCAGTAAATAATCATTTGCACCCCAAGAGACAGAAATACATTTGCCTGAGTGTATCTTTTTGGTCCAGTGTTGCCATCAGTCCCAGAAGTCCAGTTATAGTCCCTTTACATTTATGGGACTTTGAAAGGATCTCAATGCCTCAGTATCTACATATTAACAGAGTCTAAACCATGGCTGAATTACATCTACAATTTAAATCTGTGTACAACTTAGGTACATCTAACAGAACTGAAGCAAATCTCCTTGTAATGCTTATTTATAAACACAGAAACCTCCCTTGTTTTGCCTTTTCTTACAAAAACAAACAAACAAACAAACCCTCTATGAATTATGAGAATGTATGAGTTTCTGTTAGCTCTCCATGGATCTTTACAGACAACTGAGAAAATCGGGCTGAAACTTTAGGAGGGAAAAATAATCTTTTCAGAAGGAAAATGATTTTAAAACCTTGAGACGTAATGACGTGTGTGTGTGTGTCTGTGTGTGTGTCTAAAAAAAGAATATGCTCTTCCTTGATCTGATGCTCTGCCTTAGCATTAATAGTTGCAAAATGAAAAAAGAAAGTAATCATAACCCAGAACAGGTTGCATGTCATTGAGAAAGCACATTACCTTCCTTGGTAAATTGAGTCCACAATGATGTAGTTTAATTGAGATACATGCAAAAAGCCAAAAGAAAAACTTATTTTAAGAAGATAAATGGGGGAAGGGGTGCTTAAGAGAGGGAACATGTAAATGTATTCAGAGGCTTTCAGAGGGACCACTGTGGGACTGACAGAGCACTTTTATTATATGCTTTTCTTTTAATAAGACACGTGCAAAACTGCAATCTTCATTATCTTTTTTTGCCCTCTGCTGGTCATCCGTTGCAGTTTCAGAAGCACTGACCACACTTGAGAAATGTTCCACCCAAGATCAAGTGCCACATTATTAGAACGTGCTTCAGACTGTATAGCTGAGACTGAGTCTAGTATTTGAGGATTATGTTTCTTCTGACTGTGAAATGGGGCTGTTACCCTCATCCTCCAAAAGATGAGGTTTCTGTAACAAATGCTAAAATCGCTGAAGCCTCTCCGCAGGTTTAAACTTTACCCTACCCCGTGATTCCAATTAAGAAGGTGAGTGGCTGAAAAGACCTTCAGGCAAAACAAAAGGGTGATTTTACAGAGAACAGATGCATTTAAAGGCATCAGCCCATTACATTCACCTAAATTCCTGAAACACCCAGCAAATGTTGCCAGCAAAAGGCTATTTCATCCATTAAGGGAGAAAGTATCTTTACCCTTGCATTAACAAAGACCATCTGATTGTCAAGGAGGCTAATGCCCTGTTATTACTGCCAATTACTGCCAGTTCAAGTGGTTTGAACACTCTAGAGATCCTGCACTGTCAATTATTCTTCACTGATGGTGATGGAGGCTAGAAGCAAGCATTCAGAGAGGAATTTTAAAATTTTAATTAAGATGATATAACCCATCCATTTAAAAAAAAAATAAATAAGGGGGGGTGGGGGGAAGGGTGCCAAGATCAACATTCAATTGGATAAAATGCTAATGCTGCCCTAACCTGGTTTCCCTATGTTTATACTTTTCTGTATAGTCTCCAATTCCATGGTTGCATATTTTCCGTAGGACCCTCCCAGTGCAAAACATGGGCAGGGCTCTAGGAATGGAAGAACTGGGGAGGTAAAGTTCTGCCTGTCCTCTGCCTCGTTGGGAGGTTGAGAGCCAAGGCACCAATGCACTAAGAATTATAATATTACCTGAAAGGCTCTGAAGAACCAAATTCTCTCTATGCTTTTTTCCCAAAGCTTCTATGCAATATCAGCAAGCAAAACTTTAAACATCTGGATAATAAATACACATTGCTGGTTTTCCATGCCTCCTGTCCCCAGTACAAGGTATTTTGGGCCAGGCCCTTGGCATTTCTGTAAGCCACAACTGCAGCCAAAGTCAATGGGTTTTATACACTGTGCATTACAGGTTGAGGGCTGGGGAATAAGAAAAAAAGATAAATCTAAACAAAGATAGTGGATAGTTTTGACATTGCATTTCTTTGTCTCTGTTCTCTGTTTCTAAATTGAATAAACAGTTTCCTTAAATGTGAGACAACTAAAACTGAGACATTAGGTGAAAAAACACAAACAGGAATGCATTAAATGCAAACTCTAAATAATCTGTATTAAAAATAATGCCCAAGGATACATATTATTACCAAAAACATTCATCAATGTAACTAGCCACTGACTGAAACCTCATTTTACCTTCAGAAAAATGAAGAAAGGCTCTCCTACTTCTTACTGCATAATCTACTGTGATCACATGTAACACTGTGATCGAGGACCACATTAATGGTGCAAATGTAGAGATAAATCTGGCATTTCTTTACTTTGAAGTGGTATCTTTTCAGACTACGTTGACTAGAAGTATTGGGTGCAATGCTCAAAGTACATGTGTACATGCTCCTGTAGACATAAGAAACTCTTCACAGCACTTCTTGCAAGTTTTGTTTTCCAAATAAAGGCAGACAGGGCATTGCTGATTCTTTTGCTTTTGTATCATGTACCAACAAGCAATTCACAATATAGCTAAAATAAGTCCACAAATGACAGCAGGACTCTGCAGTCCTTCAGGATTTATTATCCACTGTTCCAAGAAACTAAGGTCTTCACTAAATCACTTGGCTGTAAGTCAGAAAAGAAATAAACAGAAAGCACCTTTTCCAGCATAGCTTTGAACATGGCTGGTCATGTTAGGGAATCAATTTCCCCTCCCACACACATGAACCAGCAGTTATAGGTGACACGCTCTGCTTTCTTAGCAGCCATTCCACTGTGCTGTGAAATACCATATGCAGTAGTGCTTTTTGTGGTGCTGATCCCACTCTGGCATATCATTGTATTTACAGAAGTCTGCTTGAAGTTTCTCTCCCAGTAATAAGATTTTTTAGGCAGTCTTTACAATTGAACCAGGTTGGGAGTAAACTGTCTCCTGTACCTATGGATAGATATAATACTTGTACACAAGTAACTGTGATACTTAAAGGTTTTGTGAGGTGGTTTTGGTTTGGTTCTTTTTACTTCAAACTCTTAAGAGTAATCAAAGGTTAAATATTTGAAATTAAATATGCAGCTCTAAGTCTCCTCACAACATACACACAATGCTTTGCAAAGATCAGCATCAACTATGTTTATTTAAATAAATAAAAAGGAAGCAATCTCACATGTTCTAGATGAATATGGGCCTGGCTGGCAATGTCATAAACTACATCTCTCACATTTTTCTCTTGCTTGCCTCTTATGAAATCCTCTTGTGAAACTCCATGCTAGACATAGGAAGGAAAAACAAAAAGAGGAAAAACTCTCAATAAAGTTTCCATTTTACCTTCTCAAAAACCCGTTCAAAACAAACCAAATTAATGACACAAGACTGAAACAACCTAAATGTTTTACCACCGTGCCCTCCTTTTTCATTTCCCCTTTTTTTTTGCCAGTCACTTGGAAAAAAAAAAAAATCAAGAGAACCAGGAACAGTTGGTACAGACTGTCTCTGCATGAAATTGTTCCCTAAAGATTTTATGGTCAGTGAGATAACAAACTCAGATTCTAAAGTTTTGGGAATTTAGATCAATCTAGATGTCCAACCATAATCCAAGAACTGATATTAAGGAGAAGAAAGTCAGTAACAACTAATACAGAAGCCATGCTGGCTTATGAAGTCAGTCATTTCCTTGGGACTGGTGTACACCACCACCAAACAAAAAAATCCCAAGAAAAAAGAAAACCTCAAGCCAACCCAAACAAATCTGGTTCAAAAAAACCAAAACCAACCAAACACTTCCCCTACAAATCCCTCAAAAAACAACCTCAAACTTATTTGGCTGTAGTGACCAGAGTAAGACATCAGTTGCCTGTTCTTCTCAATGACACTCAGAGATGTGTAAGCTCTATAAAGGTAGGCAGGCAGACTTCACAGGAGAAATGCTTACAAGATGCCCAGTCTACACCGAAGGGATGCAAGCTGTTTTCACAGTTTGAGTATAAAACACCTTCCGTAGCAAGGAATGACTGTGAATTTTCAGGCTATGTTTGAAAAACTAAAAACCTGGAAGGCCTCCCATACCCTTCAGTCTCAGAAAGCCTGAAAGCAGGGTGCAGCTCCTTTCTGTATTCTTATAACTCTGACCTATATTAGTATTCACATTTTTTGCAACTACCTAAATTACTAAAGTTCAAATCAAAATTTGCAATTGTATTGAAATGATATGCAGCAAACACCAGCACAGCTGCCTTAAGCAACATCACAATTACATGAGTTTTGGTTAAGTATAAAAAGAACAGCATTAACATTTAAAAATAAAGACTGAAGATGAAGGGGTAGCAGTTGAGATGTTTACAGACCTAGCCAGACAACACTAATGAAAACATTTGAGCTTTAATCTTATTTTACCCAAATGGCAAAACCTACTAAATTCAAATGCAAACCAGATGTACAGTTTAAACTGGAGGACTATACCATCTCCTACAGCACTGTATGAAATGTATGCTTACTGCTAAGAAGTATGTTAACAACAAAAAAAACCCCAACAACAAAACCCCAAACTACCAGCATATTTATGAATAGATAGTGAGGAGAAACCCAAGAAGGTTGTTCAGAAGTAAGGTTTCTCACAGTTCTTCATTTATGGGACTCAGAAAAAAGAAACAAAACCAGACCCCATCAAAAACCAGCCACCATTCCATGTGTATTTCTACACATTAATGACAAATTCCTGAAAACTAAAATACTGAATTTCATTAAAAAAAAAAAAAAAAAGAAACAGAAACCCTAGAGTTTCATGAAGATCACTCCTCTCATCTCCCAAAAGATGTAAACCTCTGAAAACAGCAAATCATTAGGCCACAGCAGAAAGGAGTTAAAATAAAGAAAAAAGGTGTTCTGTTTCTGGTCTAGTAAATTATGATCTGCTATCTAACATTGAGAGACACGGTTAGAAACACTATACTGTTCAATTCCAGACAACATGCTCCTCTTACCAACATACAAATGTCCATGGGAAGAAAGACCTTTTGCCTTGTACTATGATAAGGAGTAGCTCTTAAGCAGGTGACTATACCCTGTGCTTTCCCAATGTGACTGGCTGCATGGTCAGCATGGATGTCCTTCACACCTGAAATTGCAGAGAGAATACATTTAGAAACATACTATCAGGCCTTTTGAGGGGTATAGTCTCCTCTGATGTGTATCACAGTGATATTTAAGGAAAGCATTGGATAATGATAGAACTGTCTATGCTCCTAAATTGCCTTGAGATCTCATCTCAGAGGTGCCAAGCAGTTGGCAAATTCAATGATTCCCACATTCAGGAGCAAGATGCCTCTTAGTTTGCTGTAGTTTCTGGAAAGGGTATATTTAAGCAGAGCAGCACCTCTTCAGATACAATACATTGGTACACAAACTCATTTTCATTGGCATGCTCTCTCCAGGGATAACAGTTCCAAGAACTGTTTTTCCGGCCAGAAAAATCATTCAAGTGTGAGATTTCAGCATTAATGCTTACAGCGTGGTTTCACGAAGAGCTGGAGCTGATTCAGCAGTGTACTGAAGTTAAAAAGAATAGTCCTATGCTTCCCCCTTAAACACCTATTTCTGCCACCACTCTTGTACCACCTATGGGCAGTAGCATGGCAAACAGAATCAGATCATCAAAGTAACAGAAAACTAACTTTAGTTATAGTGTGGTCACACAACTTTGAGAAATGAAAGAAGAGGGAGATGAGTAGGGGAGAGAAGCACCACTGCTCTTCATGGCAAGACCATACAAGGTTGGCTTAGACTGATCATAATAGGACCATAATGTTTTCGCAGGACTGACCTGGGATAAAAAGAAAATTTAAAGGAAAATTGAAATTAAAATTCACAAAAGCCTTAACAGATGCAGCACTGTATCAAAAAAGAAATGAAGATACAGGAATTACAGAGCAACAAGCCTAATTGACATCTGAAAACAAGCCTGGGCATACTAGATTCACTGCCCAAGCCCTGCATGGGTCTCAAGAAGCCTTTGCAAAACAGAGGCTCTAGGTAGACTACATGGACTTACTTTGACAATGGCAGCAGAAAGCAGGGCATGGCTTGGAGGAATCAATGGATATAGATTACTAATACTGACTGGGCAGCTCAGGCTTTACATTTAACGAGAAAGGACAAGAGAAAAAGAAAAAAGCTCAAAGAATAAGAGTTACCAATGAGTCATGCTCAACCTGGGAATATATCCCAAAAGGAAAGTTCTGAAAGGTTTAATAAAACTATTGAGTTGCACCAGACTCCTAATTTTTTAAGACAATGAATCAGAAAGCACAATACTAATATTAATAAAATAATGACAGGAAGTGGGAAGCACCAGGTGCTTGGATGATAAGATTATCAGTCAAAATGAGCTTAACAAAAAGAAGTAACCTGAAATAAATAAGAACAAAGCAGGACTACTACTGAGATACACATAAACTGGAGACAGGTCAAGAATAAAGAAGCTAAAAAAGCACAAGAAATGCAGCAGATATGCTATCTAATGAAATGAGGTCACAGAATCAGACAGAATCATAGAATCTGAAGGGTTGGAAGGGACCTCGAAAGATCATCCAGTCCAATCCCCCTGCCAGAGCAAGGACACAGGAGGTCACACAGGAACACAGGAGGTCACACAGGAACACAGGAGGTCACATAGGAACTCCATAACCCATCTGGGCAGCCTGTTCCAGTGCTCCCTCACCCTGCCCAGAAAAAGACTGCTGATCGGAAACACCAAGAGAAGATCTGTGTTGAATTAATTTCTCCATTTGTGGGGAAAAAAAAGTTTCATATGCAATGAAGGAGATTTTTGCTTAGATACTTTGTTACACTGGTATATTTTAAAGAAGTTAAACATGACAATACGGCATTTAGAAAATCCAAGGCCCCTATAAAAGATTTTCAAGAACAGGATCATCTGACATATCAGGAGTGACTCAAGCACGACTGAACTTTTTCAGGACTCAAGACACTTCTCAAAAAGGCAGACATTGATACTTCTCACACTTCTACATTTCCTCAGTGAGAAGTTCTAAAAGACATTTGTAAGATTTCACTGATTTCCTACCGAGGAAACAAACATCAGGTGTTAAGAGATAGATTCCTTATTTCTTCCAAAGACAAACATGCTCACCATCTCTTCCCTCTTAGAACTTTTCTAACCTCAACATTGGCCTTCCATGACTACTCTGATAAGCAAGAGAAAAATATTGTTACTATAAAACTAAATACTACTAAATAACATTCTCACCCTTCTTTTATATCTGAGTTAATACAAGGAATACTTCCACAATGTAACAGACACTTGAAAGACAGTAGCCCTTGTCTTCACTGGAAACGGACAATTCTTTCCCAGTCTTTGATTCTCGTATTAGATGTGACAAGATACTCTCAACTACAAAGATCATATAATCTTTGTTGCACTTTTCCTAGCTTTTCAATTATTGATAGCTGACTTGCTTTTAGGATTCAGACCCAAATTCACAACATCGCCACTGGAACTTTATGGGAAGTTGGAAATTCAGCTGTTTCAAGGTAATCAGTGTACATCACTGCAATATAGAACAGCTGCAGAGTAGCTACAACACTTAGTCTTCTGACAAGTGAAACAATCCTAAAATAGGATTACTAGACTCTGTCACATAAGCAAGAAAGGAGAAAAAGCAACAAAGAACAGAGCAGTAGGAAATCACACTTCAATGAGCTTTCCACTGAGCAGCTTCTATGGAAAGCGCATAGTTCCAGGACAGGTGCAGTAAGACTCCAGATTTATGTTTGAGCACTCTAAAAGATATCTGAAGTATTACCTAAGACAACTTCTACTGAAATTAAACTCCAGTGGAAAAAGAGAGGGCTTTCCAAAACATCCATAAATACCATACCTGCACTAATGAGTCATTAACAAAACTGTAAAGGGAAAAATGCCTACCCAGCATTTCCAAGGTGAGGTACAAGAGAGCACTCTGAGTGTTCTCAGCGTACGTTTCAAGCTCCTGGATGTTACGGTACGCTCTGTCATCCAAATTCTTTTCCTGCAATAGGAACACAGAACTTCAGTAAACTGTACATGTAGTCACTATTTGTGCAAGTTTGTTACTACAGTCATGTCAGATGAATTCACTATTAGGAAAAAAAGGACACAGTTAAGAGACAGAGAGTGTGAACTCAGACAGAAGTAGCCCTTAAACCTTACAGCAAATCTAACAGAAGAGAGGCAAAGGGGAATAAGATGATGCCAATGATGCAGATTTGTGCAACTTCTTGCAAGATGTCCTTTCTCTTGGGGAAGAACTGGAATGGCATAAAACCAAATCACATATGAGTTTCTCTTCTTGCACATTCTCATTTCCATTAAAAATTAAAATTACTACTTAATCCCATACGATGGAACTTTCCTCGCTTATACACAGGAAGTTATCTAAGTGCAGCTCCCAGTGGATTACCCCTAGGAGTAAACACTTCAAATCAGGAAGACACCAGCAATAGAAAACATGAACACAGTTACATCAGTAACCAGACCAGGGAACAAGAAAGATGTGAATTAGTGAACAATATCTACTTTAAAGTAAAAATAAACAAAGGATTCTATTAGCCATTTTGGCCAGAAAAAGGAGAAATCACGAGTAGAAGAATTAAGGGAAAAGTAAAAGGAAACATAGCAGTACCATTCTTAAAGAGACTGTCTTGAAAGAGTAATTAGTTAAGCTTTTACACAGACATAAAAATAACGGAGAAAACCCCCAAATATTACTAAAATCAGCATCATATTTGGAATGGTAAATACTTACTCTTTCATCAATGATCTTCATGAACCACATTTTAGTCAACTTATGCCTCTTGACAGCCTGAAAATTATCAAATAAAACATCCATGTGAATGTACAGAAAGTGGTGGCAGTACTGCATTCTGAAGGCTGAAATCTACAATCCTTTTCTTACAAGGGTTGTATTCACTCAGTTAAATCAAAGGGGCATGCCAGTGGAAAATGAGGATCTTCTTCAAATACAAAAATTTTCAACTAGCATTTGTTACAAGTTGTTGCACACAAAAAAACCCACGAAAACCAAAATTTGGACATCGAGTCAATTAACTAGAACTATATCTTTAAAAATAATTTTTAATGTAATTCATTCTTTCATGGATCACACATTTCAACAAAATATTTATGGATAACTATGCTCACTTTCCAAAGAGAACACAGCTTCCTCCAGAGCAAAGCAATAAAAAGATCTCCCCAGTAAATTTTCAAGAAAAAGTCAGTACAACATACTAATAGATACTGTAAAGACAACATTCTAACAAAGTAATATAATGAATATAATGGGTTTGTTTCAAAAAGTGTCCCACAGCATCTCATATTCTCACACTCTTCTTTTGTCTCCTCTTGTATTTGACTTGCTTCCTGTACCACTTCATTCTATCAACTAACCTTCAATCTCCTTACTTACACCCTCTGAGTTTTACAGACCAGAAAGGCTACAATCACATATATAAATATTTACAAATGAAACTTATGGAGCAGCTCTCTCACAATCTTAGACTTTACAACTCACTTTCAACTTCCTCTTTACATTCACTACATCTGTAAATATTTCTTGAAGACAAGACTAGATCTTCTGATTGATTCAACAAAACCTGCTTGAGGAAGTAGGTGGTATGTGAAAAGGCAAATCTTAAGTTACAAATTCAAATTTCAGTTTTGCTATTCACTTGTTCACCTTGAGTATCATTTTGTAAATGAAATCCTTCGAATAGTCACAGGTCAAGACTTAAAGCATCAAATTGAGTTCTGCAGAATTACCCAGTTTGTATATTACATCCACTTTGAGCTACCTTCATTCAAATATACAGATCCTTGTTTTTACAAAGTTTTGAAAACTTGGTTCTTCCATGGAAACGAATGGAGAATTAGGCCTCACTTTTCATATGTTCAAAATGGACAGATAGTAAGAATAAGTATCATGCAGTTGCCATTCACGTTTATACTAACATGACTAACAGCAGAGCGATCAATAATTCTAAAAATACTATTAAAGGTCATTTATATACTAGTGCAGAAAACCTTTGGAATTCAGATTGAGTTTTCTGGGATATACAAAACTCTGGGAACACATTTAAACATCACAAATTATTATTTACCCTGGAAAATCAAAATTGTCCTCATATAAACTCAACAGTCAGAAAAGAGTATACAAAAAATATGCTGTGCAAAGGCTACGCTAATTTTGTTAACAGCTCTGCAATACTTGTGAGTTCAGGTGTCTTTCTATGAATTGCAATGACATTTTTGAACATTTGTGAAGTCACACTCTGAAAACAGCTAATTCCTGAGGTGTTTGCTGTAGAAATAAAACCACACCTTAAGTGCAAAGGTGACCAGGTCAGGTTGGATGTTTAGTTTGTTCCAGTGCTCTGCAGTGTTCAGATCTGCAGAGCTCCTAGAAATACTTTCTGAATTATTTTTTAACATCTTACTTCATGACCAGTTCTGTTCGGATTGTCTTATATTGGTCTTCCTTTAGACAAACCATACATGTGGTGAAATCTTACCACAGAGATAGGCCAATTCTTTCTACTGCTTCAAAATCAGTTTTCTATGTGGTGAGGAAGAAACATGACTGGCAGTCTCAGCTGTTTGAAAGGCTTGCAACTGATATGTCTATATCTGAATGATTTATATCTCAATGTCATACTAGTTTTGGCTGCGATGGAGTTAAATTTCTTCACAGTAACTGTATGGGGCTATTTGTGCTGAAAACATTGTTGATAAAACAGGAATGTTTTAGCTACTGCAGAGCAGGACTACACAGCATCAAGGGCTTTTCTGCTGTTCAGACTGCCCTACCAGTGAGTGAGCTGGGGGTACATAAGGAATTGGGAGGGGACACAGTCAGGATGGCTGACCCCAACTGACCCAAGGGATGTCCCATACCATAAGACATCAAGCTCGGCAATGAAACAGTGGCGGGAGAAGGGGGGGAACTCTGTTTAGAGGCTTGTTGGGCATTGATACATACACAATTAGTCTGAAATTAAAAGTGGTTGAAAGAATATGTATGTGTTGTGGTTTTAACCCCAACCAGCAACTAAGCCCCAGCCAGCTGCTCATTCACTCCCCCACTTACAGTGGGAGAGGGAGGAGAATCGGGGGCAGGGGGGGTGGTTGGAAATATGTAATGAAAAGTAAGGTAACAAAGAGATAGAGAAATAAAACCCAAGAAAAGACAAGCAATGCCCAGTGCAATTGCTCACCATCTGCTGATCAATGCCTGAGCAGCAATCAGCCCCTCCCAGTTTGCATACTGGGCATGACATTCTACGGTACTTTGGGTCAGCTGTCCTGGCCACAGTCCCTCCTAGATCCTTGTGCTGGGAAACTGAAAAATCCTTACCTCAAGATAAGCACTAATTAGCAACAATGAAAACATCAGTGTGTTATCAATGTTATTCTCATACTAATCCAAAACACAGCACTGAACCAGCTACTAGGAAGAAAATTAACTCTATTCCAGGAACCAGGAAAATACAATCATATCCAAAACTAACCTTCACCTAACCCCCCCACTCTATCATACAACTGAGAAGATTGTATGAAATCAGAAACAAAAATAAGTTAAGCTATACTAAAGCAAGCTCCTCCTTGGAAAGCAGACAAAGGCATTTTGGGAGAAAATGGTCTTGTTCCTGGGAAGTTTGCCGTATGCTGGAAGACAGACCAAAGTAAAAAGCAAAGGCACGAATAGATTGACATATAAAATGATCAATTCTGCATTTTAATGCCTGCATTAAAGTACCACCCTAGGTACATCTTCGATTCCCACGATCCCATACTAAAAGGCTCACAACGTTTGACAGTCTTCATTCTTACTGGAGGAATGCTTTCTTGTTGCTAAGGCATACACTTCTTAACTGAGATGGAGAGACTTATGAATAGCTTTGGTCCTCATAAAAGTGATGGTAACAGGTGTTTTTTCTTTCACTTCTTGGCTTAACCTGTGTTTTCTCTTAGCTAAAGAAAATGTATCTTGTTTAAAACCCAATTTTAATCTAAACACGAGTGTTGGCAGACAGGAACAAATGCTCACTTATGTTTTATTTCACATTTGAAGGAGGAAGAGTCAGGGAGAGGCCACAGTTTCAGCACTGCCAAAAATCATCGAAAGATGATTTGGAAAGGACTCATTTTTGTGATCTCAGAGGTGCAGCATAGTGGACGTGAAGACAAAATGGCAACAAAAAGTGAAATGGTCTAAATACAGGAACTGCATTGTTCCATCCCAGTGTTACAGCAAGCATCGTGCTTTTCCCAGGATGTTGTCGGGAATAACACAGATGAAGACTCCACATTTCATTGCCCATTTTTCAGCAGCTCCGTAAATCTAACTACTTATGTTAACTGTATTCAGCTGTGGAGATCTAAACAAACTGTAGCTTTTCCTGTCCAGCTCAGATTTTTAATTTTAAACCACATTCTAACCTAATAGAGTAGAGGCCTTACAGTAGCTGCTCTTTTGGAAGTTGACGTGGCTCTAAGATGTCAAGTTTGCAATGTATGCAATTTCCATTCCCAAAGAAATCAAAAATTCAACTCAATGTGACCCTGACAACCTGATCTAACTTTGATATTAGACATTCTTTGAGTGGCAAGATGGATGGGATGACAACCAGAGATTCCTACCAAATAAATTATTCTGTGGTTTTATATCAGCATCAAGGGGAAATCCATTTACACTGAGACTTCAGTCCTTCAATCATCCACCAAACATATTGATGGCAACCCTAACTAGAAACTAAAAGTTTTGGAAGAAAGTCCGTTTCCTTGGCCACAACCAGCAGAGGGACAGATCTGTAGGTGTACTCTGTGTGTGACGTTCTAGTGCCTGCAGAACTCAGGCATCTTGGTAAAAATAAGCTGTTAAGTTCACAAGTACACTCCCTGTCACTGAAGGCATACAAAAGGACCTGTGTGAAACCTAATGCATATATATATATAAGTCATCAAGCAATTCCTGGTGCAAGGACTGTACTAAGTGTCTCTATTACTCAGTAACTGGGTATGAAGGTCTTTTCCTCATATCCTATGGGCTAGTACAACTTCTCTGCTTAGCCTCCTGTCCTTTTGTCTAGTTTAATCTCTTGAGGTGAGAGTAGCACTGGATGTGGAAAGTATAATTATGCACTTCACTTGATACCAATTTATGGCTTACCACAGTTTATTCTGGCCTTCAACTAAACAGAAGAGCAAAAAGCAGATGGTACACAGGAGTCTGATCCTCCAGGTAGGTCTTACCTAAATATCCTCTTACTCCAACTCTGCTCTTTGGTTGTAGGTAACTTCCAATATCTTATATAGACACAAACACCATTTACATTATCAGTTTTCTATAAAATAATGCTGTTAATTATGCAACACAGCACACACACAAAACAATGACATTATTTCCCACATTAATATTCCAGTTAAGTGAATTTTAGGACAATAAAGGCATACTTTACCCTCCACAGTTCTGTAGCAACTGGTTGATGTGGTGGGTTATCACAGTATATATCTTCCACAGCCTCCCTCCAGAACTGCATTCGCATCAAACCTGTAGTCTTCTGAGTTATGGAGTCTTTAATCTGGAAAGGATACACCTAGAGTGAAACTCACAGTACTTTTAAGGCACTTGGTTTATCTATACTAAAAAGGCAGACACAGCCAAACTCATCAGGGAGAGTACTCAGCTCTGAATTCATATTTATTCCTCATCAAGCACACAAACACTACAGAGAGTAAAAATAAAAAAAATCTTCACCACAACTTGACTGTGAAACCCATTCAGACAAAGTCCTGGGCAACCCTCACCTTGGCTTTCTTCCCAGAAGGAAAAGCAGCAGTGGTAACAGCAGTGAGGGAAGGGAAGGCAGCGTCACGGGTTGCCAGAAGCACAGCCCGCAGAAAATGATCAGGGCTTTTGCTTGGTCAGCATATTTCCTGGATCACTCCTTCCTGGCAAGCATACCAACCTTCCTGGTTCCACTGGCAGTTTCTGGTTACCCTAGGAAGGTAGGACAGACTTCCCACCCTACCAAGGGGGACAGACTGCAGCCACTCCCCTCCCATAACTACCTAATCACAAATTTCCCTCCTGGCAGCCTTTCCATCACCCAGCTTCTGCCAACAAAGACCTGGGACTGCTTATATTATGCAAGTTTTTAACAGACCTTCTACAGAAAGGATTTAGCAGCACTGTTATCAATTCAGTCCCTGCATTCAAAGCCAGGACATATATACAATCACATAACAGTATCAAGGATCACAGCCAGTTTGTTATTGTTTAATCTTAAAATGCAGAAAGACAGACAAAAACCCTATATACATAAACAAAGAAACTAGGGGATGCTGGTTACTTTCCAAGGGCCATTCAAACACAGGTGTTTATATTGTACTATTTATTCATTGCCCTTTATAGTACAGAAAGTTAATCTTGGCAAAACACCACCTACAAATGCAATCTAGAATACTGAAGCTGTTATTTTATATTTCCAGAATTCACAAATTATCTTAATACCTGCCTGAGCCAGTTCCACATTGAAAGCTCTCAAGGCCAAAGCAGAGGATCGAGATTCCGCAGGCAACAGCAGAGAACACAGAAACCCTTCATAGTCACGCTTTCTAGAAAAGGATGAAGAAACACATTCATTATTTATAGCTCTATGTAAATTGGGTGTATTATTGCTTAGCAGTGAACTCCTGAATTAGTTCAAAACTCAGTTCAAATCTCTGACTTTGCAAAAGTATCATCTTTTAAGCTTACTTTAAAACAAGACAAATTCTTTAGAGAGAGGTGACGCAGTCTGAACTCACAGTGCACCTCTCAAGCCCAGATATCAAGATATTTGGCTAAAGGCATGGAACAAGACCATGGTAGAACTGCAAACAGAATCCAGATTGTTCGACTTCCAGGATTCTGTTCCAAACACGAAACCACTTTTTGTTAAGACTGTGCTATGGAGCTTGGCAGAAGAGCGCTTGCTTAACCAGTGAGGTTTTGTTTATTGGCAACTATATTCAAAGCATAAAAACTCTGGGTCTTGGCAGTGTCGCAGCAGGTAATTTGTTGCCAGTCTAAACTGATATGCCTTTGTTTGGCCGCTTGGGTGTGCCATTGAATTAAAAACAATCACAGCGCCCAGACCAGAAACTGCAAAATCACTCATAACGGTAGCTAACAAAAACACTTGGTCACCTCCAAAAAGCTAAATTGCTTGTTTTGAAAAACCCTTCTTTGTGCTTTCTGATAAGCTTGTAATGTGACTCTTCATTATAACAAGACAATCAACTCCCAAGTTTCACCACCCATGTGGAGAAGTAGATGTCAAGGAAAACCCATATACTGATTTTCATGAAGTCTGCTGTTGGTACATGTACGCATATTTCTTTTGAATGTGAGCTTAAAAGAGCAAAGCCAGCCTAAAACCAAGGGTTACTAGGGTTGCTGCTTTTAGCATCAAACAAAAAAGGAAGTGAGATTTAACAGAGGTTCTCACCCCTACAATACTGAACAGTGGATAACTAGCAAATGTTTAGAGTTCTCACAACAGTTGTGAAACTGTGAAACTTGGTTTAGAGCTTGATGCAAATTCAGAAGCATCAACAACAACAAAAAAATAATTTGTGAATTTCGGCAGGCTTTAAAGGTCACCTTCATACCAAAGAACAGATGTATCAAATCTCCTTCAATTAAGACACTTTCTGAAATGCATCATCAGCTCAAAACCTAATATTATTGTCAAGGCTGATTGTTATAATACCCAGTATTGCCCACCCTGGGCAGAGCTGCAAGGTTTACAGACACATTTTCCCAGTTCCAGTTATGTAGCTTGCCTGGGCCATTGACAGAACACAGAACTATCTCTGCTTCCAGAAAGGAAAAAAAGAAACACATTACACAAAGTACATAACAGCGCAATAGAGAAATTTGTCTTTCCTCTAGAAATGGTTTTGGCAAGTTGGTTGGTTGTGGATTTTTTTCCAATTACTCTTAGCTTAAAAGTTTAGTGTAGCAAAAAATAGTTAAGACAAAAAATCGGAAAGAAATGTAAATTTTATGCTCCCAGGACATAACAGAAGAAAAGCAAATCCATTAAGCCTTGGCCTGTAAAATAGAACTGATACTGCTATAGATCATGTTCCACTCAAACTCTTCTCATGTAGGAGTGTAAGGAATGAAGAAAGGAGGGAACAACCTTAAGTTTGGTGTTGAGTGGTTTTCATAGTTTCCCTCTCAAATAAGTATAAGCTTACATGTGAACACATAGACAAAAGAAAAATTGGTTATGACCATTACAGGACTTTCAGTCTGATGACCTCTTCCCTACTGTAAAGCTCCATAATGCCATCAAGCCACAAGCCCTTCTTCCAGAGCGGACATCACAAATAGACAGAAAACATACCTACTGGGGAAACACGTTTTTATTCTAATAGCTTAAAGCTACTGCTAGAGCTGCTTAGCAGAAAAAAGAAAACCCAACAGAAAGGACATCTTGCCTATTGCAAAAGGTTGCATAAATCTGCATCACTAAAGCATAATTCAGTTGTTCTTCCCAGTACGTGGGAGACTCAAATTCGGGACTGGGGAGTTGTTAATGCTTGCATAGCCTCAAGAGGTTTATTTCTGTTTGAAAAGTAACTCGTTTCTCTTCAATTTTTATAACTTACAATTTCCATGCAATATACAAACTACTGTGAATGGCAGCTTGAATTAAACAATGCCAAAAGCATAACCACCTTTCATTTTATTATTTTGAATGCTCCTGTATTTTCCTAAGTAGTTATTTTAATGGCCTAGCAAAAATAATAATAATTAAAGTTTAAAGTTAACCATCTCAGCTTATGTGCCTTGGAACATACCTGGTCTGTTCGCAGCTGTTACTGAAAACATTTTACCTGTATAAGTTAACTTTCCACATGTGTATTAGCCATACACTCAACCTCTGATCTCATGAGTAAAAGGTAAAGAAATCCTGGATTGAGTAACCAGGAAAAGCTGCAATCAGGGAAAAGTCTTATCAGGGAAAATGCAACCTGGCTATGCATTCTGATGCATCTGTAAAGACCTGCTGCTTGGTGCTGTGCAGAAAATCTACGATTGTCACATGTCTTTCCTTTAGTTTTTCCTCCTTTAAACATGACTGCTGACTACACATACCTTTGTATCTTTAACAAGCATTCATTTGGAAAAGATGATGCTATTCCACTCTCTGTATATATACTTGGGAGCCTTCTCCTTGCTTCTTGTCAAACACCTAGGGCAATTGTACCAAATTAGAAACTACTTATTTCTTTACAAAGAGATTTGTTTAATGTTTTACTTTGTACCTCTGAACTCCTGTGGACCAGAAAGCAGCTAACAATTTGACAGCAAATTACACATGAGCCAGCACTGTGCCCTCGTGGCCAAGAAGGCCAATGCTATCCTGGGGTGCATCAAGAAGACTGTGACCAGCAGGTTGAGAGAGGTTATTCCCCACTTCTACTCTGCCCTACCTAGTGAGACCTCATCTGGAGTACTGTATCATTCTGGGCTCCTCAGCTCAATAGTGATAGAGAACTTCTGGAGAGAGTCCAGCGGAGGGCTACAGAGATGATCAGGGGACTGGAGCACGTTTCTCTTTCAAGAAAAGGCAGTGAGACTGTTTAGCCTCCAAAAAAGCCTGAGGGAATACATTATCAATACTTATAAATAAAGAGTGGGCATCAAGAGGATGGGGCCAGTATTTTCTCTGTAGTGCTCAGTAATAGAACAAGAGGTAACAGGCACAAGCTGAAATATGAAAAGTTCCACTTGAACAGAAGGAAAAACTTCTTTCCTGGAAGGGTGAGGGAGCCCTGGAACAGGCTGCCCAGAGAGGGTGTGGAGTCTCCTCTGGAGGTTTTAAAAACCCACGTGGATGTGTTCCTGTGTGACCTGACCTAGGTGACCTGCTTTAGCAGGGGGCTGAACTGCATGATCTTTAGAGATCCCTTCCGATGCCTACCTTCTGAGATTCTATATGAGACCTTTTGTTTATGGCCCAGAAGCCAGTCAGGAGATGCTCCCTGGCCTCGAACTGTCTGAACTGTGCTCCTCTTGGAGTATTTTGGATTTGACCAAAAGTGGACACCCTTGAAAACACAGACTTCCCCCCCTCCTGCATTCAGATCAGAGAAGCTACTTGAGCTGTCTGTCCTGCTGTCAGATTTCCACTGCTTTGGTTATTTTTCCAAGGGGTGCTTGGGCAGCTTATCTGTCTTGCAGCAGCCTTGACTTGAAAACACTCATTATTTTGAAACATCCACCTCGCCACCCTTCCCAAAAAGCCGAGACAACGAGACGGAAACGTTGGGTATTTCAGAGGCAGCTGTGAGAGCTGGGGGCGGGGAGTGGAAGACGGCCGTTTGCAGGAAGGTTTAGTATTTCCCTGGTTTCCGCTGCTCCCTGCGCGAAACGGCGAGGTCGCGGAGCCGCCGCCTCCACCGGCACCGTTCACCTCACGGCCGCACGGGGCATGCCGGCGGGCAGGCGAGGCCGAGGCAGCCGCGGCGGACAAACGCCAGCCCTTTTCCAGGGAGCTCGGCTAATTCTTCGTCAGGAGGGCAGCGCTGCGAGCATTCCGTGAACGGACTCTCTGCCCTCCGAGGAGAGGAAAACCCTCGCGCCCGCAGGCCTCCCCCGCCGCGGGCACTCACCGCACCAGCTGGGCGCAGTACTGCACCTCTCCGCCGGGCGCCGGGCGGCTCCAGCCCGCCGCCGCCCTCCAGCCGCCCGGCGCCGGCCGCGGCAGCCCGCCGCTCCCGCCCGCCGTACGCGCCAAGCACTGGCAGGGCCCAGGCCGCAGCCCGCCCCGAGCCATGGCGGCGGCCGCCATGCTGCCCGCCGCGCCGCCCCGCTCCGCCCCTCCCGTCAGCCACCCCGGGCCCGCGGGGCCGCTCCGGTGTAAACTCCTCGACAGAGCAAGTGACGATAGATGGCCCTCGAGAGCAGGCGGCTTCGGCCCGGGATGGGAGCGGTGGGGCCTTTTGTTGTCCTGCAAATGGCGTCCGTCGCGCCGCCTTTGCCTCAGTTTCTCCCCGAGGCGGGCACTGTTGGCGGCGGCTTGAGGTGAATTCCTCCGCTGACGTGCGGAACAAACTCTATAACACGGTTAAGGGTTATAAAGCAGCAGTATGTCTGCTTTTGCTCATCACCACTGCGTGGAAAACCAGGCACTTGAGTTTTTATACCGAAAAGCCCAAGGAACCGGAATTGTAAACATTCCTAGCTACGGGCAGCGTGTCATAGGAGACCTCCAGGAGCAAGAGCAGGGCCAGGAGAATGCCGCAGGCCCAGCGTGCTGTACAAGGATGCAGAGCAGGACAGTTCTGCCTGGCCAGCAAGGCTGACCCCAGGGCTCAGTGCTCCGGAAAATAAGTTAAGTTTTGCAACAGAGGCTCTATTTCTCCCTCTTGGCTGGGAGAGGGACTCTGCGTACCCTCCAGGCTGGAGTTAACATCGAGTGGTCCTGTTAGGCCTGTAGTCACAGGGTAGCCATGCACCCTCAGAGTTTGAGGCCTATATGAGGATAAGCCAGCAAATTCACACAAAAGTGCCACTGTGCTTAAGAGCAGTTTCATCTTAAAACTACACCAGCCCAATCTATTAATAACTATCCCAAATCTATTTATTCCTAGAAACAACAGCAGCCTGACTTTCCCTATTCTCAGCCTTAGCAGCCTTTTCCCTGGTGGCAGCTTTGACTTTCATTTTGTAGAACAGTGAGTTGATTTGGGGAGTTAAACCAGCAGAAACCCATCTACTGTTCCTTTTCATTTTTCCTGAGCTCATTTTCTGCCAGTTCAGTGCCTTGAATCAGTTCACTGCATGGCCAACCGAGCAGTACTCACACCCAGTATTCACACAAGCAAGCAGGGCTGTGGGCTGGAGAGGGGATGGGGTCTCCTTGTTGTGGACAGTAATACATATGTTCATCAGCTTAGCGGTCAAGTGAAGCTACACAGTAAATACAGGCATGTTCGTATGTGGGCAGCAATGTTCAAGTGACAAGACATCTGTCTGGAAATGAGAGCAAGCCTTTATTTTGTGTCAAAGAGATGAGGAGGAGAGGGAGGTTGGGGATCTCACTTAAGCATTATTTATTTTATTGATTAGTGGCTCTTGCAGATTTACCCTGAGCCTTTCTTCTTCCCTTTCCTTTGTCTCTAAAGTTTTCTTTGTCCCAAAAACTGTGGACGTTGTTTTAAACCCTTGCTATGCCTTGAGCAGGATTTATTGTTTGTCAAGGCACCCAAAGGAGGTCATCTAGCTTAGGGTGGAGGCTGAAACTGCTGTTGTTTAAGTTTTCAGAGAGAACCTCTAGATAAATGAATCCAGCTCTTTCAGCTGCTGCCAATTCCTGGCAGAAGGGTTACATAAACATACTCTAAACCTCAAGGGTATTATAAATAAATCTTATAAAATATTAACTTTTGTTAATCTCTGAGTGAACCAAAATGGTTCTAAACTGATTTAAACCCTTAGTAAGAGAAGAATAAACTAGATGCCGTGTTAAAAACAATAAGCCCAGCCTCTTTCTGGGTGTGCTGACATTTGTTTCTTATTGTTCTGTACCTTAACTCTTCTCATTAAATCACTTTAAAAAAAAAACCACACAAGCATTTCACGTGTCATGGATAGTGATTGAAAAGCTTCTTCAAGTCCATATTTATTCTAGTAAGTTATCTATTTTTGTGGCCAGCATAGAGAAAGTAATGATTTGGCTTACTGTTTTAGGGAATTTTTAGCACCATATAGTAAAATTTAAGCTTAGTAAGGGACTTCTGGATGCTTTTTAAGAGATCTCATTGTGTTAAAAGAGTACATTTCGTCAATCTTTTCAATATTTCTCTCAGAAGCTGAAAAATGATTGCCTCTCTGATGCATACTTCTTACTGAAGTCTTTTATTCTGCTGACTCCTTAGATAAAACTCTGAAAACCTTGGGCAGCAAAGCTAGTAATAGCAATGACTGGTTTAGGTTGAGATAATTCAGTTGTGATTTCTGGGAAGAAAAATACCAAACCATTTATAGCTGACCCTTGTTAACAGAATATCCAGATACTATTCAGCAACATGTAAATGAGAAAAGGAGACCCTCAGCTGTTCTGTGGTGGCCAAACAGGGGCTGAAGTTTAGCAGGTCAATGTATATTCATGTGCTTGTACCAAAAAAAGTCTGAATGCAAAGGAGAACAGAGGAGAGGGAGAGACAGTGATCTCACAGCTCTGTTGTCTTTGCTTACATGGGCAAGGATATATTCTTCTCTCCCATTTTCCTCTTCTGAATAATCCTGGATTCATTCCAGTATCAGAGTTAAGGGACAATCTGTGTGTAGTAACAATGGTGTTTCCTGTCCAGTTCCATGCCACAGCAAACAGGCGTCTGCAGTTATTTTTACCTGGGCTGCTAAAAATATTCAACCAAAAATCTTTGTTTAAAGGCGTACACTAAGAAAACATGTCTAACTGCGGTTGTTTCAGTCCTGGCCACAGGGTGATACGTTAATGCATGTGGTAACAAGCACTAGGCCACTTTAAAACGCAGTTTTCCCATTTTCCCTGTTTTAAACAGCTACGTCTTTAATTACGAAGTAGATGGAAAGTTCCAAAAGGATGTTGCAGTGAAGGGGTTTCGTGTTTGTTGCTGCTGCACTTGTTTATTTTTTGTAGATTTGTCTGTAGATAAATCACTGGTAAACTTTCATTTATCTTATTACCATTACGCTCTTTCACTCCCCAGTTTCAAGCACATTTAAAGGTTGTAAAAGGTGCCCCACTCACCGCAGTGCGAAACTGTGGAATGGTCTCAGTGATTTGTGGAGGATGAGGACCCCTGGGTATTCCTTGGCTCTGTGCTGCAGGACTGAACTGGAGTGACTGTCCTTCAGAGTGAAAGGAAAGAACAGTTTTTCCTTATCTGCTAGACCTCTGCCAACCTAATTGCTGCTCATCTGATATTCTCAGTCTTCCTGTGGTTTTACCTGGGATTCAATTTCACTGACACGAAGCGGAGGGATATGTCAACACACTGTATGTACACTGTCAAGTTAAGGCCAGATGCTACCAACTTTCACTTACTCATGATTCAGGCTGCAGACTTGTAAGGGAAACAGTGGGTATCCATTGACTTTTGTTACATGATACTTTTTGATACCTCTCTTTTGTGAGGATAGTCTCTTACCTCTTTTCAGACAGTGGATTAAAATAGGACTTTTGCAGAGAGTGATTCAGAATAAGGACATAGCTTCAGCACTCAGATCACGCTAATTAACCTTAATCTCCCTACTGTTTGTAGGTTACTGACCCTCTCTGACCAGGAAGCTCTGCCACATTCTTTGAACACACAAATAGGCAGAAGCAGAACATGGGGTCAAGTTTTCAACAGCTTAGTGTGTCCTAACTGCTCAGCCTCCATTTTTACATCAAAATGAGATCTTCAGAATTAAGAAACCTCTACTATTAATCTAACAAGTTCCTTTAAGATCCTGCTCTCTGTGGGGTCACTGCATTTTCTCCAGAACTTTGTCTCCAGTTTTTCAAGAGCCATCCCAAAACCTCCGTGATGTCATGAGAAGAGATGACTTATCTATCTGCCCTTGCACAGAAGCGCAGGCCCACGCAAACATTTGGTTCCATGTTGTTGCCTGGGGTGACATGCATACAGTATCAGATGCAAATAGGGAGACTATTTGAATGGAATTCTCAAAGTGTATGCTTTTAAGATAACATAGAGCCAAGTCCTTCTGCTGCTGCTTTGGATGCAAATGTATTTGTAATGAACTCTTGGTTTTGTATGTATCCCTTATCTTGCACCTGTTATCATCTTTATTTTAAAAAGCTGAGGGATAAGCTTGCCAAATGATATGCCCCATCTGTGCTACCTGGGTAAACAGTGCTAGCAAGAAACATGCAAACTGAAAAGCCACAAGTTCTTGACAGACAGGTATCAGCACTGCTTCTCTTGGTTAGCAAGAGCAAGGTCTTTGTGTGCTTTCAACAAGTTGCCAACCTTTTCTTCTTTGAAACTCTTGTGAAGTTGTTGGGAAGGTGATGAGAGAGAGAAAGGAAACTGGGGGTGTGCAAATTTGGTTTTGGCATGCAGGTGAAGTCAACTGCAAACACAAAAAGGATTTCAGTGGAATCTACCAAGTGAATGTTTTTTAACCAGAGCCAAAATGGAACTAAATGATGTGCTGTGCTGGAGACAGGTGTATTTGTTGTGAATGCTGCTCTGGTTTATGTCTTTTTTGCTTGGACCCCAAACCAAATTAGTGCTCAGAAGGAGGGAAGGTGAACAATGGGAAACTGCATCACTAGGACTTGTCCCTGGCAAGTCGGGGAAGAAGTGAGGGCAGATATAGCAAGGTGAGAGAGCCCTCAGGCTTTTCGGCAAAGAGGCAACAGTAGAGAACAATTTGTTCCAGAACCTTATCACGTTCTACTGACCTTTTCCCATGTTTTCTTGTTTTTAGGAACTTGCAGGAAGGAGCATTATTGAATAACTAAAGCACAAAGATGACAGCTTGGCTTCCGAACTCCTGACATTGAGTTCCTGTGGCAACATGCACATGATGGTCACATCTGAGGAGCAGCTGACACTTCATAGTCCCTGGCCCAAGTAATTTTAACTGATTTTCATCTTTATTGTTCACATCTCATCTTCACTACCTGAGATGGAGGGGATGGGACCACTCCATCTTCTGCCATTTGTCCCCTGTGCAGGCACGCTGGTGCTTGCTGCTTTTGTGTCTTTTAGAGCAAGGTAGAGGCTAGAACTTGCCATCGTGAGTGCCCCGTCCTAGACTTTGAGCTGTAAGGGAGTTTGCCCAGTGCCATTTCACCAAAATAGGAGATGGAAGTGGGACCCACATTCCTTTTGCTGCATGCAACATGGGGTCTGTATGGGCAAGGACTAGGAAGGATACCATACCCTGACCAGTCAATGAGGGTTATTCATAAACTGGCTACCCTGGCAGAATCCAAGATGACAGTGTCTTTTGGCACTTGGATACATTCCACTAGACACAAGCCAGGAACTTCTACTGTCTTCTCCTGTTTAAAAAAAAACAGTGGCCTGAGGGGATCTCTCTTTATTACGGTCATTTCAGCCTGACCCCTGACCTGTCCAGGAACTTTAACCAGGCTCCAAACTCTTGCAGGGTTAAGTGTGCTGCCAAGCATCTGAGCAAAACATTACAGTTTTGCTGGTGGTGCTACAGCATCCCAGGGACCCTTGTAACAGCCTGTGAAAGGGCTCAGAGAAAACTTTCTGTTCGGAACAGGCACTCCTGGGGTGTTGCAGGCCAGGCAATGTGCCAGTCGCCAGGGATGGGACAACGCTTTGAGAAGCTCACCTGTATTCAGTGGCTGGCAACAACATGTCCAAAAGTTACATAGTTGCAAGGATGAAGGCATGGATTCATTTCACCTTGACTTTTGCTCACTGCCTCCCAGGGGCAGCTTTTTTTTTTTGCTTTTGGTATGAAACTAGCCTTCTCTCTCTCCTTCTTTCGTCAGCCCTCCCGGCAGGTGCCAGGCAGTCCCAGCCCTGCAGCCAGATGCTTAGCAGGAGAGTGCCCCAAACCCCTGCAAACTTCTTTTTGGAAAAAATTCTTTTTGAAACCTATGGTGCAAAGGTGCAGGATTGCCAATCCAACTGAAATATCCTTAAATGATTTTACAGTTTTATACAGTGCAGACCATAGAGAACAATTGTAGAGGCAGGATTGCACAAAACAGTGTAGCGACACCCGTGTGGGTTCCTGAGACGCTGCAGCATTTGTTCTATTTATACTCACTTTAAAATAATTCCTCAGAGGATACATGGTTTCCTGAGGTTGGTCCCTGAGGTGAGTAAGGAATGCTGATGTGTAAGAGATGCTATGACAGCTAGCTCTATCAAAATAATGACACCTACAGCCACACTCAGAAACAGGTTCTCGGGTGTCTAAGTATTTTTTCTGACAAAATCTGAGGCACTTGCAGCTCCTCAAATCAGCAAGCCAGGCCTGAACGTCCAGTCAAACTGCTTTCTGCCTAGTCTTAAGGCAACCATGCCCCATTCCAAAACTCAGCCTAGTCCCTGAAAGGTCACACAGAGCGCTTCCACCCTGTCGCATTGGTTTGCTTCATCTCCCATCAGGATCCTAACCTTTCAGCCATCCATCCAGCATTCATATTTGCATGTTTTTCCCTTGCATGACAAAAGGAAGCCTGAGCATGGGTTAGAAAATAGCTCTAGTTGTCTCTGCTTTGAGGAGGCAGGGGCACCTCCCAGTCTCTGACATGACATAATCCACTGATTCTGTCATTCTGTGACTGTGAAAAATGTAAATTATAGCACCAGTCCTCACTGGGTCGACAGAAAGCACTTGAGTATTCTTGGGAAGAGTATGTACACTGTAGTAGAAGTGAAAAGTACTGAAGAAACCTGCAGAGGAAACAAGGAAGGTGACATTTTGGCTGTGGATAACAAACTGAAGTAACTTATTAAAGTGCTTCAGAGAAATGGACAGATACTAAAGTATCCACGTAGCCAGGATACAATGCCATATTTATTTCCAAGGTTTTGTGTTTTGTTTTTTTTCCCCACCCCCTGGTCCTGAGCATGTGAAGAATCTGCAAACAGTGGTAGAGAAACTTGACATCATTCAGAAGTTAGCATCCTTGTTGGTTTACAGATGACATTCTTAGTACTCAAAGAGAATCCTTCCCAGCTCTGCTTGGCCAAAGCAATTTGTCAGGTCCAGGGGGCCTAGGAGATGGGACACACTTGGACAGGAGCTCGGAGGATCTTCTGCAAGGCACGAATATAAGTAGCAATCTTGATACTAAAATCTGTAGTGATGGGTAGAAACATTCTCCCACAAAAGTGCCCCTTATCAGCCAACCATAATAATGCCCTGCTTTTCACTTCCTCACATTCATTCTTCTGGTGATGCAGGATCTCAAAGAGTTTCTAAAACACCTTTTTAAAACACAATCATTTCTAAATCCACAAACAGTCCACAGTTCAATTCTGAGCATTATAAATGGTTGTGCTAATTAAATGCAGCTAAAACAGTGAAAAGATTTGCAGGGCAGATGAGATCAATGACAAAAACACTCTTAGAGAGCACAGAGGGGGGAAAAGTGCTGATGTAGAAAGGTGATTTATGGTGATTCTCTGGTTTCTGAAACAGAAGAATTATTGAGAACCTTAAGGAGAAAAGAGCTTTCGGTTAGAAGATTGACGACTAAAAACCATGGGGAAGTAATCCTTTCTGCATCAGTACGGCAAAGCTTCAGTTCTGGGAGGAGGGTCAATGTAGGTCAACGCTTGCACTGGAAATGCTAAGCCGGGGAACTTCTCTGGTTGCCTCCTTCCCCCACATTGCCTCCTCCCCATCCCCTCTTTCACAAAGGGAAGCCAGTGCATTTCAGTGTTACGATTTCACATACTGAGCATTCAGCTCCACACTCTAACTCCTAACCAAAGAATCCAGCACTAGGCAGCCTGATGCAAAGATAAAATAAGTTACTGTGCGTATGGTGATTCTTATTTTAGCCTAGAGTTAGCAAGTTATTAAATATGGCTGGCACTGGGTTTTGGTGTCTGTGAATGTAGGGGGTCCTTTTCTCATCTTTTATCCTATATAAGTCATTATCATCTTTCAACATAAAAACATTTTGAGGTTGATCTCATATGCATACACAACTCTGAGTTACGTCATGACCCCCCAGTAACTGCAATAAAAATAAAGGGAGGATAAACTTTTATTTAAAATGCCATTTATACACTTTCCCATAATCTGAAAACATCGTGTGAGAAGACTACCACTCCATTTTCCTTACAATAAGTTATGTTGCATTCTGATCTGTAATTCCATGAGAGGATGAGAATCTGGGAAAAGTTGCATGTTGATTTTTGAAATTTTAACATTTATTTTGGAGGAATGGAGTTGCATATTTGAACAATCATACTGTTATGTCTGGACAGTTATGACTATCACAGGCTGTAATTAGACATAGTTGTCTTGCTTTAAAGATAACGTTTTCTTTGTTTCAGGAGGTTTCAGCCAGCAATTATTGCAATTGGATGGCATTTCAATAGCTGGTCTCTAGAAAACTCCTATGATGACTCACAGCACTGGCAAAACGTGGCAAGTGTGGTGGTGTCATGTCATGTAACAGCAAGTCAGTGTCTTCTGCTAATATTTTAATGACAACCAGCTTCAGCAGACCAAGTTTTCAGAAAGTGTTTGCTATTCGCACATAATGATCTCAGTTGCAAAAACGCCCTTGGTGGATAGAGCTAATAAAATCAGCAGCTAGTTAGTACAAAGTTCTTCACTTATTTTTATTGTGTGGAAAGTAGCATAGTTTTCTCACATGAGAAAAGCACTGCTGTTGTCTAGAAAGTTTCCATTCAGCCCTGCAGCTTTCAGATTGCTCCAGTCAAAGGAGTCAATCAGACATTTGCTGCACTTTCATTGTTTCACATCGTATGTGTCTATGTATTTCACAGATTTGTTTTATTTGAAAAGCAATGTATAGCCGTAAAGTATTAGTCATTAATCTGGCATCGTTAGGTGCTGGGTTCACCTTCTAATTTCCTTTGCTTGATCATAAAATAATTATTGGAAACAAAATGCAAGCTCACTTTTTGTTTCCTCCGTTCTAGAGATGCACTTCAGGAGCCGCCTGTTGTGCTCCTTTCTGTCATAGCAGCAAGCAAACCTGCACAGCTCAGCGAGCCTCTGCACTGCTTCCTGCTCACCATGACTAACACAATTACACCAGAAGGAAGTTTAAAATAATTTCGTTAGTGTTTGGAGCATGAGGTTCGTCTTCAGCCAGACCTCAGACCGTGCTTTCCACAGCGTTTGGATCAGTGAAATGCTCTTATATAAGCCTAATTGACACAATTAGAAGAATGAGTCCTTACAGATGTGTGTTGCTGTGGCAACCTGGGGGGAGGGCAGCCAAAGTGCCCTCCATATTTAGCAAAATAATATTAATCATAATAGGTAGAAGCACTTTATCCTTTTTATCAGGCACTCGCTCAGTAGCCAAGTGCCTTAGCATGTTGCAACAAGGATCGCTGTAATGGAGTTGGAATAATTTGAAGGTGAGCTAAAATTCTATCAGTAATAACCAAAATTACACAGAGACAGAAACATAGTCAAATGTTGCATAAATCTGCCAGGACATAGGCAGGAGGATTAGCTGTTCAAGTCTTTGATTCTGACGCCATAGGAACACTGTGGGAAGAAAAATACCAAAGGTGTCCATGGAAGCAGGAGGAGGCCTAAATTACTGAGCTTGTCTCAGGTTTATCCTACCAAAGGGCCTAGTCGTCTGGTGAGAACACTGTGATCAGACTTTTAATCCACCTGCCACCTCCTTTGTTTCAGAAGGACTCCAAGCCACCCATGTTGTTGCCAGTGGATATGAATATGGATATGTATGCAAGTATCCAAGGGTGCTGGCAGCATGGTGAAATGGTAACAGGCCTCCTGCTTCCCCTGCAGCACACTGGAGTGGGAACGGCTGCTTTGCAGAATGGATCCAAATGGGTTTGTTCCTGACTGCCTTGCTTGTCCCAGGAAGCTTGCACATTTAATCCAAACAGCATGGACTCTTTGAAGTGTCAAAGGGACCACATGAATTACCTGAGACACACGACTTAGGACTTGTTTTCTTGGCTTTGATTTGAAGCCAATGATAAGTGTTTTGATTGATATGACTGTCGCTTCGAGGTTGTTATTTTAACTAACACCATTTTAAACTTTGTCTTGATGTCTTTGCAGCTTGAGTTGTTGCTGGGGAGTACAAGAAAAACCTGAAGTCAGAGCTGACTGAGGCTGAATGATGAGATTTCCATTTCCAAGATGAAGAAGCAAGTGAATAGCATGAATAAACACGTAAGCTTGAAAAAAAACCAAAACAAACATACACTCGTCTTTTGGATGGTCATGAACAATACAGGTGAAAAGGGATCCCAAGAAGTCATCTGTACCATCCCACTCCCTATAGATGGATGAATTTTCTCTCTGTCACTCCTGACTAAGTTTTATCTGATATCTTTTTTAAAAGATTTACAATCTAGCCTTGTTTTTAGAAGGCTTTTCCTAATGTCTGCCCAAAGTCTATTTCTGCTGCAATGGAATGCCTTATTAATCTGCAATACTAATTATTAATATTGTTACTATTATTGTAATATTAATTATTATGTTTATTATTATTATTATATTAATTATTACTATTAATCTGCAAGCATACCCTGTTTCTCCAATCTTCCCATCTAAGTTCTGTTTTTCTAGAGCCCTGATCATACACTCATTGCTCTCCTCTGTAACCTGGTGAGTGTTTTATCTCTCCCAAGCACAGTGCCCCAAGCCAGGCTCACTGAGCTCCACATGAGCTTTGCCAATACTGAGAAAAGTGGAAGAATTACTTCATGTATTTTATAGCCTCTATTTATATTTGTACCTCTGAGTAAGTAGTTTACTTTTTATGAAAGAGTATGCAACCTCCAGAATATTTCTGCAGGGCTGCTCCCTACTCATTTACTCCTCAGCCTGTGTTTATGCAATGGATTATTCTTGACCAGACATAAAGTCTTGGATTTCCTGTTCTTAAATAGCATCTTATTTTTCTCAACTCACAGCCCCAGCTATATAGTTAACTAATGTGACATTGCTCAGTTGAATATTAAGCTTGTATTTCTTCCAACTTACTTTCAATTTTTTTTTAAGCTTTATCACACTGTTTTGTGCCTGGGATTTGTAAACCTTCAGCTGTGCTCTAATTATAGTTCCAGAGCCCAGGTACAGTATGTTCATGTGCAGCCTGCCCATGGCCCCTTCACTTGTTCTCTTACAGGTACAATTACAGGTGTTTGACCTGTTGCACCATTGGAAGCTCAGCTTGTCCTGATAATAGTGCAGTTATGTTTACTGTCCTTGCAGCTCTAGCAATTACATCTTGCTACACCACCTTAGTTATTCAAGCACTGACATCTGAGTGATAATGAATCTAAAATTCAGGCACAGAGAAAAAGGGTTCTTACAACTCTAGACTGTTTTATTTGTCTTTTCTCTTGAGCTGCCAGTTTTCTCACAACACATTCCTCACTCTGTCACAAATGAAGTCGTGTTGTTTTTCCAAAATCGCTGGAAAACACTCTAAAGCCCTGCTTCTGAGAGATTTTGTCTTATTTTAAAGAATTCTAATACTTGAGCACTTTCAGCACAGCAGGATGAAAGATGTATCTTTAAAATACATCAGCTAGCATCTTCTGAATCACTGGCACAGATGAGGCAAGTAGCCTTTAGCACATCAGCTCTTGGGGTTGAGCCCAGGGGGACACCAGGTGCTTGGAGGCTGAGGACATCGCCATCAAGTTGTCATATTCTCTCACACTGTCACTCATAGCCAAGAAAGTGTTGTTTTGGTGTGTATGTCTAAGACCTGAAGCATACTTTAGGTTTTGGACCAGCTGAACCATAAGCTGGAATAATGCTCCAGGAGCAGTTCTACTTCACCTTATCCAAGAATGGCTACTGGAAAAGTTCTTAGCCTACAGTGAAAAGGGTTAAGCACAAACAGCCCTCTTGCATCATCCCGGTGGAGTGCCTGACTACCTGACCACATCCGACTATGAGGAACTTAGTCAGATTTACGTAGTCTGCCCAAAGCCACACAGCAGGTTAACAACTAAATCTGGAATGACAGGTCTCCTGCTGTAGTGGGTGGACAAGATGATCTCACTGGCAAGTTTTACTAAAATCTTTGCTGTCATCTGGGGACTAAGATTGTTATGCAGGGAAGCTATTGCCTGGCTAGGAGCACTAACTTTTCCAGACTGGAAGGGCATGTAGCAGGATCTTTCTCTTGCCTGGAGGCTTCATTAACATAGATCTTGAAGAGACTGAGACCTTATTAATTTGTTATTGTGCAGAGTCAGTTTTCAAATGCTATCTGAAAAGAACTCTTCGAATTACTGTAATACCAGATTCTGAGCTGCAGTGATTCAGTATGCAATGATGATTCTTGCACTTGGCTTTTATGAAACACCTAGCCCAACAGAGAAGACCTCCCACACTATTCATTCAGCAGAGCTGAGCTGACACAAAGTGCTGACATTCATTGTGTCTGACCTAAGCAAGAAAGGAAACCTGTCAGTTAGTGTTTGGGAACCCAAGTCAGTTCTTCTATTTGTACATTCATACACACATACTGCAATATAATGTATAAATAATTCAGGAAATGCACAGAGACAGAAATTTATATTTATATATATACCATGCTAAAAAAAATAGGTTTGCACTTGCAAGCTAAGGGTATTGTGAAGTATTGATTGGCTTTGTTACAGATGCAGTGCCTGAGACCTAGGAACAGGAAAGGTCATGTCTTTTTTTACCCATCGTGATTACCTCAGGCTCCATTGCAACAGACATTATTTGATTGTTTAATCTATTGGGGCCAGTTTGGGCTATGTTGAGAAACACTGGGCTCACAATTTGCAAGACTCATCCATGGCTAAAAAGAATGACAATGCAAAATTATAGTCTCTGGCTTTGTACCCTGTGAAGACTAAGACATCTTTCAAAAATAATGGTAATTTGCAACTGGATGGAGTCTTGCAGTTGAAATCCAAGCACATCCAAGCACATGATGTGATTCATATTACTTAGTGCTAAACTGGTGGTGTTAATTCTTTTGTAACTCATCACAACAGAACAAAGATAGTGCTCACCATTTTAGGAAGCATATGAATCAGTGGGAGAGCCAAAAGGAAACAAATGGATTGCTGGTGAGACTAAAAATGCCTCAGAGTTGTGAACAGTGTGTGTCTGCTGACTCTGCGGTTGTGCAGAAAAATTAAAGGGAAGGTTTTAAGCATGGCTGGTCACATGGCAAAACACACTTTGGGCTGACAATTTAAGGAAGAAGATCTCTTGCACGCTGTCTGTCATTCCCACATGATCAAAAACACAGATATGCTACAGAGAAGCCTACTTATCCTCTCATTGAACATTAACTAACGATCATTACAAAGATAAATCCAGCACAGGAAAATAAATTATGGCAGCAAGGTTAAGTTCTGCCTCAAGTCAACCTGTAGTAATTAATCAGGTAGGCTTGCCTATACATTGATTGTGAGATGCCCATCATCCTAATGTCCCAACATCACCACTGAAAGAAGGATTAAAAAAATAGTAATTAAAATACAGGGTTAATAACCATGGTAATAACTTATCAAATGTCTAAAGTGGGTAGGAATTTCATAAGTGGAACAAATGAGTGTTCAGTGCCGTGGTCAAGAATTCACAAGTTGTTTCTCATTTGGATGATAAGAATACTTTACTTGACTGTCTTAGGCTGGAGTTGTGCTTCTGGAAAGCCTCACTAATCATTGTGCAAAGAAGGAAACAGCAGAAGATGGCGATTTCCAGTAGTAGCTAGAAGTACCAAGTGCTGAAGGAGAAGACAGGTTCAGGCAAAAGCAGTGAAAACATGCTGGACTTTTCCTAGTACAAGAGACAAATATCAAAGAGACAATCCCAATGGAAAATGATTGACAAATGCCTCTGGGCTCAGGAGAAAAATCGTTCATGTAACGACACAAGAAGAGACATCTGCCGCTGGCTCTCTGCTGGTGTGGCACAACCAGTTGAGACACCTGACATGCTACAGCCCGAGATAATGATTCAAATGCTGTCACTGAAGGGGCTCTAGAAAAACAAAACAAAACAAAACAGAGCTTTTCAGACCATGGGAATCTATACTGACTTCTCAGAGGGTTTGTATTTTAATGGAATGGGAGAAAAAAAGAGCTCAATGTGTGGCTAAAGCTTACCGTTAGTTTTTTTAATCTGGCTATGATTTACAATGGCTTCCTCCCAATGGCAATTTGAAGACAGAATTATACCTGTTTTTTCTCTCAACAATGTGAAGAGCAGGGATTGCATTTTGACAGTTTCTGTGTGAAAAAAAAGAGTTTTCTCTAACCAAGGACTTTTTTCTGGGAAGGACGATGGGTTTAATGCTTTAAGATAATGGTTCTTCCTTAGAAAACTGAATCCTCCAGCTTTCTCAGTCTGATTTGGGGGGATCATATCCAATAATTTCTGCCTCCTTGGGTCTTGCTCAGCCAAATCACGAGGATCTTAGTCATGTCAAAACTGGATTCTTCACTTTGCTGAGTTCATGCTCTAGAAATACAGAAACAGGTCTCTAACACCTGTTTTGCATAAAAGTCTGGAAAGGACCGCTCTTAATCAAAATTTTAACTTGCTGTTTGGGAAAACAGCATTAGAAACTTGTGACTTAAGCAGGAACAATCAATCTGGTATCTTTAAGCCAATGTTGCAAAAACCTTTGCACTAACTGAAGACAGAAGAAGAAGAGCAGAAAAGGAAGTCTGATGTTTAAATGTAGAAGTCCACTTTCAAACAAGGGATTGACATTTGTGCAAGGACACAAATGCCAGACTGTGCTTTTTTAAGCTTGGATCTGTTCAGACTGCTCATGCTTTAAACAACAGGTTTGAAATGTTTGCACCTAAATTTGGACAGAAAAGCCTGGACTCTTTTGAACAGCAGCTAGCATCTTTTCCACAGGGGGAACAAAAAGAATGAAGTTTTCTTGTGATTAATCATAAAATTGAGGTTTGTTTTGGTTTTTTTTTTTCAATTATAAACCCTCACTATTTCTGTATATTGCATTCAGCAGGACAGACCAAGACCTATCTGACTGCAGTGATCTTGTGCCACAGCCAGCCGGGAGCTATCTTCCATGGAGCAGAAGGCCTTAGACTTGGTTTTAATCATGGTTAGGTTTGGGGCATCAGTTTTTAACCAAACATTAGACAGAAACTTTGGTTTGGGTGGCTATGCTGTGCTGACTTCAAACCAATGACACACATATTGTCAAAGGTGAACGGTCTGGAGGTTCCTGAACATATGTGTCAGGTTTGTGCTGCATGGGAACAATAGATTTATTCACGCAAATCACTCAGAATGGTATCAAGTGGTTTGTTACACACCGTTTGGAACGAATTTTTGTTTATCTTTGTCTGGAGGATATATCTTCTCCAAAGTTTAGAAGGAGTTTATTTTTTTAGTCTGTGCAAGCTCTGTCTGGCGTCATTCTCTCTCCTGTTAGTGTTTCTAAGGCAGAGATAGATCTGCATTCTCACCTACCATTTAAACAGGCACGTCTGTGAAGCAAGGCCTCTCCAAAAGGCACGACACATGGCAGTGCTTTGTTGTGAGCTCAATGCATTCATTGTAACTCACAGATCTTGTGGTAGGAAGGTCAGTGTTCTGTACTCCATGGCTGGACACACATTGTGCCCGCTAAATACTGCCCTAGTATGTCATTGCAGCAGGAACCTGGACAATAGGTCACGTTTTGCATTAATGCGTAGGATCCTGAAAAATCAATGCAGTTCAAATAAGAGCGGACTGTTGCCCAGTCGTTTACTATTCCTATGACACACAGAGCAGTCTAACACACAGGAGATTTTTTTGCAAGTATGGCAGTGGCTGTACCATTAAGCTGCCACTGAGCACACAGAAAGTACAACAGACTCTGTTAATTCCTACCAATAACTCAGAATCGTGCAAGACTATTGGAAACATGAATGGTTATCTTGCTCCAGAGATGTCTTCAGAGTTGGTTGGGGTTTGGGTTTTTTTTTCTGTAATACAAATATTAAAGTCAAATTCCTCAGGGGAAGGCCAGTCTCTGAGTCAGCTTTTGTATCCAGCAAGACCCAGGCCAAAGTGACTATTTCTTTTGGTGTCTGAGGGACTGATCTAACAACCAGTAGAATCAATAGAAAGGCTAATTGATTTGAAAGACTTGGGATAAAACAGCTAAGGCCATAACCTGCACCATTGCAATCACCAGAAAATTTGTCATTGACCTCAGTGGGTGCAAGATGAAATACCCAAGATCTTGGTCAGCAGGTGCTTAAGTCAACACGTGTGATTTATTTCATTTGACACTATTCACATGCCTAAGCACTTGTCAGATCTGGAACAAAAACCTACTGGTTGCCGAGCTGAGAAAAGGGATAGTGTTCAGATCTGCCCCTCTTCTGCCAGTGATGAGATTTGGAGGAAAGAATAAGCAAGTCCATTGTTTCTACCATTTTGTGACAACGAGAATGAAGATAAGCAAAATGAAGAGGATAGAAACTGAGAGGAGGAATACAGAAAGAGGAGAGCTTCCATCCCTTTAATCACTTCTCAGGGGACTTTTAAAAATATAAACAGTAGCCTTTTAACTTCATTAGAAGTCTGTGTCTGAAATACAACTTCAGCTTTCCTAGGGCTTGCCTACACTGGAAAAAAATACATTATGTTAATTGATTAACATTTAATGCTTAACAGAACAGTCAATATAAACAAAGACTACTACGATTAACATTTTTTGCTGTTGACCCAAGGTAACCCAGCTGCCAAACATGACAGTTCTTGTCTACACCAAGTGCTTTGTATCACCTTAATTAAAGTGTTCTAACACAATGTAATTTGGCAATACAGATAAATCCTTGGGGGTATTTATTCGTACATTTAATTTTCTGTCTCGCCTATCTTGAATTTGCAGACACGCGCTGCTTCTGCCATCTCCCCTTCCTGCTTTCATCTTGGAGCCACTAGCATTGAAAATTGAAGGGGCTTTGTAGGCTTCTTTCAATTTCAGGAGTTGCTTCAACTTACAGACCAAAAATTCAGTCAGGCATACAATCAACGTATGCCTCTCGATAGCGCCGGTGTTACAAAGTTGATGTCATAATTCAGGAAGGGCTAGTTCAGCCTAGAAAAGTATCATCAAATACCAGGCATCTGAAGCTTTTGTGAAAATAGCGTGAATCGTGGAGTTTGTGGGTCAAATGGTACAGCTTATTGCCAGCTGCAGGAAGACACTTTGCAGCACTTTTCCAGAAATTTATTTTCTCCATTTTGTTTTTCATAGAAAAGCTGTGTTCTTAAAAGAGAAGAAAACAAAGAAAACAAAACATAACAAAAACTAAAGTGTACAATAAAGATATTATTAAACATTGAGGTTAAAAGATCAAGATATTCATCGTGACTCCAGCAACTCATCAAGAAGATTGTGGCCAGCAGGTCAAGGGAGGCTCTTCTCCCCCTCTACTCTGCCCTGGTGAGGCTTCATCTGCAGTCCTGTGTCCAGTTCTGGGCTCCTCAGCTCAAGAGGGAGAGAGAACTTCTGGAGGGAGTTCAGTGCAGGGCCACCAAGATGATCAGGGAACTGGAACATCTTTCATATGAGGAAAGGCTGCGGGAACTGGGGCTGTTTAGTCTGGAGAAGAGGAGACTGAGGGGAGATCTTATTAACATTTATAAAAATCTGAAGGGTGAGTGTCAGGAGGTTGGGACATCCCTTTTTTCTGTTGTAGCTAGCAACAGGGCAAGGGGTAATGGGATGAAGCTGGAACACAAAAAGTTCCACTGAAACATAAGAAAACACTCTTTCACTGTGAGGGTGAGGGAGCCCTGGCACAGGCTGCCCAGAGGGGTTGTGGAGTCTCCTTTCTTGGAGGTCTTCAAGACTCTCCTGGACATGTTCCTGTGTGACCTGACCTAGATGAACCTGCTTCTGCAGGGGGGTTGGACCAGATGATCTCTAAAGGTCCCTTCCAACCCCTACCATTCTATGATTCTGTGATTCTATGAACTATAACACATCCACGTTGCACACCCTGTATTTTAGAAGAAAATGCTACTATTGATTGCTACAAACCCAGTTACTCGGCGCTACTCAAACCCTGGGAAACCCTGAATTGCAAAGATACGTTGCACGTTAAGGGCTGTTTGCCTACGGACGCGGGCTGGCGTTCGGTGCAGCGTAAAGTGATTGTATTCTTACGTATGCATGCTTCGGAAGGTGGGTTTTTGGGTGGGCGGCGATGCCCACTCTGCCCAGCTTGCCCCGTTCAAGGCCGGTAACGCGGGGCGAGGCGGGGAGAGGGCGGACGAGGCCTCCGCCCCGCCCCCTGGCCCGCCTGGCCCCGCCCCCCTCCGCGTGCCCTCCCGCCCGTCACGTGCGTTAGCGACAGCCGGCGGCGGCTCCCATTGGCGGAGGGGCGGGGCCGGGGCGGGGCCAAGGCGGCCGGTCCGTCGGTCCGTCAGCTGCGCGCCGGCGGCCGTGACAACAAAGGGCTCCGCGGGGCCGAGCGGAGGCGCGGTGGTAGCAGCGGCCAGGCGTGGTGCGAGTGAGTGAGTTCGTTTCGGAGGCAGTAGGGGGGCGAGCGGGTTGCCGGTGGGTTCACGCACATGGGCGAGACGGGGGTGTCTGGGGGACTGGGCGAGGCAGTGAAAAAACAGCAGCCCGAGGTCCCGTTTTCCCCGTGTATCCATCCCGGTTTCGCTGTCCTCGGAAGACACCGCGGGCGGGAGGGTTTTGGCGTTTTCCTGGCTGGCTGTCGAGCAACCGGTGGTCCCGTCCCCACTCCCCCACCCCACGACGTCGCTGTCCCGGCCTGGCCCAACGACGGGGCTGGGCTGGGCTCCGGAGCGCCGCCGGGACGGTGCGCGGCTGCCGCGGGCTCTGCCCGCTCCCCAGCCGGTGCCGCGCGAAGCGGCTCTTCGGAGCCTCCTGGTGGTTACTCAAAGGCTGCGGGCACGGGAGAATCTGCCCTGAGCTCCAAAAAGAAATGCAGAAGTCAGTGCGGGTGGACTGTGTCTTTTTCGGTTTTTTGGGGAGGCTTGGGTTTGGTGTTTTATTTTCGCTTAGCGGGCACCCTATCTCCTCGGCTAGCACAGAAAGAAGATAAAGGGAACGCCTTTTTTCTAAATCAACAGTACAATATTGTTGATAGTACATTGGTTATCTGTAACAGCCTCTTAATCACCACTGTAGCTGAGTCAGTTGTTCCTAGTCTTTTCTTGCAGCTGATGGTTCCTAAGTACTGAAACACCTCCCTTTCAGCCACTGTCCCGTTTGCCTGTGCCAACGATGGCCCTTGATAACATACTCGATCCCCATCTGACTTGCACAGTAACATGCCCAGGTGGCTTTTTAAAAGGCACTTCAAAAGGATGTCAAAATATCAACTAGTTTCTGAGTGACTGGGATGGGATTTTTTGATCCTCCTTGGGGTGAGGGGAGGGGAAAATGGGACAAACTGCATTTGATCTATGGAAAGACATTTGTGGGTCAAAAGCTGTAGTTTGTTTATCATACATTCCCAGGAGCAGTGATCTCTTAGCTTGCTTACTAGAGTTTAATTGTTTGATGTTACTGTGGTGCCTGTGGAGCCTTTATATAGAAGTGTGAGTTCTCATCTTGCTTCACTCTCCACACAGAACAAAAAGATGGCCTCTGCCTCAAGGTAATTCCAGTTGTGATCTAAGGGAGAGGCAACAGATGCATGTGGGAGTACAGGGAAAGCCAGTGCTGATCAACAGTTATACTTTGGCTTTCTAGTTAGCTTAAAAAAAGAAAACCCCTGAACTCTCATGTTCCTAGGCTTTGTGCCAGAAGAGGGTTAGGGATGGATGTGGAAGATAACCGGAAAGCTACAGACTTCAAGCTTTCAGTTAGAGTCCATTTTCCTACCCATGGCAAGCTCTGTCTATAATTACAGCGCTCAAACCTTCTCAAGAAGATTCTTAGGTACGCTGTGGGGATTTGGCATTTCCTTAGGTAACCCACCTAAGGCTTAGCATCCTTAATGGTTAAAAGTGTTTCCTGCTAGTAACCACTGAGTATTGAACTTTACTGTGGTTAAAAGCCACTTCTGCTTGCTGTGAATGTAGAGGGTGGGAATAAATGTTTGCCCCTCTGTGTAATTCACTACTGTTGTAATTTTTTCCTTCCCCGTGAGAAGCCTTTCCATTTTTAAAATTCTATCATTCTCCTGATCATTCTTGTAGCTCTCTTAGAGAACCCAGATGTTTCATTTTTCAATTAGGGTCCTAGCAAATGGCCTTTTTTTGCTGCTGCAATTGAGCCAGTTGTTCCTAGTCTTGTATTTTCCTGCAGCTGATAGTTCCTGGCAAAGAACTAGAGTACGTTACTTCTTGAGTTACTCTGTGCCTTTTCATATTGCTTCTGAAGGCCACTTTAAATTCTAATCTCCTTTTGTGCTGCTCAAGTAAGGAGGTAGCTGCATAAATGTCCATAGGAGCAGTACCATGTGGAGCAGGTGCTTGTCTTTGCATTGAACAAGTAGGTGGTAGGGTTTGGCGTCCTGGGGTAGGATGTTTTACGAGCCCAAAATGACCCTTTAGTATGGCCTGAGAGTTATAGGGTGAAGCAAGGTATTCTGGCCTTAAATAATATTTGTTATGGATTGTATCTTCTGTTACTGCCTGGATTTGTCTAGTCTAGTGTGTCTTACTCCCCTTCTCCTTCAGAATGTAGACATCATGCCCTCTTTATATGTGTATTTTCTTCCCTATTTAATTATGAAACAGGTATTTAATATGCAATAATTCTAACATGTTGTGATAATTCAAATGTTACTATGGTGAAATTAACTTTTAGTTAAATCAGTGAGCATTTTTCACACATAGTCATTTACTTTTTCAGCACCTTTAGTGGCTTCAATTATTGGCTCATACATAAAATATTCAAAGGCTGCAAATGTGCCAGTCTGAGGTGGTTGAACATTCAGCTTCTTGGTACTAACGGTATTTTTCATCATAACTGGCAAATGTAGAGTTCAGGCTTATGGTGACTAATTGCAGGTAGATGTAAGGAAGTGTGTTGAGAAATAAACGATTTTTTATTAAGTATACAGGTTACTTTTCCGTGTTACTCAGACTTGCCATAATGCCTAGTTGAGCACTTGCTATGCAAATAATGCCACTGGTAACTGTGTAATGCACTTTGAACCTGGAGATGGGATGTGCCTTCCTGCTGTGTTAACTTATAGCCCTTGACTGTGTGTAATGGGGGAGAGAAGAAATGCGGCCTTGGGTACTGTGGGAGCCCTGACAGGAGCCTCTTGGAGAGGTGTGAGGCTGGGTCAACAGAGGAGATGCATTGTCTGGAGCAGAAAACAGATGCTTGCCCTTCACATCTCTCTCTGACCAGGAGGAAGAGAGGCAGGGACCCAAGGGAGCACCTTGGTGAGCCCAGCCACAAGGCTCCTGTATGAGAGTCCTTTCCTCCCGTACGAGAAGGTGGGAACTGACAGCTGAACAGACCTCTGCTCAGGGGAAGAGAACTGAGAGGGAGGCACTCGCTTCTGTGGAGAGACTTAGACTGTTTCAATGTGTATTTGTCTAAGAGAGCATGATGAATGCCAGTGAAGCTGCCTTTCCTCTTTGAGAAAGGTGTTCACTGATACCCCAGACTTCACTAGTGAGAGTGTCTTTAATTTGTTCCCTAGGGATGTTACTTTTTGCATTGTCATTAAGACCCTTGTCATTGTTTTTTGCAGGTTTCACATAAACTGTTTACCAGTCATGCCTTTGCATGTCCTGTACCTAAGCTGATAAACCATCTATGCACTTTAATCTCAAGTCTATGCCACTCTGCTAGTAGTACAGTGTGAGCTGTGCCTTGAACCTTGGATATCAAGACCTACCTGCCAAAGTTTTGTTCCTGCCTTAGTAATGTTCCAGAGGCTAAATAACATGTTCATGGGAGAGATTGATAGCTTGTCCAGCCAAGAGCCAGAGTTCAGTGAGAAGGAAGACGACGAGTGGATTCTGGTTGACTTTATAGGTAAGACGTCTGTCAAACATAAGCTTTGCCTTTGTTTTGCTCTGGCTCTGAACTTGTTTTACTTCCTTGTGAAGAAACCAGTAGCTTGAGAGAAACTTTATGTAAGCAAAATCAAAGTGGAGTAGTGCAGGATGTCTTCTGAACGAATGTACGAAAACGTGTTTCTAAACCTGTGGGAAAAATGATGTCAGGTTTAGAAGCCTGACACAGGCTTCAGCAGAACCAATTGTACAGATTAAGTATATTTGACTTATTGTGCAATTGTATTGCTTTACTGATAACAGTTGTTTTACGTGGCTATGGTGACTTATCAGGCAACTCCTTTTTCCCCTCCCCTTGCTTTTTAAAAACATAAAAGTTTGTCTACATGCTAATAGGGGTTTCTTTCTGTTTTTATATATCCCGTTTCTGACTATGTGCACCCTTGCTGTTTCCGACCTCCTGCAATCACCAATGTCCATGGATTCCTCCCCGCTGCTTGTGGCTGCCTGCAGCAGACACTTGCACTGACTGCTCTGTGGAGGAGGCAGACATCGATGAAGCATCAGCCACCGATGGCTCGCCCGTCTTCACTTGCTTACCCTCTCCCTTGGAACACTTGCCAGAGGCCAACGAGTCGTGCTTCATCCAGTTTGAGTCGTGCCCCATGGAGGAGAGCTGGTTTATTACCCCTCCCCCATGTTTCACTGCAGGTGGCTTAACCACTATCAAAGTGGAAACCAGTCCAATGGAGAACCTCCTCATAGAGCATCCCAGCATGTCTGTGTATGCTGTCCATAATGCTTGTCACAGCCTTAATGAGACTGCATGTGGAGATGAGGAATTTCACAGCCCAGGGAGTCCCAGGTACGTCTGGCTTCTCTTGTCAGAGAGCTCTCTTGCTGAAAATATCTGGTTTCTACTTGATCAGCTTAGACACTTAATACTGAATTTTCCAGCTTATTTCAGAGCAAGTGAATAAAGCATGAATACCACACAAAGTGGGTAGAGTGGTCAGGGCTGCCTGCCTGCTTAGAAAAATGTTACACAAGATGACTATGTCAGGAAACACTGGGGTATGCTATTTTGAATGCTACAATGAATATTTATGGAGCCTAATTATTCCTTAGCAGAGTATGCTCTGGCCCTGCTGAAACTGGTGGCAACTAACTATATAGCTAGTAAGGTAGACTTGAAAGCACTTTGCCCTTTTCATCGCTGTGCGTGTTTTTCATAACTGTTAGTCAAAACCCTTTCAGTCACCTCATGAGACAAAAAATATTATTTACCTTTCCTGAAAGGAGAATTCTTGTTTTGGTTTGGTTTTGTTTCTGAACCTAGTGATAGATTAGGACAGGATTAAATTTTTCCACAGGTGGCTTGTGGGACAAAAGCAAACTGAAATATTTGACAAAACTTACTCCCCTCAAGGCACAAACTTGTGCTGCAAACTTCTAGTTTTAGCAAGTGGTGAAGTTGTGCTTGTTGGTTTTTAGGTCCTAAAGATCTGGCCATGTGACATGATTGCAGAGGCATGTTTTATGTGCACTGCCCCTTTGGTGTTGAATGTCCTTTATATGCAGCTGTACAAGTATAGTATACACAGATGTATATAAATAGAATATTTCTTTGCCATAATGATTCAACACCTGTCCATCTGTTCACTGATTTAGAAATAACTGGGTGTTTTGTGAATCCTAGTTAATAATGAAGAGTGACTTTTTTTCCCATCTGGTGCTTACCCTAAGGAACAACTATAAACATGTCATAATATACTCAGCTTCCTTATACAGGAAAAAATGAGTGTAGTGACAGTTGCTATAGATAGATGCCCACTGGCTTTTCTGATCAACTTCTTGCTGTAAAGTTCTTAGTTCAGAGAAATAGGACACTTTGAGATGTTATGCTGCTGTATAATATTGTAGTGCTGATACCATGAATCTTAGGGTGGGGGATTTGTATAATTATTGGAGAGGGCATCAAGAGTCTAGCTTAACTTAAATTGGGGGAAGCTATGAGCACACAGCATCTTTAAAATGAGAGTCTGAAGGAATCTGCAAGAGAATTGCAGTCTGCAAGGCATGCCCTAGTGAAAGATAGCCAAGCAGTTTATCCAAAACACCAATTTACAGCAAATAATAATGTGCAAAGTCAGATAGTCACTTCTCAATGACTTGAACTTGGGATGCTGGTATAAATTCTTCTGGAGAAGAATCCTATCTTACATAGTACAGTTAAGTTGCTTTAATGTGTGCAGAAGCTGAAGATGTGATGGTCATCAGCGGGCATGTAATTAAGCTTCTTTATGCTGAGTTCTATGCTGTTGCTTCATCAGAGGATCTAGGCTCTTGCATAGGTTATTTTGGGTGGCAGAACTGGGAGGAGACTTAAGTCTAAAGCTGAGGTAGAGTACAGAACCTGGGAACATCAGTTACTCTGACAATACAGTAAGTTTCAACAGCTGTTTTGAAGTCTCTATTAGTTTAATGGTTGGCCATTTAATATTGTAGGGCCAAGAAAAGCTGCTTAAGGCACACTGGCACAGTAAGTATGACTGTTCTGGGTACAGTGCTTTTTGTTTGATCAGGCTGCTAGCAACACTGCTTCCTCTAGAGCCTTGTCTGCCAAAACAATACCAGTTTTGGGACTAACCTTTGTGCCAAATGATGTTACTTGATCAAGCCTAACTACATCTGCTTTAACAAGCCAAAATGCTAAGTGCATAAAAATTACTTGAATATTAATTGCGGTGGGGTCTGAAGCCTTTAATATATCTTGTGAGACCTGGCTCTGTAGTGCAACTAGCAGGATACTTATGCTTTCTAGCAAAATAGATGCTGGGAGCAAAACAGCAAATCTATGCAGGATGGTCTGACTCTAAAATTAGATTTTGGCAATACTGATGCAGACACATCAGCTGTGTTCTCTCAGTGCCTGGGGCTTGCTAGTGCCAGGCTACTAAAGGCAGCCACTGAGATACCAAAAGAGTCTCTGGCCTTTTAGCTATTTCAAGCCACCTCTGCTATTACAGTTTCACTTTACGATGAAAGGTAGAAGAGTGTTGGTTTGCATACCAGTGCTGGGAGAGTATTTGACAAGAGGAGGGAAAAGCTTAAATATCTTCAACTAGCAATTTTAAACCAGTTTTTCTCATTTTCTAGAGGAAATTTATTTACTACTCTTAAATTCCTTTCAAAGTAAAGGATGTTGTATATAATTCCCTGTTTGTCAGGTTGTTATTTGCCCATAACAAACCACAGCACTTTGCATTTGCAGCTGATGCCCTTTCCTAGCTAATAACAAGCAGTGAAGGCATGCTTAGGAAATATGGGTTTTAATAAGTGCAGCGTGGCTTCCTAGCTCCTATGGCTTTCCCCAGAAGGGCTCCACTTGGAGTTCCACCTCCAGCACTGTTGAACATGTTAAAGGATCACCCTATTTAGAAAACAGTAGCCTTGTATTTGCAGACACCCTAATGTAAATTAAACTGGTGTGATCTGCACAGAAAGTATTTACAAGTCACTGTGAACTGATTCGTGCTGTATTATTTACGTATTTCTTGTATTTCTTTGTATTTGAAGTGTTAGGTTTAGGACAATATCCAGTGATATTTTCCAGGGGAGAAAACAGCATGTCACACAGCTGTTCTGGAGTCTATAGGCTTCAGTCAATCATAGCAAGCTACCTAAGGAGCCAAAAGCAAGTGAATTTGGATATTTAGAAGAAAAAAGTAAAAGGGAGGGAGGAGTATTCCCTTGCTGACAGGGGGTATTTTGCTCCAGTCTGGGCTGGGAGGAGGCAGAAGAGCTCACTTGGGTGGCTGCAGGTACCTTCAGCCACCCAAGAGAAAAACTCAAGGGCATACCATGGAAACAGCAGTCCAGACTTGTGTCTACAGAGACATCATACAATAAATGCAAGTTAAGCTCTTTCAGATGAGACTTGTATTATAGTCAGGCTAGTACTGAGAAACAAAATTCCCAAAAGACCTCTTGGTCATGCCTGAGCAAGCTCCTGGTCTTGCAGACATCTTTTGTGGATGCCCCTGAGCTGACAGATAGTCATTGAGTGCTGTGTATTCAGAGAGAAGGCAAGCAACCCTGCTGCCACTGGCCTGCCACCAGCTGTGGCACTCACTCAGGGTTTGCTTTGCTTTTAAAACTACCAGGCTATTTTTAGCTTTACTTTGGAAGTTTCAGGAAACGTCAGGGCTTGTTCTGTAAAGTAGGAAAGTCCTTTTGTCAATACGTCCATCCCTGCTTGCATAGGCTGCTGGTTTGTTTTTTCACTAAGTGCATGACGGAGTAAGGGTGTGCCAAAAGTGCTGACTCTCCTCTCATAAAATCTAGAGGGCTGGTTGAGGAACAATCTTTCCAAGTTATTTCCCCTGTGTGTCACAACTAGTCTATCTTTCCCATTCTTCTGGATAAATGTTGTTTGGATTTGCTGGCTGGCAGTCCAAAACATGCTTTCATTAGTGTGCTTCTGTTTTCAGGCTGAATCACCTATGTCCAAGGTGATTTTAAACCAAACAAAGTCTTCTAAAGCTGGAACAGTGTGACACATTACCACATATTTCTGCTCTCTATTGCATCATGGGCTTAGAGAGATGGGGTAGGGAAGGAAGGATGCAATAGTGTGGGATGTCCAGAGTCCAAGGGCTATTGCATGCATTCACACAAAAATGAGTTAGCAGCACTACCCACTACACAACCAGTGGGATTTTTCTAAACCAGCTTGACTTTGCCTCAGCCCAAATCTATGTCCGTTTTGAAATGCTGGATGTTGAAATCCATGTTCTGCCCTTCATAGTTGACATATCTTTCCAATGCACCTCAGTAATGACTAGTAATCTGCTTGTTGCCTTTCTAGACTGGAGGCCCGAAGTGAAACAGGACAGCGTGTTCACTGCTACGTCGCAGGTCTTGCTACTCGTTCAACTTTTCTGGAAAAAACCAAGAGCTTTCGTCCTACCCACTGGATAAAAGAACATAATGCAAGACACTATCTCAACCGAAACAGTCTCCGTCGACAAAACCTTACCAGGGATTGCCACTCTCGGCAACTCAAGCACAACGGACTGTTTGTTCACCAGCCTTGCCAGCGTCAGTTCAATTACTGATGGCTCTTGTGGTTTTAATCTATAGTCTAATTGTTTTTAGATTGCTCTTGTTTTCATGCATAGGTAAGCGTGGTCAATCTTGAAGCCGATCGTCAGTCCCTCAAACACAATCATAACTCATGTCGCGTTCTCTTCAAGTGACACACAAACCTCCGAACGCCTTGCAGCAAGTCCTAAACGTTGGTGTTAAATATCAGTGTCTCAGAAGCCTCTCAGTGCAATAGTTTGTGTGCTGTTTTATAAACTACAATGTATAGTTGGGTTCTTAGCTGGTGGTTTAAAGACACTTGACTGAGATGGAAATCGGTCACAATTCACATTAATCCAAGCAGAGTTAGAAAACTCGAGGTTAGCCGTGTGCTTTAACGACCAGTACGTGGGAGCTCGTGTGTCTGTCTGCATTCAGCATATACAATTACTTTCTAACAAGGAGATACTATAGCTGCTGGTAGATATTACATAGCTATGCTGAACTGTTACAGGAAGGTCAGCTAACCTAAGTTGCCTAGTGCCTACTTGTGTTAGTGGAGTCTGTGTAGGTGTGTTGGGTACTTGATATGAGTGTCAGAAAAGGGTTAAGTGTTCCCCTGATGATGTTGCAGTATGATATGGCACTGGTGTTACAGATGTAGTACCTCACAGTGGAGTGGAGTGAAATGGAAGGAAAAGTGGACCTGTGGGTTAAGTGCAGATGCACAACCCGGAGAGCTGAACTGGGTTCTACTTGGTACAGTTCCGAATTCTTATACTCCCTTTCTCTAACCCTTTCTGTCTTTGAGAGATATATTTTCCCCTATTCTCTTCTATTGAATCTCTAGTCCAGTTAAAGGAAAAAGATGATGGATCAACCGTTATTTTAGTCCCAGTGGTGGCTGACTGCTCTTTAAAGAAGTCAGGCTGATGGATGGCTGTTTCTGAGCTGCTAATTGCTGTTAGATCATATCATATTTACAGATTGAGAGTAGCTCAAAATGTAGTTGGAAGAAAGGTTTTACTAGAAGCTCTTTTAATTTTCTCTCTTTATCTCAATGAAGATACAGTCTGAGTTAGTTGTGACTGGAAATGAAGGCCAGTGCGTGGCAGGGATAAGAGATTGCTAAAAAATAATCTTACAGGAAAATAGTCTTACAGAACAATACTTACAGAACTAAACAGTGATAACACGGTATATAGAAATCAAGACAGATCAGCAGTGGTTGTTCTCCTAGCCCACTGTGGGCAGAAGGACCGGATAGCAATTCTGTGGGCCAACAGGAAAGAAAAGCCATTCAAAACTAATACGTTGTTTTATTCGGAACACTGTGCAAGATGTCTTGGAAGTTGGCAGGGACTTAAAGCAACTTAAACTTCACCTGTTAACAAACAATTTATATTACACAGCAGCCGTGTGGCATGCTAAAACCTGATAGACCGATCTGGGAAGTAGATTGAATGATTAATGAGGTAAGGAAGCAGAAATCTGCACTGAAAGAAGGTGGGGGGAAATATAAGTAAGTTTATCTCCCTTTCTCTCGCTACTTAATGTGACCCCTTTGTTTCCTTGTGTGTAGTGTCTAGGGTATTAAAGCGTTAACATTGCATTCAACCACGTCTTCCAGTAGTCTTTATACAGAGGTTAGTATAAGGAGTCATGTGCAGAGTCTTTGGAATTAGGGAATTCACGATAATGTGAGTTACTTCAGACCTATGAAATATCTAAAAATTCAGCCAAATGCTTCGGTCTCACTGGAACAAAACCCCAACAATTTGGATTGACTTTGATGTAATGGTACTGCTGCACATTCTGCAGCTGAAATTGTTGTGGAACGTACTCAGTGTACAGGAAAGACCATTTATAACCTCTGTTTCACTACAGATGTGCTGCTTCACTGGGGTTAGTTAGGATTGTTGTAAAGGGATCTCAACAAATAGTTCAACTTATAAAAGCAAGAGGTGCTTTCCTGGATACGCTAGTCTCATTTTTATCATGCATTGAACTTGCATGAATGACAAAAGAAGACAAAATTGGTCACATAATGTTTCCAAAACAAAAGATTTTGTTACTGCTCTTTTCAGCAATATGTGCCCATGTCCATGTAACAGTTCTTTTGTGGTCCAAATACTCTGGTTTAGCTGCATAGAGCTGTAGTTTTACCAATTTCTCATCTGTTCACAAGTACTCTTACTTGCCTTAGATTACCTACCTTTATCACTCCAACTTTTTGCCCAGCTTAAACTTCCTTTTCCTCACTGCCAACTTTCTAGCTCAGGAAAATTCTCTGCTTTCCTGTATTTTTTCTTATATAAAGTAACTTCTTTCCTTCAGCTTTAATTTTCTTAAAGTGAAATGAAGGAAGGTGGAGTCTCCACCTCCCCGTGTTGGAAGGCGTAAGTAATCCTTTAACTGTTAAAACGGGGAGATGGAGTTGAGAGTATAAGGCTCTTGGACATTACAATGAGCCTTGGTCTGTTCTTCTCAGTGGGCAAGTAAATGCAACTTTAGACTGCTCCTAGAGTTGGGAGATACTGATCTTTTTATACTACATTACTAGATGACTTTCTGGTGATGAAAACCTATATCTTTCAGGATATAAACTATGTTGTTGCACAAAGCTGTGCTTCTCAATTTGTAATATTGGAAACCATATTATTGTGTGAGAGAGTACTGCATCAATGGCTTTTTGTTAATTTGTTCTATGTATTTATGTTGGTCTAGCCCTGTTTTGTGCCTGGAGCTATTGGGCAATTAGATTTGTTTTGGTTTTCTGTTTTAATAGTGAGCTGTGTTGCTTTTTATATGGTTTTTGAATTGTATTAAAGTGTGTGTTTTATCTTGTAAAAGCGGAGGCCTTGCACTGTCTCGTACTGATTGATATTCACAAATCTCGCTGAAAATGTATTTTCATACGTATTGGTCAATAGATTTGCATTTTAAACTGTGCCTTCTACACAGCAAACTTGAAGATTCAAAAGGGACATTTCAGTTGGGGTTAATACTGTACATCAGTCTATGCATATATGGCAGCTTCTCTCCAGAGCCACTTCTCTATTTGTAGCAGTCCTTTTGATATGGAAGAATGTCTGGCTCTTATTTTTAATAGATTAACACAAGCTGGAAAATGACAAAATACAGCACTTTGCCAAAAAGTAGCATTGCTTAACCGGTGTGTATTTACTAAAGCGATCTTCTGTATTTTGTTTTCATAGTGTGTCCTGCACACCACAGGGAGACGTGATCTTAACTCTCAATAAAAAATGGCCTATTAAAAATTGCTGTCTGGTCTGTTGTGTTGCAGGTTGGTCAAAATCCAAGTGCCTGAGCATCCTGTTCAGCTGTGGCAGGTACAGGTACGGAGTAGCTTGAAACGCCACCTTAGATTTCCAGAGGACAGACTTTGCATTGTTTAGGAAGTTGGTAGCCAGTGTCCCTTGGGAGAGAAGGACCAAGGCTCAACTAGAAGTTAAGCTGGCCACTACTGTAAAAGACAATGTTTCTACAAATATATTGGCATCAAAAGGAGGCCTAAGGGGAATCTTCCCCCTTTAATAGATGAAAAGGGAAACCTAGTAAATAAGGATGAAGAAAAGGCTGAGGTACTTAATGCCTTCTTTGCCTCAGTCTTCAATAATAAAACCAGCTCTTCTCAGGGCACTTGTTCATCAGAGCCAGAAGATGGGGACAGACTGAAGCTGTCTTAGTGCAAGGGGAAATGGTGTGTGACCTGCTGCTCCACCTCAACACACACAAGTTGATGGGGCTGGACAAAATGTAACTGAGGATGCTGAGGGAATTGGTAGAAGTGCTCACCAAACCACTCTCCATCATCCACCGGCAGTCCTGGCTCATGAGGGAGGTCCCAGAGGACTGGAGGATGGCAAATGTGACACTCATCTACAAGAATGGTCAGAAGGAGGATCCTGGGAACTACAGGCCTGTCAGTCTGACCTTGGTGCCAAAGAAGGTTATGGAACAACTCATCCTGAGTGCCGTCCTGAGGCACATGTAGGGTTCAGGGCCAGCCAACATGGCTTTATGAAGGGCAGGTCCTGTTTGACCAATTTAATCTCCTTCCGTGACAAGATGACACACTTAGTGGATGAGGGAAAGTCTTAAGGCCTTTGACACAGTCTCCCACAGCATCCTCCTGGAGAAACTGGCTGCTAATGGCTTGGATGGACCTACTCTGTAGTGAGTCGCAAACTGTCTGGATGGGCAGGCCCAGAGAGTCGTAGTGAATGGAGTTAAATCCAGTTAGTGGCAGGTCACCAGTGGTGTTCCCCAGGGCTCAGTGCTGGGGCCTGTTTTGTTTAATGTCTTTGTCAGTGATCTGGATGAGGGAATTGAATGCACCCGCAGTAAATTCACAAATGACACCAAGCTGGGCTGACATGTAGATCTGCTTGAGGACAGGAAGACCCTTCAGAGGGACCTGGATGAGCTGGATAGATGGGCCAAGACAAAATGCATGAGGTTCAACAAGGCCAAATGCCAGGTCCTGCACTTGGGCCACAACAACCCCAGGCGATGCTACAGGCTTGGGACAGAGTGGCTTGAGAGCTGCCCCAAGGAAAAGGACCTGGATTATTAATTGACAGCCAGCTGAAGGTGAGCCAACAGTGTGCCCAGGTGGTCAAGAAGCCCAATGGCATCCTGGCCTGTATCAAAAATAGTGTGACCAGCAGGACCGAGTGATTATCCCCCTGTACTTGGTGCTGGTGAGGCTGCACCTTGAATACTGTGTCCAGCTCTGGGCCCCTCACTACAAGAGGGACATTGAGGTGCTGGAACATGGCCAGAGACAGGCAACAAGGCTGGTGAAGGGTCTAGAGAACAAGTCTTATGAGGAGTGGCTGAGGGAACTGGGGATGTTTAGCCTGGAGAAGAGGAGGCTGAGAGGAGGAGATATGATCACTCTCTACAACTACCCTTCAGTAGTGAGATGGGGGTTGTTCCCTTCTCCCCAGTAACAAGTGACAGAACATGAGGAAATGGGTTCAAGTTGCAACAGGTGAGGTTTAGATTGGACGTTAGAACTATTTCATGGGGAGAGTTGTTAAGCATTGGAAGGGGCTGCCTGGGGAGACGGTGGAGTCACCATCCCTAGAGATATTTAATAGACATATAAATGAAGTACTGAGGGACGTGGTTTAGTTTAGTGATGGGCTTGGCAGTATGAGATGAGTGGTTGGATTTGATAATCAGCATCTTCATCAATGACCTGGATGAGGGGACACAGTGTTACCCTCAGCAAGTTCACTGATGACACCAAATCGTGAGGACTGACTGATGGCCCAGAAGGCTGTGCTGCCATTCAGCGGGGTCTCGACTGGCTTGAGAGGAACCTCATGAGGTTCAAGAAGGACAAGTGCAGAGTCCTGCCTCTGGGAAGGAACAACCCCATGAACGAGTACAGGCTGGGAATCGAACTGCTGAATAGCAGCTCTGCAGAGAGAGACCTGGGAGTCCTGTTTGATAATAAACTGACCATGAGCCAGGAATGTGCCCTTATGGCCAAGAAGGCCAATGGCATCCTGGGATGCATCAAGAAGAGTGTGGCCAGCAGGTCAAGTGAGGTTCTGCTCCCCCTCTACTCTGCCCTGGTGAGGCCTCATCTGCAGTCCTGTGTCCAGTTCTGGGCTCCTCAGCTCAAAAGGGACAGAGAACTTCTAGAGAGAGTCCAGTGCAAGGCCACCAAGATGATCAGGGGACTGGAACATCTTTCATACAAGGAGAGGCTGTGGGAACTGGGGCTGTTTAGTCTGGAGAAGAGGAGATTGAGGGAAGATCTTATTAACATTTATAAATATCTAAAAGGTAGATGTCAGGAGGTTGGGACATCCCTTTTTTCTATTGTATCTGGCAACAGTATAGGGGGTAATGGGATGAAGCTGGAACACAAAAAGTTCCACTGAAACATAAGAAAAAACTATTTCACTGTTCAGGTTAGGGAGCCCTGGCACAGGCTGCCCAGAGGGGTTGTGGAGTCTCCTTCTGTGGAGGTCTTTGAGACCCACCTGGACCTGTTCCTGTGACCTGATCTAGGTGACCCTTCTTTTGCAGAGGAGTCGGACTAGATGATCTCTAAAGGTCCTTTCCACCCCTACCATTCTATGATTCTATCTTAAAGGTCTTTTCCAACCGTAACGTTTCTGTGATCTTGCCAAAGTGTATGAACACCTAACTGAGATAATGAAGAAGTGGGACAGGCTCTTCTCTAGTGAAGAGCGCCCAGTGAAAGGACAAAAGACAATGAGTGCAAGCAGAAACATGGGAAATTTGTTTTAAATGTAAGAAATAGGCTCACTAGTCTTCTCCATGTTGTTCTTTTGGCTTTTTCTGAAACTGCATGAATTAACTTTTTTTTTTCCCCTCCAGTCATCAGGGATCCTTCATTTCTGTAGCTTTTCAAAGATCACAGAAAATGGCCTTGCAAGGACATCAGCCAGCTGCCTTAGTGTGTTGGATGCAGGCTGCTGGGCTCCCTGGACTTGTATGGGCTGAGTTGTTCTCACTCACTGAACAAACTGGGTGACAAAATGATCCATTTAACTGACAGCAATGAAAGGGAATTTGTGCAACAAAGCATCTGTCTTCCCAGAGCAAGCACTAAGTAAAACCTTTCCTTTTCAAATGTAGATTTTGGAGCTATACATTTATTAAAGCAGCCTTATTAAAGCCTGTGCTGAGAGCTGTACAGTATTCTGCAGGAGAAAGTTTGACCAATTATGCCTGCATAATCATATCCATACAGATAAGCTAACATAGCTATACTGATAGTGTTCCTCTTGGGGGTGCTTAGTTCAGACTTAATGCAGATTTTTTTAATTTAGATTGGACAGTTTCCAAAACATCCTGAACTAGTGTTTTTTAAAACTTTATTTTGCCAAAGCAAGAACATTCATATAAAGAGTCATATCAATGTAACCCTGTTTACTTGAGTTCTTACCCTACATTCTGATTTTCCTGTTTGTATAGTGTACTAATTTACTAATCACTGTTCTTTCTGACACTTAGCACTGATGGAGGCACTCTGTTTCCTCGTGGAGTTGTTCAGTATCTGCTTTCTTTGTCTCCTTTACTTCTTTCGGTGCATGTTTATAACCACAAAAGTATCTCTCTCCACTGTTGAGAGATACTTGCAAGGAGAGTTCAGGCTTTTTGACACATGCAGATCTGACTCATCTAAAGGGCAAGCCAGTGCTGCTGCAGCACTGTTGTTCCCATGATGTGGTCATGATAGATAAGTCTTAGAATAAATGGGACTGAACTGAAACTTAACAGGATGTGAATAAAATTTGGTTTCTCAGCCAGCCTTTTTCTTCATGTAAAATACTGTCCTGGAGCTACTGCTGTATAATTAATACCTCAGAAGTTAATGTTTCTCAATTTGTTCCAGAGTTTTGTGGGCAGATTGATAGTTGGAGACTCAAATATCTTAATGAGGCAGATAACTATACTGTCATTTAATGGGCAAGCTAGCAAAAAGAAAAATAGCCAGAAAAATAAAACCCTGATAAGAGTAACAAGACTAGGCTAGTGGCCAGGAACAGCCTTCAGATCTCAACTTGCAGACATGGGCTGTGCCATAAGTCTATACCTTCTGAAGCGCAGCCTTCACATTGTTGTGTCCAAGCAAGATGATCCAGTCAGTCAGTATAATAAGAAATACAATTACGTTCAAAAATCAGCTTATCTAAGCACTAAAAGAATTGCAAATTCCCTGAAACGAGACTCTGCAGAGAATTAGTAGAAATAATTAGTAGGGGCCTCAGGCTTTTGGGATATGTGGTAATTGCCAACAGCTGTCATTTTTTGTAAGGTGAATAAAAGAGATGAGATTGTGATTAGGAAAGGGGATATTGACATAGGTAAAGGTATCCACTTATCTACTTCCAGCACTGAGTTTCAGCTCCAGCTCCTGTCTGTGGTGTGAGACTGAGGAATAGGAAATGGAAATGTCTTATTAAATGAGGAGTGAGAGAAAATTGACTTCTGTAGCAGGTGATAAACTACCAGGAAGCTCAATTAGTACATACATCTTTACCAGTGTCAGGCAGTTTGTGATGGAGTATTACCTCCTGCACATCAACTTTGCTTTAGAGAGATTCACGATGTACCCTAAACATAGCCAAGATCGGGGCTATGGAGAATCATAAGTCTCAGTCTCCAAGTGATTAAGAAGTGTTTACTACAATGTCTGGAAGCTAGAGCATCAACAGTAAATGGTCTTCACTTGTGTTCTGGGAGGGAAAGTCCTGAGCCCAGGGCCCAAGAGCTGTAGGTTTGATGAGGTGATGTGATTCATCTGAATGAGGAGACACATGGAGACGCATACAGTCCTAGGTCAGAGGCTGAAGTAGGGACAAGAGGAGGTTTTTTTCTGCAGTCAGGTGCTTGCTTCTTCTGGCAGCAGGGGGAAAGACTGTTTCCTAACATGCTGCCCACCTAGGATATCATGGTGAGCAAAAGTTAGTCTATTTTGTTTTTAAAAATACTGTAGTATTGTCCTGATTATGTTCTACATGGCTCTTTTCTATGACTGAAATCCCTTCTTTTTCCCTGCCTACACTTACTTCCCGGTCCAAAAAGGTGTCATGTTTACAGAGCAGGGGTGAAGCGATGCTGGGAAATATGAGGAAGAAATTTGTGTCTTATTATTTCTTTGAGCTGCAGATAGGAGATTCAACACTGGGGTAAGTGAAGATAGACTCAGTGTTTGGCTGTTAGCTACAGGTGATGCTTGCCACTGCAAAGATGCTGTCCTTACTGAGGTGTGACTGTGGGCTTTGTTTAGGAGATCAGCCATATGGATTGTGCGTTAAAGGTGTTTTACCTTTGGTGTGTTAAGTGGGAATTAATATTTATTGTATAATACTAATTATAATATTTATTCCAAGCTTCTTACTGCTGAGGGAGATATATAATCTACTAATGAGAGCTAGAAGGCTCTTTGGTTTGTTTTATGACTGCTGGGAAGTGATGGCATCTACTTCTGAATGCTGGTTTAAAAGGTTGGTAACTCTTACTCTCTCTGCTCCATTCCCCCCCCGCCCCCCACCAAGTGTGCCTTGAAAATATTGTCAGAGGAAATACTTGTGTTGTGCTGTTACAAGTCTGACTTTGAAAATTGTAAGGGAACTGTTAAATTATTCTTGATCTCTACTTGAGGTTTCTTCCTCTGTTACAGAAATAACCCTTAGTACTGGTTACCTTAAGCTGGTCTGATTGTCATAAAGGCTGCTTCTCAATAGCTGGTCATTGCCTATGCTCTGTGTTGCTTGTGTTGACCTGGTGTTCACAGTTATGAGTGAAATGTTTGTTCCACGTTGTATTTTAGCTAACAGGTTCTTAATAACTGTAATATGGTCTCTCACCCCACCAAATCAAAAAAAAACACCCCAAAAACATCTAAAATAAGTAAATCTTGTAAGGTCTTAAAAGTATTCCTTAACGCATTTTAAATTGGATCATGCTTTGTTTCAAAAAGACTCTGAAATGGGGCAAGCAGGAAAGTAGTAGGATATTATAGTTCCACTAGAAAACAAGGGGTTTGAAATCTCAGGGTTTCAAATTGTCCCATGTTGTTCAACAGAAAAAAACATTACAGTTTGGGAAGGCTGCAACTTCCTACTAAAGGATTCCTCTTCAGGAGAGGTCTAAAGGCTTTAATGGTGCTTTGCTTAGGTTATGTAGCTGGAGCCATTCTGCAATAAATAAGCTTAAAATTCCTCTCAAAACCAATGAAGTTCATCCACACAAGAGTCCTGGAGCAGGTTTTTTCCCTTAACTAAGTTACAGAAGAAAGTCTAGCATATAAGTGAATGCCCATAGTGGAGCTGGGTGAAAATATTTATAACAAAATACTGCTCCCTTCCTTGAGAACAACCATGTGGATTTAGAAGCTCTGGGAAAATGGCAGTATTAAACACACTCAGTAACTAGATTGATCCTCATGGCTTTTGATCTGTGCCCCATAGATCACTGATAGGCTCTGGACTCCTTCAAAGAGGGATAACCAAGAAAAGCAACACCAGCTGTGTAAGGAAGGTCCTGTAATTCCCACCTTTCTAATGGAGTTCACAACTTCTCTAGAATGTATCTAGAAGTGGTAATTAGGAAAAAGAAAACCACTAGACTAATCTGAAAGGACTTATCAGATCCAACACAAATCATAGAATCATTGTGGTTGGAAAAGACCTTTAAGGTTAAGTCCAACCACTAACTTAACACTGCCAAGCCCATTACCAAACTAAACCATATCCTTTAGCCAGGGAGAAGGGGGTCTTACCCTGCAGCCAGTTGCTTATTGTTTAGTAGTTGTAGTGTATTTTTAGAAGATTAAAAAAAATCTTCTCTCTTACACTCATTCTCTCTAAAGAGTCATCCACATAATGAATGAGGATGTACTGTATGTTAACTGACTTGGAAATGTCCCAGTGTGGACTAAGTCACTTTAGTTTTATTGCCACATCAAAAGGTCAGCATGTTAGCTTGCATTAAAATAATAATTTCACTGTCTGCAGCAGGAATTTATTACACACTACTTTCTGAGTTCTTTTTTCTGTACTGCTGAAAACCCATTCATGGCAGCCTGACCTACTCAGTTTTTAGCTGCTACTCACTTCTCAGTATCTACCAGTGCCGTGGAATTTATTCCTGGTGCACCAAAGCTGCTTTGTTGCTTAGAGGCTGGCTGCCACCAAACTCTAACTTGACATCTGTGAGGGGTGGAGGTTTCTTAGGGAAAAAAAAATTGCTTTTTCTCTCCCCTTTTGCTAGCCTCTTCATCAAGTTCCAGTTGGTTTAACAAGTTGGCTATAGAAGGGTTTCAAGGTCAGCAAGTCAGTTAAAGGCCTGAGGTTAGAGTTAGGTCAAGTTTGCCCAAACTCAGGAGACCATCTTCTTTCTGAAGCTAGTGGAGTGAAAGATACACTTCCAGACAGCAGGATGTGTCTTATTGGTGGACTTCAGTGGAAATCAACTAGCAGAGCTACCCGAGTATCTACTTCAGGCATCCCAAATCATGACATGACTTTGACTTCTTGAAGTGAGCTGGTGCAACAAAGGCAGTTGACAAAGATCGTTTCTAAGTGCCAGTGAACTTGAACAGATGACAGTGGTTTGTGGATTTTTTTTTTAAACTTTTGAACCATAACTCAATTTTCTCATGACTTTCTCCATGATAATGACTGGAACGGACACTTTGCAGAGCTGAGTAGGCTGAGTGGCTGCAATGTCCAACTTCATGCATTTGTTGTGCATGCTGCTTTACTTGAAGTTTGCAGGACTCATTGTCCCCACTCCATCAGGTGCTGTAAGCACTCACAATTGAGACATGGCCCTTGCTGACCAAAATTTGTGGCCTGTTAAACTGTTGTTAGTGACCCTACTATCACATCTCTGCCTTTGGTGGTCTGCACTGTCTTTTCTCTTGCCCTTTAAAATGACAAAAGCTAGGAGAAAGTAAGCAACAAAACCTTTCATTCTGAAATGATATATATTTGGAGGTGAAAAATATGTTTACTCTTTAATAGCTTTACACTTGGGGAAAGAAAAAGCAGAAGTGAAAAGATGTTGATGAGGTGGATTTACTTGAAGGCATCTGCATCTTTGTGCTGTTTTGTGGCATGTGTGCTCTGCACTGCAAGGCAGGAGAGGAGAGGGAAAGTATCACTTGTTTCTCATCAACAAAATGGTTGCAGGTGCTCTGCTTTGAGGTGAGAGAGGTGTTTTAAAGAAAAGTATGTGTTCGAAGCACTGCTAAGTACCTTGTACTGTGAGGTTTGGTTGCTTTTGGAGTAGTGTGGGTTTTGCTTTTTTTCCTGAACATTTGTTAAGAAAACTTCACACCACCCTTGGGCAACGTGACCCAGTGACTGGGAGGCATGCCTAGCACTGAGGGTGAGCTCCAGCATCCTCTCCTGATAGAGAAGGGCATTTGGGGGCGGGTGCTCCCATGGGACTCGATGGCAGCAGTGGGGGAGGCCTGGCTGACAGTTGTGGAAAGCTGCTGGGTAAGGGACAAGGCCGTCCACGGCAAACTATGTGCTGGGGAGAGGCTCGTTTTCTCCGGGGCTGAATTTCTCTGCGGTTAAGTGCACGGCAAAAATGGAGAGAGAGAGAGATGGGACCCCAGGGAAGGTTTGGGACGTTAAGGCTCGGGTCCCTCGCGGCAGAGCCGGGCGCCTTCGTGGGGCGCAGCAGGGTGAAGGCTGTCCTTCTGTGGTGAGAAGCGAGCCGGGCGGCGAGTGACATCCCCCGCGCGGGACGCGCGGTGTCCGTGGGCTGGTGCCTCACCACGGGCAGAAGGGACCTTCCGCCGGGGTGTGCGGGTTGAGCGCCCCGCCTGGCACGCTCCTCGATGGCGGGCGCTGATGGGGCGGCAGGACGCCTCGGCCGGCGGGAGGAGCCGCCCGCCCTCAGGCCGCGGCGGGGGCGGCGCGGGGCGCGCGGCGCGGCCGTGTTTACATTCCGCCGCCCGCTGCACGTTGCCGCTGAGCGCCGCGCTCCCATTGGCGGCGGCGGGCGCCGGCCCCGCCCCGGGGCGGGCGGGCTGCGGCCCGCCGGCAGCGCGGCGTGAGCGGCGCGTGGGGCCGCCGGCAGAGCCGCCCCGCCACGGCCCGCACCCGGGACTCGATGCAGCGGATCGGGATGACGGTGCCAGAGGCGCCCCGCCAGCAGCGCCCGGGTGGAGTGGGGGAGAGGGGCGGCGGGCGGGTATCTCTGTGGCAGCCCTTTTCCCGGCACTGGCCGCCGCGCTCCCGGGACGCCTCCGCCGAGAGACCTGGGGCGGGCGGGACTCGGGGGTGTCCAAGCAGCAGCGGCGGCGAGCTGGGGAGCTGGTGGGCCTGTGGCGGCCCCGCGGCAAAGGGGCGGCGCTGGGGCGAGCGGGGCGCGGGCGCTGTCGGAGGGCGGGCGGCCGGCAGGCGGGGGAGCTGTCTGCCGCCCTCGCACATGCGCAGCGCGGGCCCGGGCCGCGCTATATAGCGACTTGGCGCCGGCGCCAGCTGAGCAGCGCGGCCCGGGCGGCGGCGGCAGAGGTGCGCGGGGCGGGAGTGGGGGGTGGCGGCGGGAGAGGGTCCCGCCGGTGGAGATGGAGGGTGGCTGTCGCGACTGCGACGATAATTATGATGGGGGTGGTGGTGGTTACGATGGTGATGATCGTGGTAGTAGCGATGGTGATGGGTAATGATGGTAGCAGTGGCGGTACCGGTACCGGCAGACCCGGTGCCGGTGTGATGGGTGCAGTCGCGGCCGCGAGGCAGCGGCCGGGAGAAGGAGCGGTGAGGCGGGCTGCCCGCCCGGCATCGTTTTGGAGGGAGAGCGTCTGAGGAAAGCTGGGGTGAGGGGCTGATGGATGACCGCACGCACCCCCATCAGCCCCAGTGGTGTCCTCCCGCCCGGGGCAGGGAGCGCGGCGGGCACTGCGGCGATGGCCCGGGCGGGCGCGGCGGGCCGGGGTGTCGGCGGGAACCCGCCATCGCTTTTCCCCTTAGTCCCTCCACCCCACGTCGGGGCCGCCCAGCGGTAGAGAGCCCCGTGGGGCTGGCGGGAGGCGGGCTGCGGGGTTTTGGAGGGAGACGGGCGCGATGGGGGCGGGGAAGCCGGCCGAGCCGCTTGGCGGGCTGACCCCGGTCGCCGTCCCGCGCCGCACGCCCTCACCCCACACTGGCCCTGGCGGGTCCCAGCTTCCCTCGCTCTGGCCTTCAAGACAGGGGCCTGGCGCGGAAGGTTCCTGGCGGGGACGCTGCCCTTCGCAGCCCCCGATGCCCGCGCTGCCCCAGCCCGCGCTGTGGAAGCGTGCCCTGCAGAGGGAGAGTGTCCTGGCGGCGGGGGCAGGGCGGTGTGATTGCCCCCCGGTGCGAGGGTGCCGTGCCGGCAGCCCCTCCTTCCCCTTCAGGTTTTGGAGGGAGCCTCCATAGCGGCAAGGCGGGAGCGCGGGAGACGGGTGCCGCGGTCCTGCTCCGCTCCCTGCCCCCTCACGCGTCCCCTCAGAGTCCCTCAGCTGTGGCGGCTCGGGGGGCAGGCGGCGGCTCGGCTTCTTTTGGAGGGAGAGCGAAGGCGGCAGCGGCGCTGCCACCCCTCTCCGTCCCCCCGGGCTGACCCCTGCCGCGCCCCGGGGCTGGCCGAGGCTCCCCCCGGCCCGGCGCAGCGCAGGCCGCCGCCTCCCCGCTCGCTGCAAATTGGCGCGGAACCGGTGCGGCGGGAGCGCGGGCGGAGGCGGGCGGGCGGCTGGCTCGGCTCTGCACGGCACGGCCCATCCCTGCAGGTGTGGGGGGCCGGCGGCGAAATCGCCCTGCAGGGAGCCGCAGCACCGGCAGAAAGTGTGTCTGTGTGGGTGCCTGGTGGCTGCGGCGTGCGGGGTGTAGAAGGGAGTAGGGGGGGAGGTCACAGCCCCGGGGAGCTCCAACGTCCTCTTTCGTGGGAAATATCCCCCACGCCCCCACATCATTTTGTGTGGGAAATATCCTTTTACAGCTACCCTCCGTGCCCCGGGGCTAGACGAGCCCAGCTAGCTTGTGCCAAACTGGCCACTGGCATATGTGGGCATCCCTGTGTAGCCTGCTTCAGCAGAGTAACCCCCCAAAAGGACATGGAGCTGTGTGTGATTATATACTACAGATACCACAGATGTCTTCTGCTCAGGTGTTCCTCTAACCAGCAAAATATTTGTGCCTTTCTCAGTCGTATAAACACTGTGGCTCTTATGATGCCTATTTTGCGTCTTATGCAAAATAAAGGACTTGGTCCTAGCTTCTTGAGGGTACATTGACTGAGCCAGTGTTCTTTCTTTGATCCAGGTAGAGAGCTTGCAACCCAAAGAAGATGTCAAGACGGAGGTAAGCTGTTAGCATTGTAATTCACCAAGCTTATCTGTATTCATCTAACAACTGCTGCTCTCCTAACCTCTAGTATCTTTTTGCTCTTTGCAGTAGCCGTTTGCAAGCCAAGCAGCAGCAGCCACTGTCATGTCAAGAAGAGTCTCCACAAGAACTACAGGCATCAGAACATCTCCAGACTAGAAAAAGGAGAACAGTAGAGGTAACTGATTTGGGCGATTTGAGAAGTTTAATAATAATTCTGCAGTGCATTTGGATGGGAGAATCTTTATTCTGTGGCATTAGAGTGGAGTTAGAAAGTGAGGCAAGAGTAGCAAGGTTTTCCTGTGGCTTTAGAAGTGTTTGTGCTGGTCATCATCAAGTTATTGATGTGTGTCTCTCTTCTCAGCAGGAGATCAAGAAAAGAGAAGATGGGAAAATAGCTAAAAAACATCAATATGAAATTAAGGTAAATCAATCCTGAATACTGGTTCAAACTGTGTGAGGGAGTCCATCAGGTTTACATTGGTGGATGTGCAGTTGTGCCTTCCATGCTAGAAAGTATTGGGTAGGGGAAGTTTCTACCTTCAGATATTAAAAAATTACGGGAGCTCAGTACCTTAGCATCTTTTCCATATGTTTTCACTTTTTTACTCATAGCTGTGTTGCAGATAAAGGGTCTTTCAATGTGGAAACCACTAAACAGTAAAGTTAGGTATAAAAATGAGAGTAAAGCCAGGTATTTCAGAACAGTACCATCTGCAGAACAGGTAAGGCCTGGAGACAAGTCTCAACAAGATCAGTGCACTTGTTTTAACTTTAGGTGTGGTTTCACGGCCATTTAGTGAAGAAGACTCATAACCATGTGGCCCCTCTTTACTTTCATTTAACAGTTCTTTTGATTCTTTAAATAAGTTTAGGAGTCTGTTTTAACTAACATAGGCTACCCCTAAACCAAGTGAAGGACTTCAGAGTTGCTTATTTTAAAATGAATTAGTAAAATAATGTAACTTTCTCTTGCAGTCTTGTTTGCAGTTACTTTGTAAAACAAATGACACTAGCAGCTATGGTGAAGCAAAGCTTGTGATTGTGAAGTTGTCTTTGCAGACTTAGTGTAGGGAAAAACACTGTGTAAGTACATCAGCCGTACCTGGGGTGAAACCGTGGGTCACAACTTACCTTTACCGAAAAGATGGGTATCCCGCTCCACTGCCTTTCCTTCCTTGATAGCTGGCCATGCACTCCATCCCCTGCCTTGCTCCATTTTTTGTCCTCTTCAAATGAAACAATATGCAGGTTCAACTTGCTATTTGGCACTACAAAATAAGGGGTATGACTTGGGCAATGAGAGTCACAAGAGAGAAGAAGCAGCAGCGTCTCCCTCTTGTAGCTATGTGCTGTTAAGATCAATCCTGTTGGAATATGTAACTTCACTCTTAGGGTACTTAAATCCAACTATGAATAGGTTTAGGTAAGCTAAGGAAATCGCGTGTAGTTTGGCTTACAAAACAGCTCTTCAGGAAAAGTTTCTGTGTTCAGGGGCAGGTGTTGCCATTCTTTGTGAATGGAATCCCCTCTCACTTCACAGAGCAAAATTAAAGGTGTCTGTCACCATTTTGAAGGCTGTCAGCCATTACAGCATTGCCTGAATGCTTTATGCACCCATTACCTCCTTGGACTGGTTATGTACAACCAAATAAGTAGCAGTGAAACAACTGACAAAGTAATAGACAATTCCTTCTCTGAAGCTTTCTCCATGAATAACTTTGCACTCTTCACCTTTTGAGTCATTTCATTCTATATTTGGTGGCCATCAGAGGGCCACTGAGATGATCAGGGGACTGAAGCATCTTTCTTATGAGGAAAGGCTGTGGGATCTGGGACTCTTCAGTCCGGAGGAGACTGAGGGGAGACCTCGTTAACACAAGTGTTTAAAAAATGTGTGTCAAGAGGGTGAAATGGCACTTTTTTTTTTTTTTGTAGTGTCCAGTGACAGGATAGGGGGTAATGGACAAAAGTTGAAACTCAAAACTCACTGTTCAGGTGATGGAGCCCTGGCACAGGCTGCCCAGGGAGGGTGTGGAGTTTCCTTCTCTGGAGGCTTTCAAAACCCGCCTGGATGCATTCCTGTGCGACCTGATCTAGGTGGACCTGCTTCTGCTGGGGGGTTGGACTGTGTATGATCTTTAGAGGTCCCTTCCAACCCCTACCATTCTGTGATTCTGTGATATTTGGCATTGGCAAGCTGTGAGAGATAGTTCACAGCTGCTGCTTGCTCAGTGGGTATCTAGCTCTGGAGCTGAGATGGGTGGCTCCTCTCTGGAGTGCTTAATTGGAAGATAACCAGTTGCTGAATTTCCACTGAGAGACAGTAGAACCCCCACCCTCTCCTTTCTTTTCCCTTTGAGTAGATAAGTAGATAGGACCAGCAAGCTAATGTTTTAGTAGCAGTGAGTACCTTTGCCTTATGTACTGTAACTGAGCAATGGATGAGTTACTTGTGGGTTCAAAAGTCTTCCTCAAAGCTGAGTTTCCCAAACTTATCATGTTTGTCTTTACGGGTTCTATCTTGACTATGAAAGACTTTGCTGGCATTTAATCTCTTTCTTGGTTTCAGTACTTGAATCTATGCTGAGGTCCAGAAAGACTTAACACATGTTACAGATAGTGTTTTTGTTACTGTAATCTCTAACCTTTCTTGTTCTCAGAGTAAAACCAGCACTTAAAGAATCCCTCATTTATGTTGCAGAGTTGTTGGCCACCCGCAATAACAGGCGGCATCTCACCTTGCATCATTATTGAAACGCCTCACAAAGAGTCAGTAACCACTGACTTCTCCAGATTCAAAAAGTACAGGTTCAGAAACCTCTTCATAAATCCATCACCTTTGCCAGAACTCACGTAAGTTTACCTGGTGCACCAGTTGGTGTTTCATCAAGTCTGCTGGACTACTGTAGTAAAGTATGTTGTTGTGCTGTGTTTGTATACAAGTGGGTAGTAGTCAACCCATACCTCTGCTTGTCTCCTTAAAAATGGACAAATATGCAAATAAACTTGTGGCAACATTGCTGCCCAGGAAGCTTACTGATGCAGTGCAGTGTGCTTGGTGCAGTCACAGTTGTAGAACGTTTCCCTTCTGCAGGGGGATAGATTAGCTGACTCAATTGGACTGTTCAGTTTCTGAACTTCTCAGCCATTCAGGTGTGTTAGATGAGCACACACTGGTTGTTCTTTCTGTCAGCCTGGTGTTTAATGAAAGAGTTGTTAAATTTACTGTAGTGCATTAGGGAAGACTGCTGAGGTGAGTGGGAAGAGAAGTGTAACATGGAGCATTACTTTAAGAGGCCCTTTCCTCTTTGTTCTGGCCAAAAGCACTGGGAGATGCTGCATGGTGATGTTTAGCCCCAGTGCAAAGCGATGGGTCTCTCACAATCTGTTCACTGAGTTTCACACTCAACTGCTCTTCTGCCATGTTGCTCCCAAGCCAGCTGAACTGTGCTTGAAACAACAGGGTGCTGTTCTCTGGACCTACCAAACCCCATTTGTGGGTGTGCTGGAAAGCTTAGTGCAAAGCAGGTTTTAAAAAAATAATAATAAAACCGCTGGTGAATGAGGGAGTCTCCTGCACTCCTTGAGCAAGGGGTGGGAAACTGCTGAATCCCAGTCCCGATTGATAATACACTAACCATGAGCCAGCAATGTGCCCTCGTGGCCAAGAAGGCCAAAGGCATCCTGGGATGCAACAAGAAGAATGTGGCCGGCAGGTCAAGGGAGGTTCTACTCCCCTCTACTCTGCCCTGGTGAGACCTCATCTGGAGTCTTGTGGCTTCTGGGCTCCTCAGCTCAAGAGGGACAGAGAACTTCTGGAGAGAGCCCAGCGCAGGGCCACCAAGATGATCAGGGGAATGGAACATCTTTCATACAAGGAAAGGCTGCAGGAACTGGGGCTGTTTAGTCTGGAGAAGAGGAGACTGAGGGGGGATCTCATGAATATTTACAAGTATCTAAATGGTGGGTGTCAGGAGGTTGGGGCAGCCCTTTTTTCTATTGTATCTAGTGACAGGACAGGTAATGGGATAAAGGTGGAACACAAAAAGTTCCATTTAAGCATAAGAAAAAAACTATTTCCACTGTTTAGATGAGGGAGGGCTTTTACTTTCCTTATGGGGGAGTGTTTGGTCCTTATCTTGCTCTGTGAGCAGCCACCTAATTAGGTAAAATAGGGAACTGATTTTATGTGCAGCTTTGGGATGCATTTTGTATTGTGCTGCCTGTTCTGCAAAGCTGGACTTGCTGACAGCCTTGGCAAGCTGCTGGTGTAAAACATTCCAGGTATAACCTGCAGCTTTCTATTTACCATAAGGATCTTTTGGTATGTAGGTCTTGTTCCTGAATATCTGTAACAAATAATGTTTTTATACTCCTTTTGTGAAGGTGCATGTGTACTTAACAATACTTTGTGTAACTTTGTTCCACAGCTGGGGAAATTCCAAAGATGTCTGGCTCAACATCCTGAAGAAGGAGAGCAGATACACTCATTGCAAGCATTTCACATCGCTACATTCTAGTTTGCAACCTCACATGAGATCGATACTGCTGGACTGGCTCTTAGAGGTGAGTTCTTTCGGTTATTTTGCCTTGTGTTAGGCCCGTGAAACAGGCAGATAACAGCACAGCTTTGATGTAAAGATCTAATAGCAAAATGTATGATAATAAGTGCCAAATCCAGCATGCAACAAAAGGCTTCTGAGTTACTTGGTGAGCTACGTACAGGCCTTCTCCAGCAGGAGACGCTGACCCTTCCCCACAGGGCAGCAAGCAGTAGTGCTTCATTTTTGCTTTTGCCATGCTACTTCCTGCAAAGGGGAAAAATCTTGAGACACTCATAATTGAAATGGCTGTAGGTAACCTATGGAGTTCTAACTTCACATCTTAGGCATTATCTAAGCCATGACACAACTGCATCTGTACTGAGGATGTGAGTTACCACCCTGACCCTCTCTGCATCAAGAGCTCTTAGATGTTAGCTCCTGACACTATTTTCTGACTTATTAGTGACTTCTTAATTCTATCCTATGATGAGGGCAAAAGAAAGCAGTGCATTATTGGCTGACTTCTGAGAGCTCATGGTACAGACAGCTTCTTGTTTGGAAAGGATTACAAATCATATTCCAGCTTCATGGCTTTACTTCAGACTATTCCAGTTGTCAAATGAAGTGGAAGCTCTCCAGCCTGGCAACCTCTGTGAAGGAACATTGGTATTGTAAACAGAGAGCTGTCTTCTGGAGGCGTTTCCAAGAACTCTGTGTTGGGCATGTTCAGCCACCACTGCCAAAAGCAGCGTTGGGCTTGTGCAATCCTTGCCCAGCATCAGAAGGGATCTTGCAGGTTTACCAGGTCCTCAGGGGCACCATAGCTGCCGGGGGGAACACTGCTGATAGCAGGGAATCTCAAGGGAAAGGTTTGGGGGTTTATTCTTAAAAAATAGGGTCTGACTGTAAGAACTACTCCAACTGTGTACTTGGCTGCTTCCTCCAACGTGTAACTTGCATAGCACCATTACAGGGGGCAGTTGTTACTTTTTAAAAAAACCTATAAATCTTTAACTCTTAGGAAATTGTCAGCAAAAGCAAAATGTCAGTGAGGGCCTTGTTGAGTTCAATGGCTCTATATGCCGCAGCGGATTAAAAACCGGGCAACTTTGAGACGACTTCAGCGGCCCCTAACACTGTCTTCTGGAACATCACAACTGAGATGCTATTTAACGTGACAGCGTGGTAGTGTTTAGGCAGTACACTTTCACAGGAACTCCTCCATTTATTCCTGAGTGAGCCCCATCTGTACATTTTTCAGTTTGCAGGAGATGTCAATAATATCAGTCACACAGCAGCTGGCAAATATTGGATCAAGCCTAAAGGAGTGAGCTGTGGTGTTGCTACCAACCAGCTGTGTTTTTGATGGTCGGGAAGGGTTTTAATTTGCAAAGGGGCTTTCAACCTTATCTTAAGAAACAGCTAGTAGTAGTGAGACTTTATTCTGACTTTATATCCAAAGTGAAGTAATAGAGCACTTGTGATCTGTTTCTCGGGTCTTCTTTCCTGGTGGCTGTACACAGATCGCGAGTACTGTACAGATACCTAACTAGTCTCTAGTTGTGGGAGGGATACAGAGCTTGGAGAAGCTAGAGCTGTGCAGCCCCACCCCAATCCAGCTGGAGATGAGAGGAAAAAGCAAGTGCCCGTGTAAGGTGCCTGGGCAGGCTCCTCTCATTTCTGTGGCACTGTGGTACAAGGCTGTGCAAGTGTTGGATCTGTCCCTACCAGGGAAGCATGTGGGGCAGGCGCCTGCCTGGGGAGCTGTGGGGTCAGCAGCCCTGGGGCTAGGGCAACGCTCCCACCTCACCAGCACGGCCCCTGCCAGCAGCAGCTCCCATTCTTGGCTGCTGGAGAGCCACAGGCCTCAAGTCTTCCAGTGTCTCTCCTCTACAAGGAGTACAGGCAGGATCTGCTCGATGGCTCCAGCTTGAGCTCTGAGCCCAGAGTATTCTTAATCAAGCAAACTACTGGGCCTTTTTTGCTGGTTTGGGATGTTTTTTTTTAATTCCCTCCCAGTAAGGCTTTCTTGTCTCTGTGGGAAATTGTTTGCACTCACTTGTAGGGAAACTGGATCCCATTTCATTTGGAAGAATTCTGCTCTGTACGTATGTTAGTGCATCATGGACAATCTGTTTAGGTGGGCACATCAGGAGTGCCACATACTAACCACTGCATCCTAACACATGGTTTGTGATGGCTTGTGTTGTACTATTACAAATATTATAGACTACTTACAAATATTTGAAAGGTGGATGTCAAGAGGATGGGGCAACACTTTTTTCTGTTGTCTCTTAGTCATAGGACTAGGGGTAATGGAAAAAAGCTGGAACACAGAAAATTCTGCTTTAAACGTAAGGAGAAACTACTTCACTGTTCAGGTGAGGGAGCCCTGGCACAGGCTGCCCAGGGAGGGTGTGGAATCTCCTTCTCTGGAGGTTTTCAAACCCATCTGGGTACGTTCCTATGTGACCTGATCTAGGCTTTAGCAGGAGGGTTGGACTGGATCATCTCTAGAGGTCCCTTCAGACCCCAACCATTCTGTGGTTCTGTGATGAACGTTTGAATACTCTGATGTGTGTATGTGGTTTGATAATAGAAAACTGATGGATTTTTTTTTTCCTGTTGCAGGTGTGTGAGGTGTATGCACTCCACAGGGAAACCTTCTACCTGGCTCAAGACTTTTTTGATAGATTCATGTTGACACAGAAGAACATTAACAAGAGCATGCTTCAACTCATAGGAATTACCTCACTGTTCATTGCCTCCAAACTTGAGGTAAGAAGCTCTGATACAGGGAGGAGGATGTGCAGTGTGGAATAGCTAAAAAGACAGCAGTGACATAATTATTTCTTTTTTCTGAGTGTTTTGGGCTTGGTGGTGTGTATACGACACTGAAGGTCAGAAGGGGAAGTTTATTTCTCTCCCTCATCTGTGCGTATGTCAGCCTCTTGGAGCACAGTCTTGGTGCTCCCTTTCGTCAGCAGCAGGGAAGGAGGCCACGAAACTTAAGAGGGATGCAGATACGCTAGGAGTAGTTCTGTTTTGGTGTGTCTTTTTCCAAGTACACAGCAGCTGGCAAACAATCTCAGGAATGGGCATGGGACTTGAACAAAAGCAAGCCTAAGTTTCAGACCGCGTGTGTATCAGGCTGACAGCCCTGTAAACCTATTTAACAGAGTTTCGGTGTTTTTTCAAGTGCAGTGATGGTGATGCCTTGTGTAGACTATACCTCTATGAGCCAAGGGCCTGTGTTTTGCATAGTGCACAGTAGGAAAACTTGAGATATTCAGTTTCCACACTTGGAAGCCCCTGATCTAGCTGCTGTTCCTAAAGCCAAGGTGGTGTGCTATGAGCAGTTGTCTGTCCTAAGGAAGTGTGGGGGCACCAGGCCATGGAGCCAGCTGGTAGCAAAGCAGTTCTGTGGGCAAGTTCTCTTTGCCTAGCATACCTACCTACACGTGGCCTCAGCTGCTGTGACAGGCTTGGCAAATTCCTTTTAAGAGTGTCTGCGCTGTGGGTGTTGCTAGTCACAGTTGCTGTGGGGTTTTCTCTCATCTTTGAGGGTTTTTTTTGTGTTTTGTTTTGTTTTTTAAGTCTGTGACTGCATTGAGCAGTGATGTTGCAGGTGGCCTGAGCCAGCAAGCCGTTTCTAAGGCAGCTGTGTGCTGTAGAAGAACCAAGGTGGGGTATGGTTTTGCATCAAAGAGGAAGGGCTGAGTGGAAAGCTATGTCAGTGAAAGGCTGTTCTGATTGCTTGGGCAGCATTTATTTCCCCAAAAGTGCTGCAATAAATCTATTGTGTTTTGCAACAGATAATGTGCAGCCTAGTGGTTTTTAGTATCTCCTCATCCTGTGTAAGTTCTAAGTCACTTCCTATAACAACAAAAAACTCTGTTCTGGCATAGCAATGTTAATATTTCAGTACGGACTGAAGAGCAGTTGCCAGTGCAGAAAAGGCTTGAGCTTTATCTAGAATTGTAAGGCACTCTAATGTTCATTTTCCCCCTCCTCACTTTATAGGAGATCTATGCTCCCAAAATACAGGAATTTGCTTACGTCACTGATGGTGCTTGCAGTGAAGATGACATTGTGAGAATGGAACTTATTATGTTAAAGGTAATAACTTTGCTATGTTTCTAAGTGATGGCTAAAAGACTGTCCAGCTGAGCCTTGTGTTTGGATGCTACTTATTTACTTAAAACCAGAATATGTTTCGTATGTCCCTGTTTCTGCAAAGCAATGAAGACTTCATTGTGTGGGCAGTGATCTCTGAAGCCCCTGGCTGGGGTGAAGTGCCCGTCTGTTAGAGAGGGATGGATTTTTCATGCTTGGATGAAAGTAAAGGCTTTTCACAGGTAGAGCCAGCCGGGGCAGACCAGGAGGCTGGCGCTGGAGTGACACTTGCCAGGGTCCTTTACTGAGAACAGGGGCCTCCAGGAGAGCCAGGTGAAGATCTGACTCTGCTCAGTGCTCACCCTGTCAAGAAGGACCTGTCTTGGCCATCACAGAGCTCCATATACTTTTATTCTTCTGTAATGGATGTGAGCTGCAGGTTCGGGCAGCTGGTCTGAGGGGGGAAAACACTCCCACTGCCCACCTTCTGAGGGGGAAGCTACGGCAGATCCAGCTGCACAGGTGTAGGGCTATAGATACCCGTTGATGTTGATTGTAATACAGCCTGTCCAAAAAGTAGTGAGAGCCTAATCTAAAATGAATACACGTACTTGAAACTGCACATCATCTTTAGTGTAGTTTGAGGATTGGTGACGTAAGCTGAGCAAACCCAGCAGGGGAGGCATGGGAAAAGAGGTCAGAGCCCAAAACTGTCAGTGCGTGGTTCAGGGTGCTTAACTTTGTGTTCAACATCTGCAGGCTTTAAAATGGGAACTCTGTCCAGTGACAGTCGTCTCTTGGCTGAACCTCTACCTTCAAGTGGATGCTCTGAAGGATGTTCTGAAAGTGCTGCTACCTCAGTATTCTCAGGAGAAGTTCATTCAGATAGCGCAGGTGGGTAGTGAGCTCTGTCACACAGTGCTTTTTGGAGGGATTGCCAGCACAGCTGAACATTATGTCTCAAAAGGCACTCAAGAATGCTTTTCCCGGTTTTACCTCAGCTGTTACTTTGTTAAGGAATGTACAAGTTTGTGCTGCTGGTACTGGCTTTTGGGGACAAGCTCATGTAGCGTTCTCAGTGCCCCACCTCACCTATTTTTCTGTGCACTGGAAAATTCCAAACCCATCTTGTGTTTTTAATTGCTGCACTAGAGTGTTCTGTACGCAGCAGCAGCGCTGGCAGGAGAGTGGGTGAGTGGTGAGGCTGGGGACCATGGGCTGCCTGTGGCTGCAGTGCCTGTAGCAGTGTTTCTCTGCAGTGGCCTGGAAGGTCGGCTGCGGAGACCTTTGGCTGTTTTGAAACTGCTGTGGTGCAGTTTTACGGGCTCTTGGTGTGTCTTGGGGCGGCTTTACTGAAGAGAAGGCTGGTCTAAGTCACCAGGCTGCTGGGTGTCTCTGCTGAGAGTGTAAAGGCGCACTTTAATCTGTCCAGGCAAAATGTTGTGCATATTACTGATAAAAAGTGCAAATGTGTTTGCACCACTGCTCTGTGAGACCCACTTTCACTGCAGCTGGTGCCAGAAGTAAATGAGCTGCAGGCAGCCGATGCTGCACCTCTCAGCTATCTTCCTGTGCCTGGCTGCAGGAGGGCGGCTGCTGTGGCAGCTGCTGAGCCAGGCTACAGTAGCATCTTGTTAAGTCTTGTAACTCTGATTTCCTCAGCTCTTGGACCTGTGCATCCTGGACGTGAATTCTTTGGACTTCCAGTACAGAACACTGGCTGCGGCAGCACTCTGCCACTACACCTCCATTGAAGTAGTGAAGAAAGCTTCAGGTGAGAAGCCTTGTGACGCTTGGGCATGTTGGGCAGGGAATTCTGGCAGCTGTCACAGACCTGAAGCTGCCAACAGCCTGTGGGTTTACCAGGCTGCCAAAGAGCAAAAGCTACCTTGACACCCAGAGTTTGTTCTGTTCTGTCAGGTTTCTCCACACCCCCCTCCAGTTTCGCTTCCTTCCCACCACTATTTCAGATGTTACAAAGACCAGAGAAAGAAGAAAATGCCTTTAAAAGGCAGAGCCTTTGCTAAAGGAATGAAGCAGAGTGATCATTCTTGCTTTTGGGTCAACACTGCTCTGTAACTTCCAGTTGGTTTGGGAATCATTAGATAGATATAATTTGGCTTCTTTTTCCATAGAAGACTTGTGACAACAGTGCATGTTTTTACACTGTGACCCAAAAGCCTGTCTTCAAGGTGAACAAGTCCCTTCAGCCTCCCCATGTGTGCAACAGGAACCCTTCTGGCCAGGGGAGGCCTGTGCTTGCCCTCCCCAGCAATGACGTGCTTAAGCAACAAGCACACGGAGACGCTGGGAGAACACTTCTGAATTTGTATTTGCAGTGTTATTTGTCATCCTTTCTAAATTTAGGACCATGTTGGAACACTGTACAACTCCTTGATGGTTTCTGAACACATCACTATGTCCTACCCTCTAGGTTTGGAGTGGGAGAGCATTTCAGAGTGCATGGAATGGATGGTTCCCTTTGCAAATGTGGCCAAAAAGATCCCAGTGAAGCTGAAGAACTTCAAGAAAGTTGCAGCAGAAGATCGACATAATATCCAAACACACACCAATTACTTGGACATGCTGGTAGGTGGTTCGGGAGTGTGTTACACCCCTCGGAGACAGCTAAGGGTGGTCAACACCTTCCTGCCCTCACCCAGTGTGAGTGGCAGTACCTGACAGTCTGTGCCTGGCTCCTGCTTCATGACCCTATAATCTAGACCTGTTTTACTGTAACACTGGCAGGACAGAACCAAAGGCTTGGGTTCCAAGTAGATAGAATCTTTACCTTGCTGTGCAACATCACCTTGCTTTGTTATTCAGTATCCTAACTAACTCTGCTTCTACAGTTCAGGTACTATAGTGTGAGGAAGCCCAGCCCAGTACTAGTGAAACAGAATAGAACTTTGTTACAGCTCTTCACTGTCCTCTTCCTCCCCCAACACGCAGGAAGAAGTTAATAATGGAGTAGCAGCTACTGCCCCTGGTCAGTTATCACCTGTGACAATAGGAGGAATCATAACCCCTCCCAAAAGTACAGAGAAGAAATGAAATATGGACAACAGTCACAAACACTTTCAGAAACAGGTCTTGGTGCTTCAGAACACGACCCCCCTCAAGGTAACTCAGGCTCTTTACTGCTCTTCAAGACTTGGGAAAGAAAAGCCTCGGAGCAGCAGAGGGAACACCAGTGTCTTCCTACAGACTGGACAAGTTAGACCAAGCATCTCCCCAGGCTGTCCCAGGAGCCTGGGCTACTTTGGTTCCTTCTCAGACACAACTTAGTTTAACTCTGACCATTCCTAACTAACTTATGAATTTTTAGAACTTTTTTTAAAGGGCTGAGTGGAGGTTTGTCCACTCAGCTGTCAGCCTTGCTTCAACTTGGGCTAGTGCTACACGCGACCTCAAGGGCAGCTTCTACCGATCACCTCCTCTGGACCTGTTTTCTTCCCTTCCTGGGCCAGGCTGGAGCTCAGTGTGGTTCTGGGCCCTGGGGGGCCAGGCTGCCCTCTGCCTTGCACTGGCTCCTTGGGGGGCTGACAGGGGTCAAGTGGCGCTCCAGGACGTGTGTCTCGCTGACCCTGGGCAGTGGCAGAGGCCTGTCTGCCACTCTCCTGGAACTGGGAAGAGCAGAGCCTAGCTGGAAGGGCTACTGCCCCACAGCACCCAGCCACTTACCTTGCAGCAACAAGGAAGGCACCAAGAACTGCAGAGGATATGGCCAGAAGCAAGCTACTGGTGCTCTACAACCACTCCCTGCCTAGGAACAGTATTTTAAACTGTGGAGCTGTCTTTTGTCAGTGTTTATAAACAGCATTAACTACTGCATTTTCCTTGGAATATTCACTACCTCTGACTCACTTCTGTGATGAAGGGACAGTCCTGGAAAAGATTCCTGTTGGTGGTCTCCTTCCTTTCATGATGGCCCTGGAGGTGGGGCACAGGGAGGAGCAAGTTTGAGATGACCCAGAGCAGTCCCAGAAGCTGCACGAGAGAATTGGTGCTCCCTCCTCCACCTTACCGTCAGGTCACCCTAACTTGGCAAACTTGAAGTCATGTTTTCAAACAAGCCATGTGGAACTAGCTGAAGTTGCTTCCAGCCTTCTGTACAGTTTGTAAAAATAAGGGGTTTATGATAAGATTTCATTTATTTCTAAAAACAAAGCTACTGGACTGTAAATGTTGTAAAAAAAATTAAATGAATTTACAAAATAACAACCACCTCGTGGAAGGTATTTTTTCCACTGCCACACATTTCTAACAGGCGCCCAGCTTTAGCCTAGAAGTACAGTTTTGCCATTGCTTGGAGAAACTTCTTTTTCCTCCTCTGGGCAGCAAGCTGCAGGACCTCCTCCGGGTTGCTGGCATTCAGCTCAGTCTGACCAATGGCTTTGATCTGGAAAGAACAGAGGAGATGGTGCTGGAAGCAGCTCCTCAGGCAGAGTGAAGCCCCTCCAGCGCCAGGGAGGGCTGGAAGAGGCTCTGCTACTCCCCCAGCAGCCCCAGCAGCACCCATGCTCCACGGCCAATTGCCCAGTCAGGCAGCCCCCAGCCCTGGCTGCACTTACAGCTATCTGCCGCTTGTCCGTCTCGCCTCGCTTGTGGTGGAGATCTGAGTGTGAGTCAAGAAAAGGCACTCGGGTGGGGGAAGGGACTGGCTCTGCCCATGCCCATTTTCTGCAGGGGTGTTCTAGTGAAAGGATACAGGTCAAATACTCCAAGATGGTGACATCCCAGATGTACTCGTAATAGGAGTCCATGGCATCGTGGCTGCCAGAAAGCACAGGTCAGGTTAGTCACAGTCATCACTCGTGCAGCTGCATTTACTCCCTGCTCTAAGCTGTACCTGTTTTGTTCCTGCAGTGCCTTGAATGCAGTTTTATAGTCCACTTCTCTGAGGAACTGGCACAAAATGGCCACCTGGAAGGCAAAGCTCACAGTGACTGGGACAGCCTGAATGCCCCAGGCTGTCACCCCAGCAGTCTCCTCCTCTTCCCAGGCTCCTGCACTGCAACAGCACACACAGCTCGTGCCCAAATACCAACACGAGCAGCTAAGAGTAAGAAAATACTTTCTATTCACAGCTAAAGAGACTGACTCAGCTTCCAGGTTTTAAATGCCCTTGAGTAACTTACATCACAGCCTAACAAAAGCCTTGTCACTTCTTGGGCATCAACCACCCCCCTTGAACACCACTGGCCATGTAAGGTTATCCTGAAGAACAGGGACAGGTTCCCACCACCACCCCACAGACATTACACCAACTACAAAAAAATGCCTTTTTTTTTTTTTTGTAAAGTGTGTAGCCTAAGAAAAATGGGACCCAAAACTTCCAGACTTTCTATTTTTTACATTTCCACGGACATGTTTATTTGCTCATTAATTTCCATCCTTGGGGTGTCCTAGAAGCAACAGTAACACCACCAAAGTCTGCCTTACAGCACCTTGCACTCACAAGGAAAGCTGCATGAGGTCTTACATGTCATAAAAGTCCCCTTTTTTAACATCAACATGTTTATAAACAGAGGTTTCACTTCTTACCTGGGTGTGACAGTTGAGTAAAGAACAACACTTGATCATTCTTTTTATCACCTGCAGAATGGTCAAAAGACAAAACACAAGTTTTGAGATGCCAGTACTGGAACACAAACAGCAATTTCCATTCTTTTTTAAATACAAAGGAGCAGCAAAACAGCCACCCATGTTCTCACCTCCCTGACACCTCCTGGTGTTTGGCACAGCCACTGACCTCTGGGCTCATGGCAGAGCTCAGCACCCGGCTCCTGCCTGAGGGGCACAGAGCACAGCTGGGGCTCTGGGCAGCAGCTGGGAGCTGTTGCCACCCCAATGCCACTGCAGCCCAGCATAGGGCACAGCCTTGCTGGGGCTGGGAATGTTCAGGGCACCAGCCAGTGTCTGACGCACAGGGAAACAGTTTTTCCCAGGGCCAGCTGCTTCCTAAGGCCTGCTGAAGGGCAGTGGCTCCCTAATGCTCCAGGCAAATGGCTGGGGATGGCCACACCAACATCACACTGTGCTGTCCCTGCTCCTAGCCCTGCCATTTGCTCCCGATCACGCTGCAGCCCAACACTAGCACAATTCCCACTGGGAGCTCTGCACCTCCAGTCTATGAGCTAACAGAAAAGCCTCTGGCCTTCAGCAGAGCAGCAGCCTCAGGCTTGCCATGGCCTCCAAGCAACCAGCAAAGCAAACCAGACCTATGAGCATTCATACCCCTACATGCATCAAGACATAAAACTGTACAGGTGACAGGAACACATGCATGTTGGTTTCTATGGATTCAGTCAGGTATTCTACACAGAGAGCTTTCTGTAGATCTAGATCCCATTTGAACTCACCTGGTCTGTGTACACATCTGGTGGTACCATCTTGTTGAAGAAGTCTGAGCACACGGCTCCTGCCTGTAGATAATAGTGAAGGGCTGCAGAATACTGATTCGTTGCTGCAGCACAAAAAAGCAAAATAAGGTCTCAAAAGCAAACACAGCAGTTATTTCCAAGACTCAGATCAAACGCTTACAGAATTATTAGATACGGTGTCTCACAGCCAGATGCTACTGGGACAGTGACTTGCATAAGAAACAGACACTCGGGAGGTGGTAAACCAGCGACAGGCAGAGAACTACGCAATCAGGAAAAGCGGCAATACAGGCAAAGTCCGGCCTTAGGAGAATTACTTTTCACTTTCTGGGTATTTAATCTTCAATCCATCAACTTTAGGAAGGAAAACAAGTTTGCTCTCATTGAAGTAAGCAGGCAGGTGGTTGTGGAGTTTAGTTTGTGTGAGATAGGGGGGGCCAGCTGGTGCCACCACACACACCTCACAGCACTTGTCTTACTCCCAGTAAGTGCTCACTGAACGGAGGCACAGACAGCACCGGCCAGAGCATCCTGCTCATCCACACTGCTGCTGAAACAGACCTGGCTGTGTGCCAGCAGTGCTCCAGCCTGAAAGCTGCTCTTTCAGGTGCCTTTCTGAGATAAATATCCTCCTTTCTAGGATACTGCTGCACTATGCCCAAGCAGGAAACACTGACAATTTATGACCCTGCATCATCCTCCCATGTATGAGGGGACAGCAATAAACATTGGATTAAGACCCCTGCCCTCACCCCAAGGGTTATAAAGCATCTTCTAGACACATTTGCCTCCTTTGAATGCAACAGGCTAGGATTTCTGCACTACAATATTACTGCACACCACAGACATGCTTCCAGTCCAAAAAAAAGAGGTCTGGAAATGTGCCCCTTGCCTTCTTTTGACAGCCCAGATGGCAGAGGCACGGCACACACCCCATTTTATTGCCAGAAACAATCAATCTGGCCTAGATGCTAAATTTCACTAGAGTAGTCTCAACAGATAACTGAAGTGGAAGAGATGCCCAGCTCCCTCTGAGGCTGGCTATGGGAACATCCCTCTCTAGACACACACCAGGCTGCATCACACTTGTCTGATATCTTCTGATAGTTCATTCTCCAGCAGCTACCTCTCTGCCCTCTCTCTATGAAGTCAGCCCCAGGAACTGAATCTAGACTAGGCAATAACTGAACAAAGCCAAGTACCACATTGGCTGGGCCAGGCTTCCCCAAGTGGCTGCTGCCCTGGCACAGCAGCAGGGAGGCAGGTGGTTTGTCATGGTGCCCACAACCTGAAACATTTTATGTCCCAGTTCCAGTGCCTGGTCTCAGCTGAGGAGCATCAATATGTGCTGGGGAAGTGGTGGGTGCAGGGACAACAGGCAAGAGCCAGATCAGGAGTTCATGCTTCTTCACAAATCCTAGACACTTCCCATACAAAAACACAGGCCCTCTCCACTCGCCTCAGCTTCTGCTCCAGTGAAGCTCATCTCCACATTTAAAAGCACACACTAGTCACACAACTTTCCCTTCACTCAGTAAAAGACCTGAATGTTAGGAGTTGGCATAATTATACTACACAAGGGCCAACACACTAAAAAAAATGTGAAATTAAGGATGACTCTTGAAGTTTCTCTTACTTGAAAGCATGTTTGCACCAGCCACCAAAAGCTGTCTCTCTGTAGGTTTAGCCTCTCAAATTCACCTACAACTGTGCATCCAAAGATTTTACACTCATATCACTTCAGCTTCTTCTCGTAAGAGGAAACAGAAGGAGCGATTAGTCAAGCAAATCTCCGAGAAGCAGGGTACCCCAACACACAGGCTAGAAACAGACACTGGTTTCACTTACCAAAATAAATATCTGCCTGAATAATTAACCAGAAGTGGTTGTTTGCATTGATAGTCAACGCATAGCTGACCAGCTCTTTTACTGTAACAGCCACAGCTTCGAAGTCCACTGACTGAAGACTAAAGAAAAAAAGGAAGAAAAACAATTCCTAAATGACTCTTTGGATTGCCAGGTTTTTTTTTTAAACCCCCATCTGATTTCCAGTCTAGTTTAAGTCCAAAGGACCTCACATTCCCTGTGAAGCAAAAGTAACCCATATAAATGTTTGATGTTGACCAAGACTGCTGTTGGATCATACCCATGCAATAAATCTGACAGAACACATCCACCCTTCACACATTTGGAAAAAGAGACAGAACTTCACCTGTGGCTGACACCATAGAAGGTTTCTGTGCAAGAATGTGTTTTTTAGTTTCAAGAAGTTTGAAGACAACACCTGAAACCACTACAAATTTACCCCAACATCTGCATGAATGGCTACAGACAGCAGTCTCTAAACCTGTGTCACTGGCTTGGAAAGGAGGGCACACTGCTGGGGCAGCCCCTCCCAAAACTCACATGGAATCTCTATTTTTTAAACTATCTTTTTTTCTCACCCTACTGTCAAATTCTGGTAACAGTGACGAGCACCTTCTTCTGCTTGGCCCACAGTAGACACTGAAAGCTACATCAGTAACAAGGAGGCTACTCAAATCAGACCAATTAAAGACAGATTACCTGCACTAAGCATCACACTCTCTCATAAGAGTCACATCTCCTGATGCATTCACAGGACCTACAGCAGTGAGATTCTGGCCTCACAGAGCCTCTAAACTTCAGTGGAGAAACACAGCTCAACTCAGCCAGGTCAATACATACTATATGTCACTTAGTATTTTGGCAATTACTCAAATACACCTAAAAAACACTTGTATTAAAACAAATAGTTCTCATTAATCTGTTCTGTAGCTCACATAGTCACTCTAACCCAGCAAAGCACACGGCTAAAACACTCCTCAGGTTCTCACACACACATGCCCATCAGGACCACCAAATTAGGAGCAAAAACCTCGGTACAAATCAGCCCCATCTGCCACAACCTGAGGGTCAGCGATGCCCTCACTTGGCAGAGTTCACGGGCACACACAGTAGCCAACACACAGTAACTGGAAACAAACTAATTACATAAACATGCACTTTGAAATTTGCATTTTTAACCATCTTCTTACTTGGGGATGGATGAGGGCCAGATGGAAATGTGCTCTGCTGCAATGTCATTCACAATATCTTCCTAAGAGAAGAAAGATGGTAAGAGAAATCACAAAGAGGAAGGTTTCAGGAAAGCCAGGGAGATGTTTATGGTATATACTAACCCGGACATTGTGAAGCTTGACAAACAGAGACAATATTGTAGTTAAAACCAACGGCTCCTGTAAAGGAAAAAAAAGTATTCCCGTGAACTAACAAAACCCCACTTTCCTCCTTGAGCTTTAAAGCTAGCTAAGAAATTCTTACATCTCTGCAATTTCCTGTTGAAATAGGGCAATAATTTAAGAATACTGTTACACAAGGATATTATAAGTTTCTGTAAGGAGTCTTTAATTACTTCAGATCATCCTGAACAACTCCTTGGACATAAACTTTACTTAGGTTTTTACACACCTTCATGCTGTTTCTGTGGCCACTACCTAACCTTAAACTTCAGCTCCGTCTCCTACAACTTTCCAAGCCTTTACAAACCAATAAGCTATAAACAACTACTCTTCCTCTTACTTATGCTGCTTAGCTATGACACAAATAGCAGCTTCCTTCTCCCTACCAAAGGAATGCTTTGCTTCCTAACAGCTGCAGTAAAAGATACTCCTGGCATCAACAGATCTGCACTGTCACAATTTAGAAGTTTTATTTTTTTCCAAGCTACCCCCCAGTGCTGTATGGCAGATATGGCAAAGTCTTCAGCCCTGCAAAACACATAGATGGCTATCAGGTTCCTGGAACTTAGCAGGTAAAGTCCAGAAAAATAGGATATCCAAGTAAAGTTCTGGCTGCAAAACACATTGATGAGACCCCTGTAACTTACCCGAAGTTTTTTGATGAAGGACAGCAATTCACTCCTAAATGAGGGACACAAATACCCGTGTAAGTAATCATTCACACAAAGAATCTACCCAATCTTCATACACTGGAGAGTCAGTAAAACAGACTCTTCACCTACCAAGAGGCCTTTCACCACTAAGGTTACAAGTGTAGGGTATGTAGCTGAAAACATTCAAGCAGGTCATTCACTTTTAGTACAGTCACTAGCAAGTTTTACTCTCACATGTATACCTGGTTAAATAAGAGGTATCTGTTAGTCCATCAAGCTGTAAGTCAGCAAATCTTTGCAGTGAGCCAATCACTGACTCTAAAGAGGAGAGCAAATGAACTGCACTGCAACTCCGCAAGCTAGGATTGCCACAATGACCTGTAGGCTTATGGAGGGTACATAAGGATCATTTCTAACATATGTCCATGTCCCTGTCATCATGCCACATCAGAAGCTGTCATCATAAGACCATCCAGACAAGCACAGCCTGTTTGGAAAAGGTTTTACTGCTTCTTTTCCAGAATAGAAACAGGGCCACTGCCCTTTGCTGTTTGAGTCAGAGGGGTCAGAAAAGGTTCAGTATCCTCGAATACACCTCTGCTGCTTCCTTTTCCCTGCCAGAGTACACAGCTGGGACCTACAGCAAGCACATAAGCCCCTCACCCATCCCACAGAAGCAGACACGGCTGGCCTTCAGGTACACATTAACCTGGGCAGCTCGAGGAAGGTAAAGAAACATCAGTAGCTTCACAGGGGCACCTTTCCCCGGTTTTTAACATGGAAAGCTGTTTGGTATAAACAGATAACCCATAAATTACTGTAACAGGCAACTTATAATCAGGCTTGGACTTCAGAAAAGGCTGAACACACTTAATGAGTAGAGAAGACAGCAAATCAATCAATCAGTCAGTTAAGGTTAAGACTGGCAGAGGTTAGGCAACTAACAGTGAAATTTCTCCCCAGCAGCTCAGCTCAACTAGAATTTCATTTTAAGACTGAATAACATTTAACTTTAGATTCAGAAACTAAAAACCAGGTACAGCCCCGTGTGGTGAGCTAGGTGTTTAATACAGTTATAAAAGCAGTCAACTGATACAGTCAATGGAGTCTGGGGAGCAATTCTGTTGGAGGTGAAGCAGACCTGTCCTCTGGGTGCCCCTGACGTTACCAAAGATCTGCACTGTTTATGACAGAGGCACAGGCACATGCACTCCTGTGTCTATCCATCAACCTGAGCCCCACACCTGCTCCTTCTCCTGTCTCCAGAAAGGCAATCCCACACTTCCCTGACAATACCCAGCAGCACCAGCGGGCAGATTGCTCACTCAGATGAGACCTTCAGCCGCTGCCACCACTCATGTTGGAATCCAGACAAGTTCTGAAGGGAACACAGGGTCAAATACAGAATCCAAACAATCTTTAAAAGTAATTTAATAAAACACACCTGTACATAATTCCCAGTGTAGACTCCCTGTGCTTTATCAAACTCACTCTGCCATCATTGCCCCGTTTGTGCTGGTTGGACACACTGCAGATTTGTACAACAACTTCCCAAAGGTCTTTAGCTGTCCGTCTGCTTTCTTTGGGACCGGGAAGTTCTTTGCATGTAGCAGCCAGCAACTGTCCCAGCTATGCAGTGCAACGGAAAAAACACAGTAACTACAGCTTCTCTGGATGTTGACTTCAGCAGAGGAATTATTGGCATTTAAAACAGCTAACAAAGCTATTTTAAGTTATAAACTAGAGTAATGCACCTAAACTTGGTGTCAGAGGACACTGAAGAGGAACCTGCAAGACAGGAATTAAACAGAGGATTTTTCCCTTTTAGTTTCCTTAGAGTGTATTATTACTACAGGCTCCAGAGAACAACCTTTACACTCTACTTAAGCATACTGCAAATGATCTAAACCCCATAAAATATATTACAAAGACTGGCTCCCTAGAACTCCCTTAAGTGTCATATAATAACTAATCTGGACTGCAAGTGGCACCTTCAGCTATGCAGGCAAACCTCAAAATGGAAATTAGGGAATACCACAGGGAAGCAGAGCAGACCAAATCAAATCTATCCAGTAATATGATCTGCAGCTTCATTGCCTGAGTCTGAAGTAGAAACGTTACTATAAAGCCACTTTGAAAGTAAAGTTTTAAAACAGGCAGTGCTTGAATGTCTCCAGAAATCCAACACTGGTTTTGGGTTAACAAATGGAACCATTGTAGCACCTTTGGAAAAGGATTGTCTTAGGAACACACAACTAACCAGACATGAAGCCTGAGATCTGTACACTTCACACACCTCCTTCGTGAATCTAGGCTCAGCTCCACCTGAGAGGAAAGTCCTTTATGGAAGTGCTACAGGGTTTCGATCAGCTTATGGGTGATAACTATGTGTGCCTGATGCTCATGGAAGCAACCTCAGCTGGCAGCTGACAAGGACTTAAGTGCAGTGTGTTTCATCTGTGCTTACAGCACAGTTTCTGTGTCTGTGGTCAGCCATCAAACAAACTGCTTAGCCCTCATGTCTCCTATCCCAGACTTAATTCATTACAGCCAAAAAACATGATGCTCATGACACAGAAGGGTACATACTTTTAGAAGTACAGTAAAAAAGCTTCAGCAGGAAAAAGTCAATTACAGCCTGGCAAGGCTTTGTGATTGAGCACTCACCTTCACGTAAGGATTAGTCTGAACCAGCGGTAATGGAACTTGCATGGTCAAATACTCATTCTCACACCAGTTTAACAGGAAGGCAACACATTCTTCAGCTATAACTTGTCGAAGAGGAATATCTGGAAAAAAGGGGCTCTAGGCTTAATACTTTTCTTTTTTTTTTTTTTTGAGAAAACTGTTATATGAAAACAAGCAAAACTCATTCCCTCTGATCAGACATTTCTGTTCCCTATCTAGCACATGAAATCATGATGCTCAGCCCTACCAGAGACTCCGCCTCCGAAAGTTAGAGCAACAACAGCTTCCTCTCACCACATCAGTGCTACACTCCTCCCACAGTGTGAAATCATGCAGAGAGCTTTAACAACCAGCAAAACTTTTCATGCAAATATGCACACCATTATCCTTGTCAGGTTCTTCAAGTGGCGCTGAGCACAAACTGTCAGTGCTCAGCAGCACATAGGCTGCTGGTCTCATTTAGCAGTACATGATGCTGCTGGTCTCATTTCCAGCCTCTAAAATCTAACCAAAATTCTCAAGACTCACTAAAACCAGTGTCAAACTCCACTGCTGTTTTTCCAGTCATACTCCTGAACGTAAATTTACAATACAAAGTTGAGGTTTTTCCCCTTGCTCTTAACATTTGTGCTTTACTGGATCCCAGGAAAGACAGCATTGTACTTACCAGGTACTCTCATTTCCAGATATCCTCGGACTCTGCTTATAAGATCAGAAGGGGGACGTTCTCCAGAAACACCAGCACCAGCTTCGTGAGTGTAAATGTCCAACAGGAGCATTTCATTCAGCATGACTTGACGGAGTTTTGGAGAAAACTCCGTCACAAGCTCCAAGCAAGCAGCAAAAAGCTGTTTTGCGTGGACAAAATCCTGCAAGGACAAGCATTAACGATTCCTAATGGATTCAGGGAAAAGACTAGATGTTAATGTGCTGTTCTGCTCTACCCTGGGTGAACCAGCCTCAGCAGCCCTTCTCATCAGCAGTGCTCACACATCTCAATTACTATTTGTGTTTTTTGAGTCCTTTGGACTTGCTATTAAGCTTAACAGTTACAATCGTCCCAGATTTTTCACACAAAACCAGAAGTTTAAGCAGAAAACATACCAGAAAGTAACTACTGGCACAATAAGTACCAACTGGTTTTACTCTATAGTTTAGCAAAGCACAATATCGTCAATTAGAAGGAAAACAGAACAGCACTCCTGTAAATTCCTCATGTAAATGAAAGAGATAGCCAAAAGAAGAGCACTTTGTATCAGCAAATCAGATGATGGCTGGGGTTAGATGCAACATGGCTTCATAATCACAATCAAAACTTCATATGAATGAAGTTATCCGCAGGGCCAGCTCCCTGGGAAGTCATTATTCTTGCTCTGACGCAACTCTGAGACAAATCTTTAACTGTTACACGACACACCGAGCTTGTATTAACACATCTCCCTCGCCTACTAGTTGTTCAGTTCTTTTTCTCATAAAGGGCTTTCTATGTTTCCAGTGTTGTTAAAATTCAACTATCTAAACTAACTCAACCAGTTCTTCAGGCAGCCTGCTCACCTTAATCGCACAGCAGTGTAATCCCTTCGCCATAAGGATGTAGACCAAATCCCTAGTCAGATTGTCTTTGATTCCTAAAATAACATTGCCGTAAACATTTGGTACTTCCCACTGGGAGAGAAATACACAGGACATTTGCACAGAAACAGGTTTTAGAATTCATGTTGCTGCTTAAAACACTATAAACAAAACTCAGATGGCAATTGTTTTCAATATCTAAGTGTCAACACTTACAATTTTACATCTAATCAGAAGTAATGTATTGCTCATATAGAAGTATAGTAAAAGCAGTTAGTTACCCCGCTCTCAACAGGCAATAACTTGGGGAAAAAAAAGCAACTTGCCCCCCCCCCCCAAAAAAAAGACAAGAAATCCTTACTTCACAAAAACCTCACTCCTCCTCCCAGCTTTTAATGACAAGAATTTAAACTAATATTGCTAATTAGTCAGAATATCAATAGCAAAAGCTACAGAAATGTAATCTCTCAAGGAAAGCCTGTGATACAGCCAGTAATCCTTAAAACAAAGGTTATGCATTTTGTTCTAATACTTTTCATAGAGAATGTGAGTTTAGATATTTATCATCTTTCCTGTTAAACCACAATCATGCAGAGAGAAGGAAGAAAAGCAACACCACACTGAGGATGCATGACAAAACACGTACTGCTCGTTTCAGTCTGATACCTAACCACTCCATGAATTACCCTCATGATCACAGGAAATAAGTTACCTTATTTGAAATTGTCCAGAACTGTCGTTCTGAAGTCATACCATGCAACTCAATCAAGATCTGGCGAATCCTCCAAGGATCTACTGACAAGATGAGCTGATGTTCGAGCTGGCCAATATTGACACTTGCTGAAGCTAGAAGAAAAGCAATCAGATCTCCAGTGAAATCCTTCTTTATGTAGATCACAGAGTCACAGAATGGTAGGGGTTGAAGGGACCTTTAGAGATCATCTGGTCCAACCCCTCTGCAGAAGCAGGTTCACCTAGATCAGGTCACAGGAACAGGTCCAGGTGGGTCTCAAAGACCTCCAAGGAAGGAGACTCCACAACCCCTCTGGGCAGCCTGTGCCAGGGCTCCGTCACCCTCACCGTGAAATAGTTTTTTCTTATGTTTCAGTGGAACTTTTTGTGTTCCAGTTTGATCCCATTACCCCTTGTCCTGTTACTAGCTACTACAGAAAAAAGGGATGTCCCAACCTCCTGACATCCACCCTTCAGATATTTGTAAATGTTAATAAGATCTCCCCTCAGTTTCCTCTTTTCTAGACTAAACAGCCCCAGTTCCCGCAGCCTTTCCTTATATGAAAGATGTTCTGGTCCCCTGATCATCTTGGTAGCCCTGCGCTGGACTCTCTCCAGCACTTCCCTGTCCCTCTTGAGCTGAGGAGCCCAGAACTGGACACAGGACTCCAGATGAAGCCTCATCAGGGCAGAGTAGAGGGGGAGCAGAACCTCCCTTGACCTGCTGGTCACACTCTTCTTGATGCATCCCAGATAGATGCTTATGTTTCTTTACTAAGAAACAAAGTCTAACACAGCAAGAACAGCAGATACATCAAGGCTTTGGTAGGCCCCAGTTATCCTCTCGTGCCCTCCCAAGGAACACCTTGTGCTAGCTTCTCAGCTTCCCTGGCCTAAAGGGCTGCTTGAAATGACCCCTTTTCCCAAGCAGCAGTTCTGAGTATTCCCTTGCCCTTGCTACAATAAGGTTCAAGATTTGCATAAACAGAAGTTCCTCTACTGCTTTAGTGAAAACACACATTTTCACAACTGTCTTAGGCCAATGCAAGACTGTATTAGAGCCAAAAAGCTAAGTTATTTCCAGCTCTGGTCACTACCTGGCACCTCTTACATTAACCTTGACTTGTGCAGCTGCACAGCCAGACAGCCGTATCTGGGAAATGTACTGGCCAAAAAGACCTGCATTTCACTTTGCTAAGTTCAAAACTTCATCCAGATGATAGACCTGGTCCAGTCCACCACACAGCCACACGAGCATTAGTGTTGATGGAGGTCCAGAGGCAGGGTGCCCTTTCTAGGAACATCTGCCAGAGTCAGATTTGGTTCAAACCAACTGCCACACCTCTTTCCCTTGGTCAGCTGGGACACGTTACTTTGAGCATATGATATTCAGGTGAGATAGAAGGAAAATACAAGCAAACAACAGCTGCCTACAAGCAGGATATTCACCAACTAAAAATGGCAAGTATTCTTTCTAATTTTAGAAACTTTCTCTCTAATCTTTTCCTGAGAACAGACCTGAACATAGTAACCTCAAGAATGGAAACAGGTAACTACCTGCATACAAGTTAATGGAAATTACCTGGGATATCATAAAAAGAAGTCACAGGTTTTGTGCACAGATTGATTCGAGGAGATCTCTTCCGCATTTGATCAATGAGCAGCTTCCGTTCATCGTCTTTCAGCAGTTTTATGAACAGCTCATGCGATGAAATCATGAAGACAAGATGCAGATCTTCCAAACCCAAACACAAGTTCCTAAACAAATAAAAAAAGATAATACATAAGCAGGAAGAAATTGTTTATTTTTCCAGCTAGTTCTCAAAACATTGATTGTGCTGCATTAGCACGCTCCCAAAGCGCAAAGCCGTGTTACCTTACTATGGGTACATACTTGAGAAATGCTGCCATTTTTCTCTTCAGTGCTTCAGAAGCATTTTCCAAGTTTATTGATTTTGAACAAACCTGGGAAAGAAAATAGAAAATAATTAGACAACCCCTTAGAACCATTAAAATACCTAATTACAGACAGTCAGAGCTCAATTTTCTGACTGGCAATTAGTATCAACCAGTAATCCTCTCCCTCAAGGGAGGCAACAGTTACCTCATAAACACTGTAGCCACCACAGATGGCTCTGAGTTTCTCTCAACCTGTTCACTAGACAGGATGTTTCAGACAACTTCCCTTTTTCCTATTTCTATGATACATTGGTGTATCCAAGACTAAGTACATAGCAGCCCTTCCATGTGAGCTTAAAAATGAATCAACATTTTTAAGTGCAAATCTATAAGATTCGCCAAAATTAATGTTGTTTTTTTTTAAAGAAAAGCAGCAGTTAGAAGATAACTAGATCGTTGAACTTATCAGTTGAAAGATAACTAGATAGTTGAATTTGCTTTTTCTTTTGAGAATATATTTAAGTCCTAACATAAGGAGCTGACGTAACACCTTTAACATGCTCTGAAGAGTACTGCCAGTCAATTTTTACCACATGCTTCAGGAGACAAGCAAAGGAGGAGGCTGAGATTAAGGAAAGATACATAAGTAACAGGAAAGCAACAAAAGGAGTAATTTGAGTTTGAGCAATAATAGTTTCTCAAAAAGCTTTACTAAGGGTAACACTTTGGGTTGCACATATACAGTAACTCAGGATCATTTCATGACATGCTAACTTTTACAACAAAGCTGGTAAGGGAAAGCAGTCCTCTTCAACAGATACTTCTTTCTAGTATCCCTGTCTGGGAGAATTTGTTCCTTCATTCCCTGAAAACACATTCAATGTCTCTATATAACTTAATGATGTCAGGAATAGCAGCAATTTCAAATCCAAGCTGAAACAACAGATCAACCTAAGTCCCCCCCAACAGATGGAATCAGAGCTATGAACCCAGATGCAAGTCTACTAACAAACTATAACTGTACTAACTGCAAAGAAGCCGAATAAAGTTTGAGGAGTTACCTTACAAAGTATTTTTCTCTGCTTCAGAAATGTGAGGGTTACTTGGAACAGTAATACAGTTATACAGAGAAAGAGATATCTCACTAAATACTGATGTCTTTTTTAATTACAGGTAATTTCTTACCTCAAGGAGAAAGTCTATTTTCTCTTTGCTGGGTTTCAGAAACAGTTGACAAAACTGAACATCAACTGTTCGACCCTGCAATACATCACAGACTGTGTTGCACATGCACACTTTGAAACAAACTTCATCCAGAGAATCATTCCTGCATGAACACAAAACCAAAGATCACAGAATGTTTCTGACAGAGTTGGTCAAACACAGAGCAAAGTTCCAGGTGTCAGATACCAAAACACTCTATCCAAAGACACACTCAGAAAATCTTTACTCAGGATCTACTTCAGTTTACCCAGGAACAAACCTGCTTTAGAAGAAAATTCCCCTCTCTGCCCACAGCTTTGTTTCACACATAGATCTTATTACAGATCAGCCTGAACACCACTGGAACTCCAACTAGTTCCAGCAGAGCGATTGCTACAAAGGTGCATTGCTTCTTGGCTACTATGTCCTGAGCATGGCTGACAGCCCAAAGGACTTCAGGAACATTTATGCATCTCGGAACACATTGTCAGGAACAAAAACCAAAACAAATAACCAGAATCCATGTCTTCTTTCTCTTAACCCTTCTCTATCTGCTGTGACTAGATTGCAAAGTCACTCCTCCATCTGTCTAGCATTCATCATCAAAGGTACTCTGGATGAGCTGTATCAGAAATTAAAAGATCCCTACAGTGTCCAGCTACGTCCTCCAAGATGCTCTTCTAAAAGATATTTGAATCCTCTCTGGCTGAAGTGAAAGCTGAATTCGGTAACTACTAAGCTCTTATCCAAGAGGTTGTTACCATTGATACTTCTTTTTACTCATACATGTGTTTATGAGGCTCTCTCACTTCAACTGAAATACTTGTAGGCACTTTTCCTTCAAAAAAGAGTAACCATCATGGCTACATGGAGATGCCTTGAGATGTCTTGATTCAAGTATCTAAACTCCACAGAAGGCTGCATTTTGGATGCAGCCTATGTGCTCAGCATTTCTCAACTGGGAGTCAACCACAAGCTCCCCTTGTAATGTGCCCAAATCTCTCTGCTTTTTTAATCTGCTGTATTAATCCTTCAGCCCTGAGCTAGTTCAGCAGTGCACAAAGATTCTAATCACAGGTAACTGCATTGACACTGGTCCTGAGGAACCACAGCTCTCCTACAACATTACTGCTTAGTATGGTTAACGTGACCAGCTTTGACTTCAAGTTTAAGAAGAATTTCAAAGCAGCGTTAACTTATTATTTATATATATACAGCCACACACACCCCATCAATTATGACACTTTTAAAAAAAATGGTAAAGTGGTAAAATTCTGTGTTAAGAGTGAGACACATCCCAACATAGCTCCTCAGTTGGCAGACATAGTTTAGGCTACTGGTAACAGACATAAAGGCTGAAGTTTCTTGGATGCAAGTAGTTTGTTGTAATTTGGTATACTTGTCAAGAAAATTGTTTTTCATCATCATTGAACAGGTCATTATTTAAGGTCTTACCCTTGCTGAGCTTTTTGGAAGAGTTCTCTGAGCACTGACTGCCTGAACTGAACAGGTAAACTGAGGGTTAGATTATCTTCAAGGAATATCTTCACTAAGTCCTGCAATGCAAATACAGTTGGAATAATGGATAATGCAAAAGAGACAGAGAAAGTATTTTTCTTATATACAAAAACGATCAAACTAACAGAAGCAGTTTGCACCCATATCTAATACTAAAATTCATTTAACAACCAGAAAGGGACCAAATAACAGACAAGTTCTCTGTCATTAGGGAATCAAAGAAAAAAAAAACCCAAACAACAAAACTTGCTCATCTCAGCAGCAACATTTGCTGAAACACAAAATTCCACACACCAGCTAGCAGGAAATATTTATATTGTATGGAATCCAAGATATTTTCATCTAATGTATGAAGTAATATTATATTCCTTTACACGTGTGTTCTAAACCAGTATGTTAATGGTCAAATGGAACACTTAAATATACTAAAATCCCTATCAGCTCAGGTGGAAGCATCCATGTAGAACAATAAAACCACCTCAAATACATGTAGGTTTATTCTTGCACCCTACCTGATAGTTGCCAGATTTCATACAGCTATGGATCTGACTATAAGGTGTTGCCTGCTGAGATGCGTCATCGTCAGATGAGGTAAGAACTCCACAAGCTTGGCAGTACCCAGCTAACCGTTCCTCATCTATGGTGAAGTGAAGCGATGATGAACCATTCTGAAAGGGAACAGTTACTCAAATCTTAGCGGCCAATATAGGATGGAACATGAGCATCATTCAGAACCACAGATGGAGACTCACAACTTCTCCAAGTAATGGATAAACAACAAAAGAATGTGTGTGGACACACTTTCTTTTTAAGAAAAGGACTATTTTTATATCTGCTCTTTACTTAGGCCATGTTTTGTCTATTTAAATAAAAATCAGAATTTTGCAGTTTAGCAACATAAATATGAAAGAAAATAAAAAAGGAAGTATTCTTTAATTGTAACTTTAAACATATCTTTTAAGAGGTCAGGACAGACAATCTGATTTCCAAGGGAAAGTCTGATTTTAAAAAAACCAACCAAACAAAGTTCTATATGGTTACCTCCCTCAAAAAACACATCATCACAACCAAAATACCACAATGGACACAGAGTGTACTGTTCAGTTGAGTTAATATTATTACCTGAGGTATTATTCTTGCATCAATGCAATTTGTGTAAGAGAATGTTCATTGTAGCATGTAGAACAAAGCAGTTATATATATTGCAGCCAATTAATGCAATTTCAAACAAAAAACATGAAAACACAAAAATTACCATTAAAATCCCATGAAATTTCTTTAAGAACAAGAGTACCAGTTAAATTGCTAAAGAAGGAAGCAATAATTGACAGGCTTTTTTTTTTTCCCCACAAGTGAAACAGATTCTAATAAACCATTCACTACCTTTGCAATCAACTCCTTGGTTTTGAAAAATTTTTCTTTAGCATTTTCATGAACAGCTGCATTTGTAGCTCCTTGTTGAAAATAGATTGCACCCAAATCATAGCAAACCTGCAAATAGCATCAACATAAAACAGGTTATCTCGGAAATTTACATAACATTTAAAATAAACATTAAGTATTTTAGTTCAAACCTTACACAAAGTATTCTTAGTTTTATGTAATATACCGACAGACATTCCCTACATATTTCCTCTTTAACTATGACCTCACTATGAGTTAATTGCCCACAAGCATTAACTACATGGTCTGTGGTTTGGTAGGAGCAATGCAATGAGCTGTCCTTACCATAGCCTGGTTTACTCTAGGGGCAGGTGAGGGAAGTGAGGTGCTTGGTGAGGAGGGAGCAACAACATTTACATTGTCAAAAGAATTTATAATCATGTGAGTTTATAATATCTCATTGCTTTAAAAACAAACACAGGAAACATTAACAGAAAAATATGACAATTTGTCCAAAATATATTAGTTAGCAATTCATCTAAAGAAAGAGACATGCATTCTACACAGATGCTTTCAATTTAAGCTACCTGGCACTGTATCTCCTCTGCAGTGATTTTCAGTCCAGCTGTGGAACTCTCTGTTTCTCCATTCACCATACCAGGCTCCATGGCTAATAAATCCAGAGTTCTTATAGTGTGGACATAAAGATCTTTGTTTAATTTAAGTGCTCCTTCTAGGACCAGGATGGAATCAGCAGCCTGCTCTTTCAACTGTAAGAGTTCAAATGCATTGAAAACAATGAACTTCTTGGTTTTGAGTCTAGCTCCAGGTTTAACACTAGAAATGTACAGTACAGTAAAATGATAGTAAAAAAAAGTCCTTATACACCTGTCTTATTGCTACACAGAATCTGCTCCTGCTTTTCTTATACAACAAAGAAGTTTACGACTTCTTCAGTTTCAAGTACTCTGAGAAAAAGAATCACATCCTTACTTCCAATTAAAACAAAACGTTTTCCCCTGTTTCACCTACACCTTTTTGTTCATTTTTGGAGCAGTAAGTTATGCAACAACCAGGTTGTAAGCTACTTTAAGTTACTATTTCACAGATTAAATAAGTCTTCTGTGTGAACAGCGAGAGTTTTTCAAAATTCATTATCATTATAATAATAAAAAAAGAAAAAAGTGTAAAAAACTTATAATACAAATTCTTTAAATTATTCCAAGCAGAACAAGAGGAGGAAAATGAGCTCAACTACTTACCGAAGTAGAGGGTCTGGTCTTTTTGCTTCTCTCAAACTCTTCAGGCACAACTAGCATTCAGTTAAAAGCTACATATAGAAACAACTCAGCTACTAAATACTTCTAAAAAAAACCACTTTAAGTATTGAATCTTGATGCCACATGACTTTGCAGCTCAACCATGGTTTATAATACATCGATTTTGTAGGGGCTTGCTCAATTCATATGGCTTTCTGGATGGGCTGATAAAAAAGTACTTTAATCAGACAAAACAAATTCCATATTATGTGCAGTGCAGAGGTAACACTGTCCCAAATGCACACAGGGGAACTGTGGCAAATAGAAATGTACTGAATGTGCTGAATCCAACAAAACTGTGATGCAATTGTTTATTTCCTGTCCATTCATATTGACATGCAAATTCAAGAAAAATTAAGAGAGAGAAAAAGGTCTCACCACTTTCAGAATATTTTCAGTTAGTTCCTTTTCTTGTTGTATCTGGTTCATCCTGGCAAACAGAGAGAAGAGGTAAAGATCCCAATTATAAAGCAAATCTGCATGTTATGTTCTAGACCACAACAATTCATTCACAGGAAGTTTTGTGTAATTACATTTTAAATGTCATTACATGGGACCACTGATTGTTCTCATGTCTCTGAAATACAGAATTATCACACTAAAGTATAGTTTTGGATGAGAACATAAAAACAGTGGAAGTTACAAAGTTTTTGTTGCTTTTTTTCTTTAAAATCAGGTTGTTAATATTAGCAAAACAATCAAGAAGAAATCAGGTTTCTTGAAGCTTCACTATTTAAATGTTCTTGAGCATGTGTCAGGGGTGGGAGTGTTTTATCCAAAATCTAAAAGTATTCTTAAATCATTTCCCATACAGATTTTTTTTATTCAGTATCAGACTCTGATACATACAGAACAATACAAGACTCATAGTAAAATTAGTAAAAGGAGTAGTACTTAGCAGACTCTCTCAAGTATGGCCTAATGCTAGAGCATAAAAGTCAATACAAGCCACTTGAAAAGTGTTCCTGACTTTCAGAGAAATTTATAATGCAAAAGTCAATTTCAAGGACGGGTGGTGAGTAAAGCCACACAACTTCTAGAATGCAAAATGAATGTTGACTTAAAATTACAAATTGTTGCCTAATGAAGCAAATGAAAATACTTCAGTATTTCGCATTTTATCATGCAATGCAGTGAGTTGTTACATCAAAATAACCACATTCATCAGGCTACTGTAAGGTAAAACAGGATGCAAGAAACACCCTGCCTAAACTAGAGAACTATCATTCTGCCTACGCAAATTGCCACCACTCTCTCCCACAATTTTTCATGCCTCTGCAAAGTCACAGAGATTATAACATGTTAAGAGTAGAACAACAAACAAGTACATCTATGTATCAAACACGTCTGACAGGAAAGTAAGAACATACTTGAAACATATGCAAGTTTTTCATGCTACAACTAGCCATTTTAAGCAACTGTTTGTTATTAACATGATTTAATCCAGTTAGAAATTAAATTTCTGGTTACAAATTACACATGAAATCCTAACTAATTACACCTGTAACTTACACATTTAACTGAGGTGGACCAGGTTTCACTTGCTTTACAGGAAAACTACTTTGAACGATGGTTCTTATTGCCCTATATCAAGGAAAAAAATAAGCAAAGAACAATATCAGCCTCAGAAATGTAATAAGCAGATTTCATACCCCTTAAATATATCAGTTCACCATTTTGGATACATTACACCATTAGAATACATTCTCTACTCAAGAGCATATCTGGTATTTAAGAAATGCTTATACATCCATAAAAAGCTAAAAGACAGTAAGATTTTTATCTTTACAAGTTGAACATTTAAACTGCTACCTTGACTATTTTTTTTAGGGAACAAAACCAGCGTAGAATAGCTTTTCAGACTCAGCTCCTCACTAAAATCAAACTACAGATCACAAAGCTATTGTTACTTGGAGATTCTTCCTCGTTTTACATACCAGTATAAAAATGAAAGAAAACATTGCTTTGTTCTGTCATTATTTTAAGATCATTGCCTTAAAGTAGTTTACCATCTGTTGTAGAGTAGTATTGCCATTGCAGTGGTTGGGGGCAAGCTGGACAAGTCTACATCCACGTGTTTGGTTCCCGGGGGAACTTTGCTGATACACAGAAGTTCATTCAGTAACATGTTCAACACAGGAACAGACAAGCTATTAAAAAAAAAAAAGAGAATCAGATACCTCATATAGTAATCCTACTTCTGGAATGTTTAAACAATAAGCACTACTATTCAGTACTACAACAATATTACTCAACATCCTATGGAAGCAGCGGTAGCACATTTATGTAGCATAATGAAATGCTATCAGATGCCATTCTAGATCTGGTATGTAAAGCATAAGCCAAACCCAAGTGGAAGGTTGCCCTCACTACTGAGCTACCAATATGCACCACTGCATTAGTCCTCATAAACAAGTTCCCAGGATAATCCAGTCATCTAGAATAGTAGGTGGCAGATGGTAAGATGTTATTTTCAAAGTAGTCCCAATCATACTTCCAGAAGGTAAGTCACCACATTTCCACTGCAAATGGAATTTCACTCACATAAAAGGGAACATTTCTCTGTGCTATCATGGCTTATCTCCCTTTCTGCAGCATCCACTAGCTGGTGGATGTTAATGAAGTTAAGAAGCAAAGCCTTACCTAGTGAAGACTAGGAAATGGAATAGGGTACTATAGAGCATCATATGCTGTATTATGTAACATATACATTAGTTGGGAGAGACGTTCCTTGATAAAATTAGAAAGGACACAGGCTGGACTTCATCACTTGGAGCTTTTGAGGTATGACTTAACATAACTGAAACACTGTTGTTTATTCAGATATTATTTGAAAGTAGAAGTCATCAACTACTACTGAAGTACCTCTCATCTTGTGAAAAATCTGCATTCCTTGCAAACAGCATTGAAAACAGCCAGTGAAACTACAGGTGTAGCAACTAAAGCCAGAATTCTTGTTTAACAAATGTTAGGTCTTGTGTTACATCAGACTCAAAGTCTGCTGTCAAGCTACCATTTTAACAAATGCTGGTTTTACTATGTGAGGTCCAGGAATCCTGTTTTCACTACACAAGTAGAACAACAGTCAACTGTTTATAACAGCAGAAGTTTTAGAAAAAAGCTTGTCTCAAGTTGTTATTTTATTCCTTTTAAGCTACCATAAATGAACTTTTGGGTATAACCAGTTAAAAAATAAAATTTCTTAATGAAAAACAATCTCAGGCTTCAGGAGCTAACAGAATAAGAGCAACTACCATACAGATGCTAAATTAATAGTTGAAATGACTTTGGATTAGTTCTCAAAACAACCACCATAGACAAGTCAATCCTTTAAAAACCCAGAATCAGTCCCATAGTGTCATAGAGCAGAACTTCTTTTTAATCAGCATTATACCTATATTTTTAAGAAAAGGTACTGAAAGAAAATACACAGCATCAACTCCTCCTGTAAGAAGGGAAATAGCCATACAAGAAAAGTAGTCCTCTTGTACATGTTCGCATACATTTAGCTTTGAAGGCAGAGGTATGTATAAAAAAAACCTCCTATTGTATATCATATCCTGCCCATACAGTATTTTCACAACTCACCACAATAAAAGATCCTGCCCATTCTCTGCAGCTCTGCAGTACCTAGCAAAGGTACTTTGACAAGTGTTAAGTCTGCCTCACACCACTTCACCAAGGCAGACATGAATGACATAGCTTAACAGGTGACAAAAATATTATTGCAATATAGATTTTTTTGAATGCTTCTGAAATTTACAAAAGAAATCCATACAACATCATAAAGAACAAAGGATTTTCAGATCAACTCAAGAGAAATCATGTAACATGATTTTTTTAAAATAATTTTAACACACTCACTAACTTTTATCCAACGAAGAACTTTCTTCTTTCAAGGTGTCTGCAAGCTAAATGTGTTAACATCTTTATCAATGATTTGGATGAAGGGACTGAGTGCACCCTCACTAAGTTTGCAGATGTCACCAAACTGGGTGGCACTCTACACCTGCTTGAGGGCAGGAAGGCTCTTCAGAGGGACCTGGACAAGCTAGAGTGAAGGGCTGAGGTCAATTGTATGGGGTTTAACAAAACCATGTGCCATGTCCTGCACTTGGGCCAAAACAACACTAGGCAATGCTACAGTCTTGGGGCACAGTGGCTGGAAATTTGCCCCAAGGAAAAGCACTTTGGGATGCTGCTCAATGGCTGCCTAAATGTGATCCAGTAGTGTCCCCGGGTAGCCAAAAAAGCCAATGGCATCCTGGCTTGTATCAAAAATAGTGTGAGCAGCAGGACCAAGGAAGTGACTGTCCCCTTGTACTCAGTGCTGGTGAGGCTGCACCTTAAATACTGTGTCCATCTCTGGGCCCCTACAAGGTCATTGAGGTGCTGGAGAGAGACGGGCAACAAAGCTGGTGAACAAAGCTGATGAGGAGTGGCTGAGGGAACTGGGGATGTTTAGTCTGGAGGAGAGAAGGCTGAGGGGAGATATGATCACTCTCTACAACTACCCGAAAGGAGGTTGGAGTGAGGTGGGTGTTGGTCTCTGCTCCCAAATAACAAGTGATAGGACAAGAGGAAACAGTCTCAAGATGCACCAGGGGAGGTTTTAATTGGACAGTATGAAAAATGTCTTCACTGTTGTGAAGTATTGGAACAGGCTGCCCAGGGAGGTGGTGGAGTCACCATCTCCAGAGATATTTAAAAGATATGTAGTCATAACACATAGGGTCATGGCTTAGTGGAGGATGAAACAGTGCTAGACTGACAGTTGGACTCAATGATTTTAAGCATCTTTTCCAACCTAAATGATTCTACGGTACTATGCAAGTTTACAAATGAGGCAGGTATCACCCCCACTAAGATTTCACACTGCTGCAGTGCAGCTCCCTAATGTGCTTAGCATTGTCAGAGTAAAGAACATTCCGACTTTTCTACCTTATAAGAGCATTCACCAGCCAAAATTATTTGGGTTGAAAAAAAACTAAAAGGAAAAATGCAAAGGTGGAATTTTCTGTTTCTCAGTTCAGTAATCTAGTTCACAGATACATGAGAGCTCCTTAGATGAGCAAAACTGAAGCAATTATAACCTAAAATTCATCTTTAGGCAGTTTAGATGTACACATCTTAATGTCTAAGATGCACTATTCCTGCTGTCTAAATCATAAACACTATTGATTTGCTCACAGACACTGTCTTTATCAAAACCCTTCTCTAGCTCACAGATGAAACTAAACTTGATTTCAGCTGTCACATCCAAGATTCCTCTTAACATAAGGAAGATACTGCAAGACAGATTGCCTCCTATTAAAATAAAGACCTCAAGCCACTTCAGTTTAGTAGTTTCATCATGAAGATGTATGGACGATACCTTTTCTCCAATACATCCAAATCCCACTTCAGATGAGCAGCAACTTTAAGAGCCAGAAGTTTTAAAATGCGATTTCTTTTGTTATCAGGTGGTGGCTGGACTTGATTCTGTTCATTCACTGATGGTTTGGAAGCTTGTTCCAAGAACTGAACAATCAGCTGTACAGGTGGTGGATCTGTAAAAGACACAGTCACTCTTCAAATTCTTTGTAAGCCCTGAAATTAACTTCTTGTTGCAGGTATGAACGGGGATTTTATCTCCTTGTCATTTATACAGTTGACATTGTCACCCAGCAGATTCTGATTCCAAAAGCGTTATCTCACTTGTGCTGACTCAAAGTAGACTATCAACATCTCTTTGTTTAACCTTCACCATGGTAACCACTTTCTCACACTTCATTTTCACTACTTTGTATTAATTATGTTTCAGTATTGAATCTACAGAAAATAAGAGATGTCTGTTGAAAACACAAGTCTACTATTGCAAAAAAATATATCTACTTATATTTAGAATGCAGAAAAGAATCACATATGTACAAGCAACTGCTGGTACTTCACATTTAGAAGATAGTTTCAGGCTGATAAAAAAAAGTCCCCAAATCTCTCCCTTACAATAAGTCTCCCCAGTATCTTTGATCTGTTTAGAGAAACTGATGTGAAATCATAACTGTTACATGCTCACTGAACTTTGCGAAACATAAACCTAGTATCAATCACAATTTTAAGCTGCAGAATGGCAGTGTAAGATCCAAGCACAAAAAGATACCCTAACGATGCTTAAATTTGCTTTTTATAAAGGCAACACTGTCCCATGTTTTCCTGTTTCCTCCATCTGCGTGTAGAATTCAGGTACTGACAAAGACTATGCCCCCTTAAGAACACCAGAATATCAGACATTTTTAAATATAGTCAGTTTCTTACAATACATCTAGTCACTCCAGGCCTAAGAAGGCAGAGCAGTACCACCGCTGAGCCTTTAGGAGGACTCTAGTTCCGGGCGCTAGCGAGACGGGAACGGGAAAGACCCCAGCTGCAAATTGTTATGATATTTAGAAACAACACTTCGCATTGCAAAAATAAATAACTTGTAACATTTCCGCAAGCAAAACAGACACGCGAAAGGAGAAGCGATGGAGCACACGGGGAAGACCGAGAAACAAAGTTATTCAATAGCAGTGTTAATGTAAACCTGGCAAAAAGACGGCGTTTGCGCTAACTGACGCAGCACCGCCGCGGCTGGGCCCGCCGGCCCGGCCTCACCCTCTGCGCCGCGGCTCCCCACCGCCGGCACCGTCCGGGCCTCCGCCGGCGGCCCCCCACGCCCCGCGCGCCTTGCCTGGGCCGCGTTACCGGCGCGGGGTGGCAAAGCCCCGCCGCACCTCCCCGAGGGTGTGAGCGAGGCAGAGGCGGAGCGGGGAGGCGGCAGAGGGCGGATAGGGAAGTGGCGCGGCCGGCAGCGCCTGCAGCAGGCCCCGAGCAGGCGGCGGCAGTGGCCTAGCTGCGGGCCGCGGCGCAGAGGGAAAAGGCCCACCGGGAAACGAGTGAGCCGGGGGGGCACGCCAATGGCTGCGCCCAGAGCCGCGGGGAGGGGAGCGGGGGCGGCCGCCAGCACGCACCGGGAGAGGGCTTCTGCAGGTGCTGCTCCAGCAGCCCCTCTTCCAGCAGGAACTCGAACCAGGAGGTCTGCGGCGGCGTGCATGGCCGGCTGGAGGTGGCGGCTTCCCGGTCCGCCGCTTCCGCGCTCATCGCCGCCGCCCGCCCCGGAGAGCGGCACCCGCACCACTCTCCCCTTCCCCCGGCGGAGGCGGCGGCACCAAGATGGCCGCCCGCCGCCACCCCCTGGCGAGGGGCGGGGCTACGTGCAGCCCCGCCCCATGGGGCGCTGGGCGGGGCCGGCGGCGCCCCCAGAACTGGCGCTTGCCGGGGCTGCCGCGGGGCGGCGGCTGGACGCTGCACAAGGCCTCGGCGCCTCACCCCCAGCGCTGCCGCAGCCAGCCTTCGCCATGCGTGTCCTGAGCCCCAGCTACCCCTGAGGAGGTGGCTGTTGCCAACCTCCCTCACAGCCGCAGCCCACAGGCCACGGGCTTGTAAATCGTGCCTTGGCTTACCTCTCCCTCCTAGAGAGAACATCCTTTCAGATAGTTGTAGAGAGTGACCATGTCTCCTCTCAGCCTCCTCTTCCCCAGGCTAAACAACCCCGCCTCCCTCAACTGCTCCTTGTAAGACTTGTGCTCCAGACTGTTCACCAGCTTTGTTGCCCGTCTCTGGACGTGCTCCAGCACCTCAATGTCCTTCTTGTAGTGAGGGTCCTAGAACTGAATAAAAATTCGAGGTGCGGCCTCACCAGCACCAAGTAAAAGGGGACAATCACTTCCCTGGTCCTGCTGTCCACACTATTCCTGATACAAGCGCAACAGTCACCTTAACCGAATGAAGTTCTGCTCATGCTCAGTAGTCTTCATTTGCACTAACAACATACATATTTCCCCCAGATGTAAGAGATTTAGTAGTTTCTTACCACACCAAATTTACATTAAGCAAGATGTGGCTATATTTTAATACAGCTACAATATTTATTTTTTATGACTTTATAAGAACAATCAGTGCCCAGCCACATGAGACTGGCATGAAGGAGTGGTTCGTACCAACTCTTGCTATATTAAATATCATTGATATAAATAATTTTATGGAATGAATGTGGATTGTTTTATTCAGTTCACATGGTGGGTTTTTGTCAGTAAATTTTCAGCGTGAATTATACTTGTCTTAACGGTATCAACATTTTCCTTCTAGGTACAAAACTAATTTACATTTGCATTTTTTTATCTCAAGTAAAATTACCTATAGCGATGAAGGGTCTCATTTTAAAACAATATTTATAAATCAAATATAAGAAAAAAACTATTTCACTGTGAGGGTGAGGGAGCCCTGGCACAGGCTGCCCAGAGGGGTTGTGGAGTCTCCTTCCTTGGAGGTTTTCAAGACCCGCCTGGACATGTTCCTATGCGACCTGATCTAGATGAACCTGCTTCTGCAGAGGGGTTGGACCAGATGATCTCTAAAGGTCCCTCCCAACCCCTACCATTTTATGATTCTATGAAAGGAAGTGTCAAAACTTAGATTAAAATAGTGAGTAGAAAAGAATTTTAAAAGACATAGCACTTCCGAGCTTTCAAGCACTCTGTAAGCACCTATTAACATCCACACATACATTGGGAGCTGCCCCTATTTCAGAGAAGTAAGAGAGAAAGGAGGTGATTTACCCATGGTCACCGAGTTGAGTGTTCAAGATTTCAGAAGCTCTTGATTCCTTTCCATGCTCAAACCACAGTCCTTCTTTGGGGGGAGAGGGAGTAGGAGGAGGTAAAAGGGAACAAGGTAGGTTTCTGGTGATTTGTTTGGAGGATCAAAACTTTTACTATGACTGTCCTGATTGAAAAAGGTCAGTTCCAGCTCTTGCCTGGATGCCTTTCTAGCTTCTCTTCACTCCTGCTCTTATGTTTTCCAGCTTCAGACTTGGAAGAAGAGTTCCCGTGAAAAGCAAAGGTGGAAATAAAAGCTCCCAACTACTTTTAAGAGTGTTAAACACCATCAGTGTTATTCACATCTAGGGTCTTTCCACTCTTTTCCCCTCTTTACAAGTAGTTAAAAAAGGGTCAGACAGAGAAAGTCTCATACAGTAGGGCAGCCTGTAAATAGCAAGTGCAGTGTGGTCATGTGTGGGATGTCAGGGGAGATTACAGTTTAGCAGGATAAGACAAAAGCTGACAAGAAAACCAGAAATTTAACCTGTTTTATATTTAACATTTGTGATAATTATTTCACAGTCTAAAATGAATCCAGTTTTTAAAAAATACCCTGCCTGTTGCTATCCACCTGATAGGATTCATATTAATACTAGGGACAAAATGAAGTTATTGCATCTGGGATAATTATAGTAAGTCACTGTGGTCTACACAAATAAAAAGGGGTATTATAATGCTATTTTATACAAACATTAGATTCCAACATTTTCAACAAAACTCATGCTTTAAAAGTCTTCACACTTCTACCATTAAATAACTCTTTTTACAGTGCATATAAAAACACCATTCAGATTGTCACTCCTGGGAAAAGTGAGCATATCTACTACTTCAACTAAAAACTTGCATCAAGAAAGTTACTTGATGTACCTTATATATAAAAAAGAGCATTTTTAAAAGTAGTGTCCATATGTCATGCTAATGCATCGAGTTCCTTTCACTCTGGTTCCAAATGTTCATTTGAGACTTTATAGAGTTCTTTAAGCTTGTCAAACTTTGACCCCCACTCTTGGAGGGAATCGTAATTTAGATCTTCATCACCACTAATAGAGTCTAAGGAACTAAGGCTCCCTGCTAGAGAGCATTGCCCTTCTAAGCAGTAAAAATGAATAGTGTCAAGTGGAAGACTTTGTGGATCATTGTCTGCATCCCAGATGATTTGGGAAACATATTCCTTGAAGTCTGAGATGCTGCTCACAGCTGATGGTTGTTTTCGATGTGCAAGTTTTGGGACTGAGTCTCTTTTTGGGCCAGTGGATGTCCTGGAGTGTGGAGCAGCTGCCCTCAAGGAGAAGTAGGGAACGGTATGGAAAGGTTTCTTCAGTTCATCTATATCGTAAGCATTCTGGAATAAAAAAAAGAATGCAAACATCAGAGAGAAACAACACAAAAGGAAATGAGTTCCAAAAAAAAAAATTTAAAACTCAGTGTAACGCAAAACTAGATTCTGTGAGTTTTCTGCAAACTAAAGAGAGGGCCCAGTTTGGAGGGCTAAGTTCAGATCATACCAAACCCCTTTGCATAATGATAGTCTTCAGCTAATGCAAGAATGCTGTGTCCACAGCAGCCCCCTCATAGGTGGGCAGAGGTGACCAGCATTGTGAAAGGTACAGATTGGGTTGAAATAGAGGCCTCTCACTCAAGAAACAGATGTCCCTCACTCAAGAGTACTTCAGGTAAACAAAACAAAACAACCCAAAACCCAATACTTTCCCCTCCCTCTTCAAAAAAACAACAATTGGATAAGGATAATAAGTAGAATAAAAAGTCTGGGAAAGGTAGGTGAGGAGAGGCTGGATTTGCAAAGACTGGATTGAAGCTACATCATACCTGGTCGCGTTCTCCACCTCCTTCTTCATTGTAATTTAAGACATTTTCTCTAACATCCTCCCAGCTTTCACGCTCTTCAGGAATGTGGTATATTCCTCCTTTCCGAAACCCTGAACTTCCCCACTGACTCCACACTGTGTAGGAAACCAAGAGTGCTGGAAAGAATAAAGACATATATGTGTTATATCACACATGCAAAAGCACGATATGTGATAAACAAGTAGTTAGATGACTCCTGAGATATTAACTCTTAACTTGACAACCAAATTCCTAAGCAAGATATGCGTAATTGTTAATATAGAAACAATTTATAATCAGGAATGTAAATAATTATCTATGTATATTACATCATAAACTTCATTAAAAGAGTATTTTACTTACCTAAAGGAATCCATTTAAATAGAAGGCATTTTGGCCAATCTCTGGCCTTTCACCAATCCTGAGTAAATAAGATACCCAAAGTAAGTAAAACACTGTTTTAATGAAGGTTACAAGTGTAATACAATCATGGAGTCTTTACTATGCTGAGATGTGTATACAGTTTAACAATATGAAAACAGTTTTATGGGTCTATTAACTTTTCAGCCAAAGTGCAAGCAAAACTGGACACACTGTGACCATCTCTTTCTGCTCCACACTCTTAATGAGGCTTACCTATTAGGAGCATCAACTTTCTAGGGGAAGATTTATTCCTTAAGAGGCTTGCCTGTTACAATCACAAACTTTCTAGAGGAAGACTTCTTCATGCCTAATATGTGAATAGCAGGTACTAGCTGTAGGTCCTACCCAAATGTGAAAGCTCAGGGTAGGTGGGAGTCTCAGATGGATGTGGCTGCACACAGATTTGCACACTTAAGGAGGACTGAAAATAAGTGGTTCTGAAAGAGAGAAGTCCTACATTTGCTCAACCTGGCTTCAAAGCATGTAAACCAACCATATGCTGATGCCTGTCTCTTAGCATCCTCAAATGAACTGCCAACTGGTCATCTCCAGAAAAAGTGAAACATTGATCACAACATCCAAGGGTAAAGCAGACTTGATTCAATGGAGCAAGGTACAAGATTAAAAAGAAAGCAAAAAGGTATGTGCTTTCCTACCTAGGAAGACAAGGAGGCACATGCTGATTGCCAGAATAGAACCAGAGCTGAGTCCAATGGGTCTTCCAGCCTTCACCTGGCTAATTTCACACCATCTTCCCTTGTAACCTTCAGGGCATTGGCAGATAGTCTTGTCTTGGGATTGAGCTACACAGGTACCCCCATTCCTACAGGTCCAGTGTCCACAGGGTGATGAGGTACAGTGTCTGAGCCCTGTAAGAGTGTCAGTCACTTCTACTTTCCCAGCTGGACACCTGAACAACAAAAGCAGAAGATACCTTTTAGGCAAGCAAAGCACCTAGAGTTGCATGTTGTTTCGTGCTGTTTGTTGCTATTTCTTTAATTCAATAATTAAAGTCCTTTCAAGCAAGCCACAAATCCACATTGAACATATGAAATAAATGTGGAGTCTAAACTAGAAGGCTTATGAAAACATGACAATATTCTGCTTTCCCCATCCAGAAGATATGCAGAAGAGCTTCACTCCTTCCTTAAAAAAAGGATCTGTAAGCTTCTGAAGAGACTAACCCTTTTTCTACAGAGATGTTCAAAACCCCTAGAAAGAAATGTATAGCTGAAGTCAATGGGGAAAGGGTTAGCAAGCACTTAGGATAAGCTTTGTTTTGTTATTTGGACAGAGGTGCCATCAACCTCCTCAGAATGTGATGAGAAAAGTGATTTCTTCTCACATGTAATTGGAAATGCCATGGAGGAATACCATGAGGGCACAGACCTGCTTTCTTCAATCTAAAGAAGAAATACTAGTGGATAAATGTAAAGGCCTCCATATTGTTCTTTCATAAGTAAACTGAAGGAGTGTCCCAAGACCATCTCACAGCATTTTTCTGCAATGAATCATCAGGCCTCAGAAGTGCCAAATTTTGGCTGAATTGAAGGAATTCCAGTAGCCCCTTCTCCTAGGCCTGCATGGACACGTGTTTGGAGGTTTTTTTGTTGGTCTTTTGGTTTTTTTGTTGTTGTTTTGTGGGGTTTTGTTGGGTTTTTTTTTTGTTTGTTTGTTTTTTTTTAAATAGAAACACCTGTATTTTGATTTGCATATTTTAATATCTATTTTGAAAATTTTATTTAAAGAGTGTATCTCCTCCAAGAAACTATGTAGGATACCAGCTGGTGGGCATTGGTTCTGGCCCTGGGCAGACAATTTTAGAATCCAGTTTTGTGACGGTCTAATTTTGAAAGTCTCATACACAAAGTATGATTAATTTCCACTTGTATACAGAAAATATATGTAAATACATATTATATATGCAATAAATATTTTACAAATACATATGCACAGACTATATATATGCTATATAACAATACATATATTTTCACACAGAGAAGGAGAGGCCAAAGCTTTTGCATTCCACCTTTCATCAAAGGTCATTTCACTTCCTCGCTGGCCTGTGATCTTCTCAGCATGGAAAAAATGGTGGAGTAAATAGGTTCCATATCAAACTTGCAGGAAAATGTAAGTTTGGTCCATGATGGGAAGTAAGATGGAGAGGATTTGCCCTTGAGTGCCCCTTTCTGGCCAGCAGCAGTGGGAAGTTTCACCATTAGAAACAAATGACCTGAACTAAGGTGGAAAGAAAGAGCTCCCCAACCACCCCAGTTGCAAACAAAAGCTTAGTGTACCGGCATTCATATTTTCTCCACAGGTCTACACACAGGAAAGGGCTGTAACAGGGCTGGCTGCTGCAGGCGCTGGAATGGCATCCCATCGTCACACCTTGCCGCCTCAGGATCAGGCCAATCTCTGTGCTCCTGCCCTCCACGGGAAGTGGCTGACCGTTCAGACGGACGTCCCGCATACAACCTGCGTCAAAGCAAGGGAGTATACAGAGAAATACACTGACTTGGCAACTTCCTCACATCAAGCCTTGCTCCCAGCACAAGTGGAGGAGATCTTAGAGTACCACAGAAATCTTAAAGCATTTTAAGAAAGAGATCCTTATACTGCTTATCAGTTTTGTTTTACGGGAGGAGCTACAGGACATGTGCCTTCTCCAAGAGGGTTTGGTTATACCAACGTAACAATTTAGCAGAACTGTGCTATGAACCAGAACAGCTCCACTGAATTAATCTAAATATAATCTTAAAGGTGTGTCTGAATGGGAAGTAACAGAACAGAAAAAGCTGTCTTTTCTTGAGGCACAATCTCAAAGTCTGGGCACTCCATCCCAGGAAAAGGAGAGAGCACCAGGAATTGACTTGCAAATCCTTCTCCTCCTACCAGGAGGTGTGTCTGTTCATTGAAACAGACACACCTCCTACCAGCAGGTGTGTCTGCACATTGAAAGTGAAGATCATAGCAGGAGTTCCCTGCTTGGGCACAAAAAAATAGTTGAAGTGCTATTTTTTTAATACCTACAGGAACCCATTTTTAGGTTTTAATTCCCTCCAGGGAAGCTATCGTATCACTTACCTTGGAAATCACTCTCTGAACGATCGGGAAGGCGGTTTCCTAGCACGATGCTTGCCCAATCCATTTCAAACCACCTATTCACACCCAAGACAGAAGTGACTTCTTGATCACCTCCACCACCGTTAACACGCAGGGTAAATTCATTGTTGTAGTGCTCCATGGTCAGAAGAACCCACTGACCATTGTTTATATGCAGTGTCCTCATCCTCAGAGAGTGGGTTTTGTCCCCCAAGCTGAAGTTAACACTAAAGAAACCCTCAACCACCTAAAGAAAGATGATAAAGACCTTTAATAACAGAAATGCCCGTCTAAATGTTATTACACATTCTTGCCTCAAGAAATAGACCTGAGATTTTAAAATTAAAATGGCACTCTTTGTTTTTAAGTGCTTTATCCCCAAATAAAAAGCACCACAAGAAAACTGCTGGTATTATCAACTTTTTTCTTTGCAGGACACTCTCCTAACTCACGTGAACCTTTTTATCAGTCTTCTCGCTACTGATGTCTACCCCCAAATCTTCCCAACTGACCCTCCCATTACAATTGGAATAATTAGCCTCTGTCTAGCTAATATAATCCAGATAGACTGTTTTCCACAGCAACAAAAAAGCAGAGATAAGTTTTATAGCAGGTGACAGCCAGAACCAAAGGGGAAAGGCAAATAGGACAAGACAACCTTCCCTTTTCATCTGTATTACATGCACTCACCTGTACATTTTGCAGGCAGTGAAAACAACTAGAATTTATGCTATGAAAGGGTAACACCGAGGAGGACAACACAGATATCCTTCATCAGAAATTATATCTTTTCCTCTTAATAGGGTGCTCTATGACAAATTAAGAGCACTGAAACAGCATGACTTTTGGATTGCTCACCTCCAGTCGGAGGTATCCATTCCCATCCACAGAGGCCAAGCTGACAAGGGTGCTGTGGGAGATACGGGTGCGCACCATCAGCTGGACCTGAGTGCTGCGAGTGCTGAGGATGCTTCTCGGCTCATAATGGATCCAACTGTCCCTTCCAAAAGCCCATTCTGGAAGAACTATGCACAAAACACACAAAACAAAGCAAAAATCTCAGAAATGACTGCTTCCTACTGCTTGAGAACTCACTAGTTACAAATGTCAGAGTTTTAGTTCTTAAGAAACTTTGGCAATGTAATGAAGCATCATGGGAAGCGAGAAAAAAAATAAGGATGCAAAACCTAGATATAGTCTCTAACATCCTGCCTGCCACAAGCTGTATGTTCTACCCAATCACTTCCACAGAGAGCCCAGTAACTTTTCTTTTTTTTAAGATCTGAAAGGTATCTTCCAGATACGGTATCTTCCAGTTACTACTTAACTTCCAGTAAAGTAGTTGGTATTGATCTGAGGGAAAAAAGACAATCTAACATTTCTTTGAGTAGTTTAGTCCTGTGGTTAATAGCCTTCACTGTTAGAAAATACACAAATACACACCTCCCATTTCAACTGGCACAAGAGAAAGTCTCAGGGCAGAATCAAAAGTCATACTGGTTTTTTTGAATTACAAAGAGAGATTAAGTTGGTGTCTATTATTTAAACTAGGGGAAATGCACTGATTTTTTTAATTCCCCATTATCCCAAGGAATCCATCTGAGAGTTGTCTAGCAGAGAGTGTGATGAAGTTGCAATGCACACTTCCGTGGAAATCAGACTCTGGTGCTCTTATGCAGCAGGCACCCATCTCAGTCTCAGTATCTGACAGCAATCCCAGATCTACTTGTTCTGTGCATAACTTAGTTAAAAACAAGGTTTCTTCTTACCAAATAAAGACATAGTCCAAGTTAGTTACTAGACAGGAAGAACACTGGGTCACCAAGAGCTGCCAATCTGAGGTCCTCGGGACATGAAACATCCAAACATCAAGAGATTTCATTTCTGCGCTCTCCTTTCCTCTCACTGTTCCTCCTCTCTCCTTTCTTGAAACATGTTTTCTTTTCTCTCATAGCTTATTCTTCTCATATTATTCTTCCTAACACACTGTTTTCTCTTGGTTTCTATCTCTGCAGCTACAGGTTCTAGCTGATGAGCAGGCACGGGTTTTCCTGAGACACCGCAGTGACTCCTGTCCTCAGCTGTCCACTCCTTGCTGTAAGCACAGCCCACCCATTCATAAAGCGTTAGGTAAATGTCAGCATTTTGCAGCCCAATATATTAGAAGCTGAAACCAATAGAAGTCTTCCTATTACATCAGGATATGACTTAAGGACTGTGTGTCCAGAGACAGGCAATGAAGCTGGTGAAGGGTCTGGAGCATAAGTCTGATAAGGAGTGGCTGAGGGAAGTGGGGCTGTTTAGTCTGGAGAAGAGGAGGCTGAGGGGAGACGTGATCACTCTCTACAATTACCTGAAAGAAGGTTGTAATGAGGTGGGGATCGGTCTCTTTTCCCAAGAAACAAGTGATAAGACCAGGGGAGGTTTAGTTTGGAGATTAGGAAGAACTTTTTCACTGAGAGGGCTGTTAGACACTGGCATACGCTGCCCAGGGAGGTGGTGGAGTCACCGTCCCTGGAGATAATCAAAAGATGTGTAGATGAGGTGCTGAGAGATTCTATGATTTCGAGTAATTACTTTCCGAGCACTTGCCTTGTCCCACAGTGGTAAGGGGTAGGAGGCAGTACAGCAGTTAGGCTTGTGAACCAGCATCCCAAGGTAATGCAAAACAGAGTAAGACTAATTTATAGGTAGATGTTTATAAACTAGTGCCATCCATCTGCAAAACATTAATACAAATAACTGAACTATATTAATAATGTCTATGGTCCCTATAAATGCTTTAAACAGTGAAGGCTGCAGGCCTAGAGTGTGCCAGTTATTATTCCAGCCCTCACCCCACTGGACAAAGAGACCTTCCACTGAATAATTGACTATCACACCGTTTTAAGTCCTATGTGGCAGACGGAGAAAGGAAGGGAATGTGTGTCTGTATGCACAGGGAATTACTGTTCTGTCCAAAAAAGGAAAAGCAGGGAATTGACCTGAAAGACTATGTGTGATAGTCTTGTCTATTAATCACAACACATTGCTTCAATGCTGGCCTGCGCTCCTTCCCAGCTGCTTACTGCACCTCACCTGTACCTCATTCAAATGACAGGACTGACGCTGCTAATTCTCTTCCAACACTACACAAAGACCTCAAACTTATGGGGCACTGGTACTCACTGTATAATGTGACCCCATCATTTGTACCTCATACCTAAGGGCAGAAGACAGACACAGGGCAGGTAAAGTCCCAACAAACACCTGTAACTCACTTCTGACTTCCGCTTCAGAGCAATAGCTGATGAAGGTATTAAGATAGGCAAGACAGAGCCAACTTCAAGTATGTGTCCCCTGTACCCTGAACGTGGCCATGGGCTACTAAATAATTTATTTCCTAAATGTTTGAATTGTGCTAATATTTTGAACCTTCTTACAATGTCTCTGAGGTTTTCATTATCCATTCTTGCATGCTTTTGTTCTCCAATACATATTTCATGCTGATTTTGTGCAGGATAACACATTTGGTGGAGCCAGCCAGACATTATGTCCCCACATGCACCCACTGCTGTGGTCTAGGGAAATTGCACAACCTTCAATTCATTCCAGAGATGGAGGCAAATACAATTATCCCCATTTTATAGATGGAAAATTGAGGATAATTTCAGGGTTATGCCCCCAGGTTTTACAGAGAGAACATACCAAGCTGGCAACCTCAACACTCTTACAAGCATTGCAAGATGACAAATATTACTATATTCATTAGACTACCTTTTGTGATCGGCGTGATCAGAGGAAGGAGGCACAATGCAGAATGTTTCATCTTTCACCAAGAAGCAAGATGCTGTGATGAAAAGGACAAAGCAATACATCTACCCACTTGCCTCCCCTGAAAAGTAAAGTAAGTCTCAACAAGACCCTCACCTATGACATTATTCAACAAGGGTTAGAAGGATCTTTACATTGCTGCAGACCTAAATACCTCTCACAGTACAGCATTGCCTTATTAGGCTACTCAGTTCAAAGTCGTGGCAAATTTAGAGCAGTACATTTGATGCTGTTCCCACTGATCCTCACAGTTAATTTCTCCCTAGAACTTGTAGTACCTTTTTCACAGGCTGGTCCAGCATATCCTGGGGAACAGTCACAGTGAAAGAAATCCCAACCACTAACACACTTGCCGTGGGCACCACAGGCAGCCACCCCACTGCTCTGACACATTTCATCTGTAAGGACACAGCCAGGAGCACTGTTCAAGGACTCTGCAGGGTGCTCTAAGTCATAGACCTGGAAAAGGACAAAGCGAAGCATCACATCAGGTGTCTACAGTTAACAGCAGTAAACCCAAGACTAGTCTGAGTAGCCCTACCTTACTATCAACAATGACATTGCGGATGCAGCCAACAAACCCTCTGAAGCGCCTTTGTGAATTGTGGTAAGGCAAAGTCTTCTTAACGCCACCCAGCTGCAAGGGCTGATGGCCACTGAAGAGCCTGATCATGCTGGAGGGAAGTAAGGGAAAGGAAGAATTACTGGCATATAAAATAGAGCAGCTTGGCCGATCTTTCCCCTTTCTCCTTCATTCTTTTGACTAATTATGTTTCCAGTTCTTGTTGGTATTTTTTTTTTTTACCTTTGAGACCCCACAGTCTCTTCAGAGGCTTCACAGGCAGACAAATCCATTTGGGAGATCTTCTTAATGACACTGTCATCGTCTCTAACTGAGACATTTACGCAGTGGTCAAGAATCAGCTTCACTTTCTAGAGAAAGGCATTATTTAGAACAATTGTACTCAGAGACATGCATACATTTTAACTACACATCTTCTTTCACTTAGCAGAAAAGGGAATAGTAACCAGTAATTGTAGTGCAGGAAGCTTTAGCAAAATAAAACACTTCCACATACTAATCAGGAAGGTTATTGCACATGGCATAAGGAGACACACAAAAGAAAGATCTGTCTCTACTATGACTATGCCAAGTCACTGACTTGAGGGGAGATCACAGTTTTCTGCCAAATCCAAACCCAGAAGGAATCTAGCAGAGCAGACAATCAGGCTCTCCATCCCAAATCCTGACATGCTCCCCATGGAGTAGAGGAAGGGGAAGACTGGCAGATGCTTTCACCAGTTTTATATCAGGAAGATGTTTGCAAGAGCAAGACGTTCCCTTACACAAAAGCATACTATCTTCTTTGTGCTGCACGTGCAGTCACTTGGTGGGGCAGAGTTTCCCACTCAGAGAAATTAAGGATATTTCACTCTGTAATTCCAGGAAGCATTTAGCCCCTGGATTACCAGAACTCTCTGGTCAAAGTGATAGAGGGATCATTAAACAAAAAAAATTGCAGGGCCCATTTCAAAATTGGATCAAGAAGTTGTTCTGCTTCACTGCCTCAAGACTAAGGGATGTCTGAGCTGACAAACTTCAATCCCTGTGGTTGCAGAGGTGATGAAAGAGTGATTGATGAAAGAGCTCTACAGAAGAGAAGAAGGATTTGGGAGGGATAACCAGGCACATGAATTAAAGCTTCCACAGGATTGTCCAAATTTACACTTGCCTTTCCATCATTTATAATTTTTATAGTGTGCCAGCGGCGATCTGCAACATTAACTTTTTGTGATAGCTGCAGGAAAAGCTCACCAGAGCTGTGGCTCACAGTCAGCGTTGGGACACCCCCTGAGAGCTCTGCAAAGAAAAGACTCTTATTGGATACACATGAACCATGATCCCACTCAAACACAGTCAGACGGACTGTTACAGTTAGATTTTAGTTGGAGAAGTTCTTCAGCCAGTTCAAAAAAAATCTAACTTCTAACACAGGGCACAAAACCGGGCATGCTGGTAAATTGTTCTGTATTCTCCTTCTCCAAATCTAACTTTCTCAACCAATTACTAGACAAAAACCTTTTCCAACTAGTACTTTCAACAGCTAGAATTTCACATTCACTCAGAGACAAAGAACAAATCTTCTTTAAGGTGCTAACCTAAAGCAAGGAAACCTTCCTGCTCTCCAGGCTGCCCTTGGGCCACTGGTCCTTGGTACAACAAAAGGCCATCAGCAACTTCAGTGATAAACTCCAAGGAGATGCGGCTCTCAAAGCAAGGCTTAAGAGGAGGGAACCAGGCATAACCGTGGCCTCTGAAGCTGTGTTTTGTCTGCTGGCAGTCTGGCCCATGGAAATTTGCAGAACATTTGCATCTATCAAAAAATAAATAAAAGGAAAATATCCATCATCCAAGTAGAAGTTGCAGAGGACTCTTCCCACAGCAAGACTTTCTCTCCACTTTAAACACAGGAGCCTGTGCTGCCCAGCCCATAGAGTGGGTTAAGCACTAACAGAACTCCCATCATAAAACATTCCCTATCAACAAAAACAACTTATCTTTAGTTCTATCTGATAACACATCTCTGCAAGAATATTCTGTGAACAGCCAATGAAGTCGTAACATAAAAAGCACATGAGAACTTTTATTCAGCAAAAACACACAGCAATGTCAGATCTTTATGATGACTAGGGCTTCTGCAGCTTCAGTCTGAGTACTGTCACCCTTGCCAAGGCTACTCAGAAGAGGCCAGCCAGTTTATCTGCTTTCCTGTGTTTGGATGACCACTTTTAAGAAAACATGCTTAAGGCTTGCCTTTTGGTAGGGGGTCAGACTCATTCTGAAATAGTGTAGTCCCATCATTTTAAAAGTTTTTATACTACTTTATCTATGAGATGTCATTTTTTGAGAAAAAATAAGGCAAGAAATGTGGGGAAGACATTAAGTGACAAAAGTGATATGACAAAAACATTTAACAGCCTTGTGGTAGGCTGCACAAAATAGAAGCATTTTGCAGGGTGCCATTAGCAGAACTAGTACAACCTGCAAACTCTCAGGGCTTTCCTAGAAACAGTGCTAAACCCAAGTACCTATCCAAAATTAGAGATTTATTTACCAGATCCGTGTGTGAGGTATAAAAAAGCTCAGATCTGACACATCTGACAGTGAGAAGACAGTCAATGTTGCCTCCTGAAGCTTCCAGTCATCATCCTCATACATTGGACTAGAAGTGTTTTGCTCACACACCAGACCAAGCTTTACCAACCTGTAGCCCAAATCAGTATCCACACACGTGCCGCCATTAAGACAAGGGTTTGTCTGGTATGAGGAGCAGGAGAGATGAGGACTCTCACGAGCTGCACAGCCACAGAGAGCACGACTCAGGACTGTCACAGACACCAATGAAACGCTTCCAGCTGTGGTTATTGTTGGCACATGACTCTCTTCATGTGTGCTGATGCATCCACTGCTATGAGTGCAGTTTGCAGTTGTGCATTCATCAATGCCAATCTGGGTGATATTTATATCCAAGATGTTTTCCAGCTGTGGAGAACAATTAGTTGCATTGATCCGACTTTTCCACAGAAAGGAAACTCACAAATGACAGTAATGAAGAGCCCAAGTCTTATTTATTTTCAAAAAAGGTTGCTGTGCCACTTCAGTCCAGCACTTACCTCACCCTGTCCATCCAAAGGCAGCTCAGCCTGGCATCTGTTTAGGCCAAAGCCTTGGTATAAGTCAATTATTGCATGAGTAAGCACTCAGAGGACAAAAATATCGGCATGTTCATCGTAAGCTGAGTGGATAAATTTTAATCACTGATGGTTCTGATGGTTTATTTTTATAGCATCAGAGCTGTATTTTTAACTTAGACTTCTGCCTTAAAAACACTTGGAAGGGTGAATGAGTGTTAGGAAACGAAGACACAACTTTTCTGGCAAGAGTAAGTTGGTACTGCAGTGCTGATTCTAAATGCAACCCATTTCAGACTCTGTGTACCAACAGCCATATTTCCAACAGAGTCATTTAACTCTTACCAGTAATTGTTTTTTCAAGAGCGACAGGAGCTTTACTAAACTGGCAATTCACATTTCCAACCTGGTTATTTTACTGCTTTGCTCTCTTTACTCAGAAAGTTGGAACTTTTAACTGCTTTATGAACTTCAGCTGCAGAACATTTCTGTATAGAGGACTAAAAATGGAAACATTAAGACACCATGTAGAAAGACAACAGTCAAGCATATCCTTTACACAGAGTTTTACAGTCTTTTCAGTAGGAAAACCAAGTTCACATTTCTAAAAGCTCACTGAGTTTGGGTGACTTAATATATGTTTATGGGCTATCTATTAAAACATTCATATTTGAAACTTTTATTAAAGGATAAAGGATTGTTTGACTTTACTAATTAAAACTATCCATTTTTCTCACCCATTACTCCCTCAGTCATTCAAAGTATTCACTGGTCATTCACCAGGCAATGGGTACTATCTGAACAGACACAATGAGACGGTGTTGAGGTTTCATATGTAGTATGGACACTTACCCATGTTCTGGAGGCTGCTACATTGCCATTAAGTTTTTCTGCTTTATAGTAAGGTGGACCATAAACTGCAAACCAGACGTTAACCCCCTGGGTTTGACTTGAGATATTTAATACACTGAAAATGTGAACATTTTCCAGTTGGGCCGACATAATTTCAGAAAGCAGCTTCTTCATCTGGTAGTATTTACTCTGTTTTTCAGGGGACTGGGATATGAACTCCTCTGGAGTGATATCTGTAACAGAAGTTAAAAACCTGGCAAACACATATTTTGCAACTGTTGTGGCAATAAAAGAGAGGAGCACTGTGGAATAAATATTAAGGCTGCAGAAAAATTGACTCAATTGCAAATTCAGGAGTATTTTCGTTTTAAAGCTCTGAAAATTTCCATGTTGGCTTCTGCCCAGGCTTTTTGACTCTTTAAAAAAAAATCTTTTCAATCAGAAACACGTTTGATAGTATTTTATTTTTCCACAAAGACTGAAACAACTTGGTGAATCTCAGGCAGACGTTTGTTCAAATAGGGGTTTTTTTCTGAAATATAAATTACTCTTTTCTTAACAAGGTGGTATAGAAATCTTTTATCTTTGTCTTCTGTATCAGACAAGCATTTCTTGCTGTCATTTTTCTACACAGATGCTCATTCACACACAGTGACAGAGGACCAAGCAACCAAAGTATGAACTCCCATTCCCTCTGTAAGAACATCAGGATTCTAAATAACATAGCAGTAACATTAAAGAGGTAGATTTCAGTATTATGATCCTCATAAATAACATAGTTCATCACATTGCTTACCTTTTATTTGTATAGAACCAGCATTACGGAGGGCATCATCTTTGATTTCCTTCACTATAACCTTTACAGTTGAGACAACATCTGGCCAGACTCCGTCCATGACTCTAACTCTTATATTGTATGTTCCTGGTGGAGTTCCCTCTTTAAGAGTCAGCAAACCTGAGTTATCATTCAGGATAAAGTACCTGTAATAGGAGTTAAGCCAAGGAACAAGCTATGAGAAGTTCAAAAGTTAAGTAGTAATTATCATCACTGATGATTTTTCTGATCCACTTTATTTTGGGAAAGTTATCAAAGAAAGTAGACATGTTCCCTCACGAAGGGACAGAGCAGAATAGAACTTTTTACATTGTCTTCTGTTGGCTCTTAATGACTCTTCACCAATATATCAGGATGGCTTCTTCCTGCTTTTATGTCATGTCAACTGCACAAGACTCAGGCTACTATATCCCTATCTTCAGAAACCGTGCAAACTCCTCTTTTATGTATGTTCATTGAGAGTGATGTCTCTGTTAAAACCTTCAAATGGCACATGCACGCCTCAACCCTGGTCATAGTCCAGACACTTTGCTGTGAATGCATTTAATATAAATAAGGTCTTAAAATCATTAGTGACATGGAAACACCATCTCTCCAAGAGCTCAAATGAAGGAGGATGGAAGTTAGTGGACATTTTTCCTGTAATGGCTCGATGATACTGATTATGGGTATGACTGTGAACAAGAAGACTTTAGAATAGTGTTGTGGCCCATCAGGCAAAGGAAGCAGACCAGTTTGGCATGCAGCTATTCACTGCAGCTTCACACTCTTGGAGAGCTACACATAAGCATCTAACAAAACAAAAATGCTGTTGCACACTTGTTTTCAAAAAAGGGCAAACTTTTAATGGGGTTGGGGGGGGGGGGCAAGCTTTCATACATTTCAACCAAGTCCCATTTCTCTCTGTAAATACCTTGATGTTTTCCCTTCAAATTGGTAGATTTTGCGATCCCAATCATCATCATCAGGAGCATGGACCTGGCCCAGTACAGTCATGGGGAGGATACCTAAAACAACAGAGCATACAAGTGGCACAGTCAGACCTCTCACACGAACACGAACAAGTTGGCCATTCAAGTTTCAGTGGTTTGTCTTAAGTTTAAAACTTCTACAAAAATAGTTGTTATAGTTGTGAATAGCAGTTTGCAAATACCACATGGTGTTCTGCTTATTGAGTGTTTGCTGTATAGCTACACAGATTTAATTCTGTGCTGCAACAAAAAGCAGTAGGAAGGAAAAAAGTAAGAGAAATCTCTGAGGCAAAAAGAAAGAGATATTCAGAAACAACATCAGAATGACTCAATTTAAACTATTGTGGTTGCAGTATCCAACCCATTTGCTGAGTGGTTTAGACAGGGATTGAGGTTTGGCAGGATAAACAACCAAATGCTGGCTGGGTTATAAAGGGCAAAAAGCAATAGCCTTTTAGAGGAAATTACAGCAAGATAGAGGAGATGTCTAAAATATAGTAAACAGATTTATTTTGAGTAGATGGTGAGACTTTGGGGTCATAAGGAAAGCAGCAAGTATTCTGCTAGTTTTGCATGCTCTCAGCAAAGCTCACAAATTGTGGGCTTTTTTCATTTTACAAAAGCTGTTTCTGAGAAAAAGATCCACAGGTATCTGAATTCTTATATCTACTGAGTTAAGAATCAACGATATACAAAGAAGTGGAAAAAATGTGGGACCTTGTGATGGAACAGCACAAATCCTGACAAATGAGAGACTGCATGCAAAAAGGAGAGAAAACTGTACCTTTCTGGCAACTGTGACATCATTACTTGGGTATTTTGCAGGAGACAGTACACAAAATGCCCTGGTGTTTGACTCCCACATTATATGAATGTAACAGGCAACATGACAGTAGCCTTCTGATCTTGTCTCTCTATATTATAAATAACCAAAGAGCTAAGCCTTGAACAGTTCTTCTCAGAAATCAGCAGCACAGATGAGTTTACCCTTTAAAGAGACAACTAAAAGGGAATTTGTGCTTAGTGAAAAGATCTGGTACTTCGGCTACAAGCACGGTTTCTTAGCAAATAGCAACCAGACTTGGTTTCGACTTTACAATAAGCTGAACTTGTGAGTGTGCACACAAAAGACAGAACAAGATTTCAGTATAAATAACTGGTCAACAGTATCTACACAGAAGTAGCTTCTAGTGTGCTCACAACAATCAATTTAACACGCTATCAAACCATAGGGTACACAGCACGGAAGAAGAGGAAGGAATCACCTGAATCTGCATGAATGCAAGAATCCATTTTTAACTATGTGGTTTACTTTGCTGTTGGGCTTATTATGTTGTGACACTGGATGTCAAGAGAACTGCTAGCTAATTACTGAAGGAATTAAGGCAAAGTGGCCTCTCTTGCACTGCCTGCAGCCACCATTCACAGAAAATACCTCCATTAGAGCAGTTGTCAGCTGAAGTCTTATATGAATGTCTCAGGCAGTTTACATATGAGTTCAGCTGAAGAGTATTCACTAAAACTGAATTGAGTTTGGAGGAGGAAAAAAGGTTTAAGGAGGAGGAAGAAGGTTTTCAGCATTCAGAACTATCACTTCTCAGCAACATTGTGAATTTTGGTTTTTTTTTTTCCCCTGAAAATGTTAATGCTGTTGGGAAACTGCATCTCTTCCTTCAAAGCTGGCTCAGTTACTTTTACAAAGCATGAGTCATGTGCCCCACACACCTTAAGCAAACTTCAGTAGCACTTCTACTAAGATCTTAGCTTATATGGAATGAGACAGAGTCCTCTTGTGAATCTCACAGCTGCTCATTCAGAAGCACTGGGAAGCATGAGGGAGTGATTTACCATCATAGCTGTAAATGAGACATTCCATGTAGCCAGCAGAATGTGGGTGGTCATTTTGGTCCCCGATATTTACGGTCAGTGTGTTGGTGGAGCTCATGGGTGGGATCCCACTGTCTGTGATCAGGATGGGCAGGTAGAACACCTTATGCACTTCCCTGTCAAAGGTACGCAGAGCGGTGAGCAAGGCACTTCCATTGTGGAAGTCCTGCAAGTTGAAGTTAGTCAGACTATCGAAACCACTGAGAAGGTGAAAGGAGAAAGGTGCTCCATTGGCAGCAGTGTCTCGGTCCTTAGCGTACAGCAAAGTAGAGGTCTCATTCATCTGGACGACCTGTGGAGAAGCTGTGTTTTCCCAGACCACCGGGTTATAGAGAGCCTCAAACTCTGGCCCATTGTCGTTTACATCCTGCAGAGTGACAGAAACGGTGGCACTGCCAGTCAGAGGGGGCTGCCCCATATCAGTGGCGATGACAATGAGCTGGTACTGTGTCACCGTCTCATGATCCAGCAGTCCTGCAACCATCACCCACCCATCGCTAGCCACAGAGAACTGCCCATCTGGGTCAGACTTGTTTAGCAGGTGGAAAGAAAACCTTCCGTTCAGACCAGAATCCAAGTCAACAGCAGAAACCTGAACAACTTTGGTGCCAACAGGTGAATCTTCCCCCAGTGAAGACACTTCATAGAACTGAGGGTAGAAGACTGGAGCATGGTCATTGGAGTCCTCCACGTAGATCACACAGTGAGCGATGCTAAAGAAATCCATGTCCTCTGCTTTAACAGTCAAATTGAACACCCTCTCATGAGGCTTTTCAAAGTCAATCCGCTTCCGTAGTCGGATTAACCCACAGTTGTTGACTTCATCTGTCTCTATAGAAAACTTGCGGTCATTGTCCCCATCAAGGATGCTGAACGTCACCATGGCATTTTCTCCTTCATCTCTGTCCACAGCAGACACCATGGCGACCTCTGTGTTAATACTTGCATTCTCAGAGACAAATGCAGTGTAGATGCTTTGCAGGAAGACCGGAGCATGATCGTTTACATCGGTCACCAAAATAGTGGCGGTGCCTGTCCCAGTGAGCCCTCCTCCATCTCTGGCCTCAACCACTACCAGGTACTTGTCTTCCTTCTCCCGATCCAGGGACCCGAGCACTGTATAGATGGTGCCACTGACTGAGTCAATCGAGAATAAGTTCAGATTAATTTCATTTTGGACATTCTGAATGATGCTGTATGTTAGCACAGCATTTGTACCAGCCTTTGAGTCATCGAGGTCCACTGCTGTCATTTCCATGACAGGAGTGTCTGCTGGAGAGTCTTCAGGGATGTGGCCCATGAAACAGCCATCCAGCATACAGAGGAAGAGGGGTGCGTTGTCATTCACGTCCCTCACTTCTATGATCACATCTGCAAAGCCAGTCAGCCCCTCTCCACTCTCATCTGTTGCAAGAACAAGGAAGCGCCACGCTCCTTGCTTCTCACGGTCTAACCTTTTCCTTGCGCTGATCTCACCCGTGTTCTCGTCGATGCTGAATTCACTACCAGCCCCCTGTCCGTGCAGGGAATAGTTAATGGCAGTTTGATCTGCCGCTTGGTCGGGGTCTGTTGCAGAAACCTGGAACAAGCACGGCAGGTAAGTGCTTATGTAAAAGGAAAGAGGAAATACCTTTCTTTTACCAACAGCAGTTGCTGTTGTGGAGGCTAAATAAATAGCATGCATTTTAACAGCGAACATCTATGGGTTTGAGACATTCAGGTCAAGTACTCTTTCAATAAACACCACACATAGCCTAGAGAAACAAAAAGATTGTGTTTAGATAGACTAATACATTCTACTTCCCAGAATATTTTTTGAGAGAGGAGATAACTGCAGGAAAACCCAAGTAGAAGTAATAATAGATCTGCTAAGCAAATGTTTCTTGTGAAACTCTTTGGAGCTGGAATACAGAGGCAAACAGGAACTGTTTTTCTCCAAGAGAACAGAAAGCTGCAAAAACAGGGTGGCCATACACCCAAGCTGACTTGCACAGGCCAGGGAGAACTCCCAGCTCCAATCCAGGGATTGTTTGGGAGATTGCTAGTTGGGGCAGCCAAGCAGTCCTCACACCAGGGATTGCTCTAACAACAAAACAGTGAAGATGATTGAGTTCCAGAGTCAAATAACAATTCCTGGTAATGTTTATTTGGTAGTATAAATGTAGCCAAAGGGTCTATGACTTAAATGCATTAAATGCATATATGGGTATATATGCCAATTACGCTATGTTTATACAGTTACTCAAGATATACTAAATCTCCTTTGTAAAGGAAAGCCATCACATTTTTTTACTTTTAGAATCATAGAATCATTTAGGTTGATAAACACTCTTAAAATTGTCTCCAACTGTTGTTTATGCTGGTCAAGGGAGCAAGTCCACCACACAAACAGGCTTTCTTTATTCTTTTCTTTACAGAAAGTTGCTAGCTAAATCCCAATAGCAGGTCTCATCCACCCTACAGAAACTATCTTTTGGATTTGTCTGAATGGATGGGATCGAGATGAAGGAAAAGTTAGGTTTTGCTCTGCTTTGCAAACTGCTTTACCTTTAGGATGAGTACAGGCAGATCTGTTAGCTCCTCCAAGACACTGCCCTGGTATTCGCTCTGAGTGAAGACCGGTGCTTCGTCATTCTTATTGACAACATTGATGATGACAAGAGTGTGGTTTTCCCATTTTCCATCAGAGGCTACAAGTCGGAGCTCGTAACGTTGTTCTTGTTCATAATCCAGAGGCTGAGCAATGAAGATAGTTCCAACCTCAGGTTCCACATCAAAAACTCCTTTCATATTTCCTGATGTGATCTGATATCTTAGTTTGGCATTTGCACCTACAAGAGAAAGCAAATGACCACTGCTCTGCGAATGCTCAAGCCAGCTACACACAGTGGACATGCACCTGAGAGAAAGCTTATTTGCCCAGACTGTTACAATGTATGGGTGAGATAAAACACAGACACGGCCACAAACAGAATGATCCATGTATATAATTTGAAGGGTTAGTGTATGGTAGACTGGTGGCTAGGTCTGCATTTACATTTATAAATACAATTTGCAGTCACAGACAAGCACCTCTTTTGATAATGAAGGAATTGTGTGCCTCTAATTTATTGTGCATTCATTTGATAATATTAAAAAAGTAACATTCTAGAAAAATTACTAGAAGCTATTTTTGTTTCCTAAGCCTCCCATTTCAAATGTTGATATTTCTTAACTTTTTTTTCACCACTGGATGGTGCTAAAATATAACAGGAGTCCTCTATTTTGAGTAAGAATTCATCTCAGAAGAACGTTTCATCTGTACAACAATGGTCATTTGATTGCTGCAAAAAATTTTGTTTGGTGCTTCACGTTTACTTATGTGAAAAGGCAAAAAATAGATAACATTCTTCACAGTCACTAAGAGGCACAGGCAGTACAGCACTGCAACCAAAAGGAATGGTCAGCTCCCACCTGCTCCCAGCAGGACGTTCCTCTGGTGCTCCTTTGGGCCAGTCTGACTGCTTGTTTTCAATGGGTTTGTTTTTTTCCCGCAAGTTGAGCTAGACCAACTCATGAAACCAGCAAAAAAGCCACAGCAGAAGCAAAGATAGGAACTGATTGGTGGTGCAGGATGTTGGACTCACTCAGCCCATCTGTTGCCACCTTGTTATAGGGACAGTTTCGTGCCATCAGAGCTGATGTAAATGTGAACCCTAAAAGAAGGTCTGGCTTTCTCTTTTTTTCCTGCCTTCTCTCTGCCTTCATTTCTGGCCATGTCATCCCACATTTTCCACTGTTAGTCAGATTCTTCCACAAGCATATTAAACCCACTAACTCACAAAAAAGCATACAGGTTTGATTTTCTTGCAATAGTATAACATAAAACCGACTTTCAGGGAGATCTGGAAGTCATGGGAGCCAGCATAAAGTAAGCACGTACTCAGCAGTGAGTGAGTTTTTATGTTACCTTTTGTGTAGTTATGGCAGTTGTGACTTCAGGTGATTCTACCCCAAAGAGATTGCCAGCTAGCTTAACTTCTGCACTGTGAACCTGAACTCCTAATAAAAAAAATGCTTCTGTGTGCCCAGAACTTCTCTGCTCACTTTTACAAATGCTTGCAATGCTTAATTATCTTCTGAAAGCAGATAATTAAAGCTTGCCCATGAAGGAAGTAGTCCTACACACAACACACAGTAATACCAAGAGGACTTAGAAAGACAGGCAGGGTCCACTCACCCTCATCTTCATCATCTGCTGTTGCTGTCAAAACAGGACTTCCAACATCCCTGTCCTCATCTATGCTGATCTCATACACTGACCGAGGAAATGCCGGAGTGTTGTCGTTCACATCACTGACAAAAATCCTGACATAGGCTGTGTCTAAGAAGGAGATGCAAGAGGAACATGCAGACTAGAAATGGCAGAGGTGAAATACTTGGTTGAATTCCAAACAGCTCATGTAATCCCCAAGTCTAGAAAAATTAAGGAAGCCAATCTCTGATATCTTTTAGCCAATACAGAATTCCTTACTAGTTTTTACCTGTGTTGGGCTCTCCATGAACCCCAGGTCTAGCAGATTCTGAAGAGTCCTGAGACTGAACTTCAATCAAGTAAGATGCTCTTTTCTCTCTGTCAAAAGATGTATTGGTGGAAATAATTCCTGTCTCAGGATCAATGGTGAAGAACTGGTAATCCTCACCAGCATCTTTCAAAATCAAGTAGTGAACCTAAAAATGAAAAAGTTAAGAGAGGTTGCATTTTTCACTGGCATTTTTATGTCCACGTTCTGTGACCTTCCCCTTCTCCAGTAGCCTCCTGGATCCGTCTGCAAAGTATCAACAGCCCGAGGAAAGACAGTTCAACGACATAAGTTTTCTTTTACCCATATTGATATAAAGCCCCCAGAATTCTCAAACAGAGGAACATTTGTACCAGTGATATCAAGGCCCATCAAGCCCAGTACCTAATCTCTAACAGTCACATGCAGGAGCAGTTAAGAAAGATCATGAATAACAGAAGAACAGAGAACGTATGAAACAACATCCTCCCTGTTGTCTCCTCAGCTTCTAGCAACACACTGTGCTTCTGATCTCAAAAAAGATGGAGCTAACTAAGAATTTGGGTCTTGTTCAAAAGGACTGAACAAATGTGAACCTCCACTGATTCAAGTTATCCACATTTTTCCCTTCCCTCCAGAAAATGCACAGAAAATGAGCAGTTTCCTTCATAATCCTGCTTTTTCCTAGAGTTGGGTCATTATGACAATGATGTGACCAACCATTAGATCAATGATGGTGAAATGAAATTTTATTTAATTGTCTGCATTTAAATGTCTGTGTTTAACTGACCATAATCACTGATGGTCAATTAAGTAAAAAGCTGAAGAGGCAACAGCCTTTCTTGTCTTGAAATGGAAGCAACCCTGAGAATCAGGCAGCAGTGCTTTGTTATGGCTGCTGATCAGGATGAGCTACTATGATGCAGTATCTCAAGATCATCAATAGCACTTTCTCTGCCTGCATCCCCTATTATGCACATCAGGCATATGCTAGACAAACGTTTGACAAGTGCTGTAAGAAGTGTTTGCAGCTCATTACCCTGTCATCTGCTGTCTGTGCACTCTCACTAACTACAATACTAAAACTTGCCTATTGGGAGGAAAATAATTGAATGCAAGGTCAAACCTCTCCATGTAGACCAGAATCCAAGTCCGTAGCTAACACCTGAACCACAGATTTGCCAACATCAGCTCCTTCTGGCACAGACACCTCATAGTTAGAAGACACGAAGAATGGAACATTATCGTTGACATCTGCAAAAGGAGGTGATGGGGATCACAGTGAGAAAATGAAGGTGCTTTTTTTCTGTTTTTTTTTCTACCACTGTAATTTTGCTTGGACAAAGAACTCACATAGTAAGAAGCAATCTTGCTTTGGGCCTTCTCATTTTCATGGCAGTTGTCCAGAGGCATTTTATAGATATTGAGCAGTTTCTGGGAGGCAGTAGCCTAATCTCAGCTAAGATACTAGCTGATGATATGACCAGCAATCTTTTTATAGTAAATCCATGAATGTCAGGACCAGGAGGCCTTTCATCCATAGTCTTGTAAAAGCTGGTTATCTACAGCAGTAGTTAATTTCAGCATTTTATTAAGGGCTGATTAACATACAGTGGAAATTAAAATTGCAGAGTCTATAGAGTTGACAAAGAATGTGTGTACAGTAGTGTTTTCTGGCCTTTGCAGAGCAGTATAGCCAAAGTTACGCTAGCCTGTAGGACCCAATGATTATTTAGGATGGAGTTGCACATTAGTTTCCCCTCATCTAACTACTAGACAATGTCTAAAGGAAGCATGCTGATCTTCCACCTCTTGTCATGCTGCTCTAACCCATGGGATCCTCCTTCTCACTGTCTGTATCATGTGGCCCCATGTCGACAGCACTTATTTTGATGCTCTGAGAGAGACTGACTTTCTGGAGAGAAAAGGGTTAGCTATGATCTGACAGGCTCTGCATCTGTGTGATGGCCAGGTCCAACACAAGGGACACAGAGGGACTGTGCAGTAGAAGGAAGGGAAAGCCTGCCCCAGTAGCAGCCATCTGCAGTCAGGTCAGGTTAGGTACAAGGCAAAAGCATGTTAAGCTTAAATCAGTGCTGGTCTTGCTCATCTTCCTTGCCTGATCTCTACAGAGACATAAACTGGAAAAAAATGTCAAGTGTTTTGACGGACCAATTTCTGACACATTCCATGCCTAAAATTCCCATATAGGACCAGGTGAACACAAGCGACAGGCAAGAACTATGGCAGCACTGATTCCGATCCATTTAAACTGCTCTGGAGTCACAGCCTCTTGCTCAACCCATAACAAATCAGTCTGGGTTCCTTTTTGTCTGTAAGATATCTAAACTCAGAAATGCTGCATAGTTAGTCCCATAAAACTTTCTGCATTTTTTAGTTTGACACATTTTAAGAAAGCCTTTTCCCTGTGTCATGACACAGTGCCAAACAGAGGAGCTGTAATCACACTTCCTCAGATCCGTTTTTTATGAAGAGCAGACAAAATTCTTAATATCTCACTCTGGGAACCCTTAAGCACACATTTAGTTTCACCAGTGCCACACGACTTCATTGATTCTGACACACAACTATTTGCAGAACCAATGTCTTTTTTTTTAATTTGTTAGTGTTGGCTCCTGTAAATCCCAGTTTTCCTTCTCTCTTATATGCCCAATTATTTGTGATTTCTTTTTTAACAGGATTTTTTTACATATTTTATAGAAGAGACTATGCCTTGTTAGAGATATATTTCAGTAAATTCACCAAGAAAGGGAAGGAAAATACAACGGTACAAAAGTCTTCCCTTTCTGTATGCTTGTGCATAAATAAGAGACAATTCTGTACATGAGATTTTTCTGGTGGTTATTTCTCTCTTAAAAGTGTTTCACTTGCTTTTTTCCCTTCCACTAATGCATACACATGTGTGTAAACCTTCTTTTGTCTGAAATACTAAGTTATTGAAAAAGGATTTTTGCTTGTGAGCAAAATGAAGATTCTGCCAAATTCTGATACCAATAACTGCACTGTAGGAAAAATCTCTTGGGTCAGTCCTGAAGGGTGTTTGCATTGGCGTACTGTGGAAGACAGGACAATGCTGTGATAAAGTGAAGGAGGGAAGTTGGATTCCCATTCAAGTTACCACTTAGGTCTATCATTTCCATGGTGACGAGAAAGACAAACCTTTTTGCTGGAATTCATGGTTTCAACTAAACACCTACATATCAAAAGTAACTCCTCCAGTGCTTCAAAAAGCAGGGATTAAAATCAGATTGACAGTTTTATATGGATCTACAGGAGCAAAGCCTCACAAAATCTACTATAAGGAGAGTTGGATCAAATTTTTGAAAATGGTTCCTACTGTAAGGATCCTTGCATTTTCATATCTAGAGTTTTAACCCCAGTGTTCAATAGAAAACTTCTAAACAGATATCAAACACAAACCCAGCCTATTTTGTCTGTTTCTCTTGTCTGTATTTCCAGTAATACTGGTCCCCTTTCAATACTAGGACATACACTAGGTTACTCCTCCTATCAAAAGAAAATCTTTCAAAATACATTTATAAAAGCAGGCATTAGTGTTGCACTAATGTTCAGACAGCCCAGTTTTGCACTAGCACATTTCCACATTTGATAATTGTACCAGAAATTATGTCAAATCAATCTTTTTAATGACTGCACAACTTCCTTAAAGTGTTCGTAAGGTGGCTTGGCATTTCATGGATGTTCCCTTAATTTGTGGCGTTCTACTAAAAAGAATAACAATATCATCCTGAGTGAGCTGTTCTAACAGCAGCAGCTTACCTGTTATGTTCACACAAACAGTGGTAAAGGAAGCTAAAGGAGTCAGTGCGACATTTTGTGCCCGGACTGTCAGGGTGAAAAACTTAGTTGTCTCAAAGTCAAGTGGTTCAGCGACTAGAAGAGAAGCAGATCCATCAGCTCTGTTTGGCTTCAGATAGAAACGAACTGGCATGTTAGTCTCTGGAACTTGACCCTCCTCCAGATTATATGTAACCCTGGGATCACCAAGAGGAGATGTGGCTTTGATGGTCTGAAGAAGAAAAGAGTCACCAGAAATGTTCATGAAGCACAGGGTTGCAAGTGTTAAATGTTCAGCTTGATGGCAAGAACATGCATGCATTTATGTTCTCCAAAAACATAAATGCCTGCAAGATCTGGATAACAGAAAAAAATACCCCACCAGTTTACAGAGCTGAGTTTAATTTTAAAACATTTAGATCTTGTGTGGGTCTTTAATCAATTTAGCAGCCTGTAACTGGGCCAAGCAAGAACTGCATCTCTGGCTAAAGGAAATCTCTCCTCTCGCTTCCTTCCAAAACAAAAGCAATTGAAAAGGATGCTCCACTGAGTTGTACACTTTACCAACCAAGACACAGACAAAAACCAAATTGTTTGCAAGTGCTTGGAGATTACATGCAGGAGAAGGAAGGCAGGAATTATCTGGTAACTTACAGAAGAGACTATCCTTAAAAAATAAGCCTGTGCAGGTTAAAAAGGAGTTGGTTTGGATCAGAAGAACCCAAAGCAAACTACAGACATTCCATACTGTAGTGCTCAGATGAGAAAAACTGTAGGAAAGGCATAGGCAGGCAGCACAGTCCATGAAGGATGGAGGAGTGAGGAGCTGGCCCTTGGTGGGAACACGCAAGGATTTCCCACACAGGCAACGCATGGGTCTTGCTTCTCACTCAAAGCCACTGCCAGCGGGAACACACCCTGAGACATGTTGGTGTAAGAAGCCATTGGGAAAACTGCTGCCAGCTGAATCACTGGGCTATCCTGCAACAGGTACTCCCGACAAACACTGATGGGGTACACAGCTGTGAAGGCTGATAAGGAAATAGCACCATACAGTAAGGTTGCAAGGTTGCATCCATACACTCTCAACATGGAAACAAAGCACACTGGAGTAAGAAGTTGAAATGAAGAGGGAGACAAGTCATTGCACTTAAACATACCACTATGCTGGTGTCACGAGCGGTGTTCTCAGGGATGGTTACGCAGTATCTGTTCTGCTCCCACCGGGGCGGCTGGCTGAGTGCACCCGTCACAGTCACTGTCAGCTCCACCGAGCTGCTCCTGTTCCCCCCGTCTGTCGCCACAATAGAGCAACTAACACGTGTTGCCTGTGAAAGGTGGATATTTGCAAACTATTTAGTATGAATCAAGAGATCGTAATCAACCCCCTGCAATGGATTTGAGGAGTTGGAGGTTGCTCTGTTCCAAGCAGAGTTGCATTACCTGGGATAGCAGGTGGTTCACGTATACCCAGCCCGTGCTGGGGTGGATCTGGAAGTATTCCAGTTGGTGCTCTAACATTGAGTACGTGATAGCAGCATTCAAACCTTGGTCACTGTCATGAGCTGCAACACGGAGGAAACTCGTCCCTACAGGAGTGTCTTCGCTGAGGAAGTCTTTGAAAAGACAAAGGTTTTGTCAGCAGGTCTTGCTCTCATTTACCAGCTGTGTGTAATAGAAATACTCCTGTAAAAAAAAAAGCCTCTTCATGTGAGATTAAATGGTTTTGTAATGACACAAGTTATAAAGAATCATCAGTAACAGTGTGTCTACAGTCCTCTTTTGGCTTCTCCTTCCCTTTCCCCTGACATGTTGGGTTGTTAAGCCACTGGAGCAAGTTTACTGCCAGCACTCATGTCTCTTCATGAAAAACCTCTGTGGGCACCCATCCACTGCTTCAGATCACAGCCCAGGCTGCTAGGCTCAGCTGCTGACAAAACTAGGTTGGCATCAAAAGGAGTTCTGTGCAAAGTGAATTAATCCTGTATACGAGTGGCAGCAGCAGCATCGCTCATGGGAGGCAGTGGGTGATCACAGAGCACAGTGGAGATCCTCACAACATCCCAGTGTTTTGGAGAAGCTGCTCAGGGCAAGGGTGCAATGAGGTTTTAAATATGCACCTTTCCTTAGGTCTCACTCACTGTCTGTAGCCCGAGACAGACCAGTCCCTCTTTGCACCTGCTTTTATAAACGTAACCTAAAAATCCAGTGTCAAGAGTCACACACTGGAAGTACTCATTGCACAGGAAAGTAATTAGTTTTGTCTTCCTAAAGCATGATCCTTGGTAGAGACACTAGCAAAATAATGCAAAATCATGAGCAGTCATTTTCTACTCCAGGCATAATTTTATATAAAGCTATTACAGCCTTACCATCTGCCTCTTTTCCACATCCCAGTCTTATATTGTTTTGATTTGACTTTGGTCCTGCTCTTACCTTCATTTCCAGCCATATAGCCCCAAAGCCTCCTCCAAGTAGCTATGTCTGTTTGCCTGATGGGGCTTGTTAGCCCGTGTTATGCACTGATGCTCCATCAGCTCAGGGTATTGAAACAGCCTTGGCAGTGGGAAGGCAGTCACAGTTAGATTCTGACAACTCAGTCAAGTTAATCACTTCTTATTCTGAAACTGTTTCATATCCTTGATCCCCCTTGTACGTATCTCCTTCAACATTTATGAGGTGGGACAATCAGACATGCACATTATTAGTGGAGTAGCCACGCTTTCTATTTGGGTTTTCTTCCTTGATATCTACTGTCTGTGGCAGTGGGGCAGTAAAGCCTTAAACCACCACGGCTGCTTCTCCATGAACATAAATTTGAGCTTTAATTAGTTTCCCTTGTCTCCCAGGGTGTTTAGTTTGCTTAGGAGTCATATCCCTGGTATGTTAGTAAAAGCCAAAGTTGCTCTCAGAAGAGATTCACTGGCACTAAAATAGATCAGTGAAAATGGAATTTATTGCTAATAAACACCGTAAAAATACTCTTTTTGCCTGTGTTTAAATTTATGACTTTATAGTCAAATCCTGTTAAATTGCATTGTAAGAAAAAATACAAAATTACTTGGAAAGGCAATACTCTCATTTTGTGTACTTGTGCTTGCTGCTGGCACAACTCCAACACTTATTTATACCATCCCTACTGCACAGAGTTAAGCATTTCTTTAACGTCTGTTTTGCAGGCAGATAATAAGATGCATGGCTTAAATCAGGGATATGACCAACATCCTCATGCAGAGGAACAAGGAATCAGCCGTTTCCAGGAAGAATAGAAACCTATGACTAATGGCATTTGATCTTGTTAGAGAATAAGCTATTTTTAAATCTATGACGTGCAAACATTGATTACTTATGTACAGATGCTGGAAAAGTGCTGTGCATAAAGTGACCTCATTATCTGCCACTTCCCCATCCCAAAGGACCGCCTTTGCTTCAGGACCTTTGTTGGTTCTCTGTGTTCATGAAAAAAGAAGAAAACCTACCCAATTCTCTGAAGTGCTGAAGGCACCATAATTACCAAATGCAACCACTCAGCTTCACTGCTTTTGAAAAAAATAATCCAGGGCAGTTCTGGAAGGACATGTTTGAAGGTGGTGTAGACATGTTCATCTTTGTAACAGGATTACTTTTACCTCAAGGACTTCTCTGTTCTGTCCGAAAATATTTCTCTCCGGTGAGATCACTCCCACCTGACTTCCCAGCACTGCTTTGGCCAGGTTTACAGAAACCACTGGTAGGAATGCAGGAATGGCTACTCCCAATCTGCACAGAGGTGCAACACAATTTCCTTTTGGTCCTTGTCCGTAACTCTGAAGTGTAGATGTATATTTAGACTATTTCCTATCAGGTTGCTTCTCCTCCTTGTTAAAATCCTGCCAGGCAAACACCCAGCTCCTCATGGAATCCTGCTAAAATGCTGGTCTCTGTGATGCTAAAGACAATTTACTAATGAGACAACTTACTCATGAAACATTGATCACCACTTTGCCCTCCATGACATTTCCATAGAACTAGCAAAACATCTCCAAAACGGAGCTGTTGTCACATAGATCATCAACCATTTTTTGCCATTTTCAGGCAATTATGTAAGGAAGGGCCTGTTCTATTCCAGCAGCTGGGGAGTATGTACATCACTTGTGAGTGACGTCAAGTGTAGAGGCTCCAAGTGTACTGAAGTGCAGGATTTTACTGGAGAAGCATCAAGTAAAATTAAATGAAAGACCATTGAAGTATGTCACGAGAGGATGAAAAAGGGAATGGTACTAGGGAAAATGGAGAAAACTAGTTCAGCAGAACAGTTGCAGGAGGCATCAGGGCTCACAGCCAATTGCAAGCCAGAAGCCAAAGATTTTAGGCTGTTTGACAAGAGACAATACCCCTCCAGCCCACTTGAACAGAGGTGCTGTGTCAAAGAGATACAGATGACAATTGCTCTTCTAATCAGAGTGATGATGTTATGGTTTGGAATGTTGAATAAAAATTCAGTGAACAGAGAAACAAGGCAGGGAAAAGCTGCAAAGGGAAGAACTGCCTGATCTGTAGGAGTGAAGACAGGCAGCGTTTTTAAGAGGACTGCAATGAACAAAGAAGACAGTGATGAGTTCTGCGTATTTCCACTGACAATTGATTAAGCAGTAACTGGCTTAGTTGGCAGCAAAACTAGCCACCATTATAAGGAACTACTAAACAGGTTTGTGCTGTGCTACAGGGACAGGTAGTTAAGAAACACTCACACTGATAGCGACTGTTCTCAAACTTGGGATCATTGTCGTTGATGTCGGCAATGAGGACGGTGATCTGACACACGCCGATCAGAGGCTCCTGTGCCTGGTCTGTAGCCATGATGGACAGAGTGTACTCCCTCTGCTTCTCCCGGTCAAAACTCCGTGTGGTTGTGATGACTCCTGGGAACACAGACAGCTCCTGTTCTATGTGTCAGCCTCGGGACTGAATTTGCAGGAAGAAACCAGCACATCTCTCGCAAAAGAAGTGTCTCTGCATGCAGCACAACCATCAAGCTCAATCCACACCAACCCTGCAATGTGTGTCTTGGACAAGACCAACCACAATTCCCCTGTCGCTCCTCTCCTCACGTGCCACACACTGCCAGGAGTCAATAGCTTTGTCTGCTGCTGCCTTGATAGGGAGCTTCAGCCTGAAGTACTTTGTGACCTCATTCCTCATGGAGCACAGAAGGACTTTCTCCTTCTCATCAAGAGGCATATACTAGGTTTAGTTCAGTGATAGTCCAAGTAACTGAATACTTCAAAGACATTATCACTCTGGGAAGAGACACACCACAGAAGGCACAAGTGATGTGACCAAAGCCATGGGAGCTTGAGGTTGTTTTGTTTCATTAAGCAGATTAAAATAGAGTAGAATCACACAGCTCAGTTAATAAATAGCAGTTTTCTCCCAGAATACAGCTTTTCCTCTCGTCTATCCAAGTCTCTCCCTGTCTCATTCTATCTAGGAGACTAAACTGGTCTCATGGAGGCCACTTCCAGACTCATAGAACGGTAGGGCTGGAAGGGACCTTTGGAGATCATCTAGTCCAACCCCTCTGCAGAAGCAGGTTCACCTCGATCAGATCGCATAGGAACATGTCCAGGCGGGTTTTGAAGACCTCCAAGGAAGGAGACTCATGCATCTGTGATACTAAGGATTAGAACTGTGCTGGTCCTTCCAGTCTCCTGTGCAGTCCTGGACACGCAAGTATCACAACTTACTGTTTTGACTATAGACATTAACAACTTTTATAACTCCTTCACCTGAAATATATCATTCACCTGAAATGTCTGTCACTGTCTTGCTCTGGTACAAGGATTTTACCTCTATACACACTGCCCTGGACCTTCTATTTCTGGATGACATGGGAAAAAATCCCATGGACACAGTGAAAGGAAGAACAAACTCAAGCTGTTAGGGTCACACTTTCTGTTCTGCATTTTTATAGCTGCACTTGATCCAATAGGAAGATAACTGATACAGAATTGCTTTTTATCTTCCTATTTAACTTGGGTTAGTTACCCTATTTAGTTTGCCATTTAAATCACTGTCATCTTAATTTAACCTATGTGCACAGCTGTCCAAACACTTTGTGTTTTCCAGTGTTTATTCCAAAAGCTGTTACAGTTAACCCTGCTGTTACACTGTTAAAGCATGTGCTCCCTTGGGTATACACCTATGGTAGCATTCTCACTACAATACAATGCCGTTTTCATTTTATCTCAGTGACCTGAAAGCCACTGACCTGTGTCTGGGTCAATGCTGAAGCCCAGGGAAGCTCCATCTCGGTGCATGAGCCCATACTTCACCTCTCCATTAATGCCGAGGTCTGCATCGTAGGCTTCTACTTGTAGCACATATGTGCCTGGAGGTTGATTTTCCAGAACCCAGGTGCTGTCACTGTAGTAAGCGCACTAAAAATACATCCAAACATCCAATGCTGTATATTACATAGAGACACATAAGTTTGCTGCACAATGGCAATATTTTTTCCAGCACATCTGAGAAAAACTCAGAAGAAAATAACTTCTATTACTTATACTCACAAAGAATTCAAGTGCTAAGGGAGAGGAAGGAAAAAGAGAATGAAGACTTTACACTACAAAGAAAGATGGCTGCATGTTCACTGACAGATGGATTCATTCTGCTCTGCACACACAGTCCCTTCAGCCCACCAGCAATCACCAGTAGTCAAGGAGAGTGTATAAACTTAATCATGGATGTGAAAGCAATACCTGCAGAAAGACATCTTACCTTTCTGAAGACTGGCTTGTTGTTATTAATGTCGTTAACTCCTACAATAACTTCAGCAAAGCTGCTGAGAGGGGTGGGTCCCCCCGAGGCATTGTCATCTATGGCAGTGATTTTCAGAGTGTATTGGGGCCCTTTCAGGTTGGGTGGTGGGTGTCTCCGTAGTTTAATGATACCTGCATTTGGAGGCACACAGTGTAAGTTTAGTTTACTGTGTAAACAACAACCAAACAAACAAAATGAAAAGAGTATCACATTTCTCTGCTGCTTTACTGTTAGGTCAGTTTTCAGTTTGGTGACAAAGCATAGGATTTAGCCATCTTAAACTGTACAGTCCTCGGACCAGGACCTCACATTTTGGTTTATATTTGAAGAAGGAGGATGATATCAAAGAGCTAATTCTCACTGCGTTGAAGCACCTCTATCTGCAGATTATATAAATATGGTGCTTTCTTATGATCATTGACATACAGGTGAAGCAGAGTTAATTCAGATGTGATGGAAAATAACACTGTTCTAAAACCTTTTTTCCTTACCTTTCTGACTATCCAGCTCAAAGTTTCCCTCCTCATTGCCTCCTGTAATCAGATATAGCAACCCATCTCCATCAGGGTCCTTTGCCCGAACAGTAGCCACTAAGGTGCTGGGACCAGCATCTTCCGAAATGAAAGTCCTGTAACTGATTGACATAGGGAGCAATTGCAGCACGTTCAGTAACAGAATAGCCATGACCATGTTAACCATCAGCCAAGGATTATAAAGTCACTATGAATGTAATTTTTTGTTTAAGTTTTGGATAGGCAATCATGCAATCTTTAGTCCATTTAAGACAAAGTTTTGAGCATCTCTCTTTGGCAAAGGGTTTGTATTTTAGGACTGACCTGCTGGAGAGCAGCTCTGCAGGGAGAGATCTGGGAGTCCTGGTTGATAATAAACTGACCATGACCCAGCAATGTGCCCTCGTGGCCAAGAAGGCCAATGGCATCCTGGGATGCATCAAGAAGAGTGTGACCAGTAGATCAAGGGAGGTTCTGTTCTCCCTCTACTCTGCCCTTGGTGCGGCCTCATCTGGAGTCCTGTGTCAGTTCTGGGCTCCTCAGCTCAAGAGGGACAGGGAACTTCTGTAGAGAGTCCAGTGCAGGGGCACCAAGATGATCAGGGAACTGGAACATCTTTCATACAAGGAAAGGCTGCGGGAACTGGGGCTGTTTAGTCTAGAGGAGACTGAGGGGAGATCTCGTTAATATTTACAAAAATCTAAAGGGTGGGTGTCAGGAGGTTGGGACATCCCTTTTTTCTGTTGTATCTAGCAACAGGACAAGGGGTAATGGGATGAAGCTGGAACACAAAAAGTTCCATTCAAACGTAAGAAAACACTATTTCATTGTGAGGGTGAGGGAGTCCTGATACAGGTTGCCCAGGGAGGCTGTAGAGTCTCCTTCCTTGGAGGTCTTCAAAACCTGCCTGGACACATTCTTGTGTGACCTGATCTAGGTGGACCTGCTTCTGCAGGGAGGCTGGACTGGATGATTTCTAAAGGTCCCTTCCAACCCCTATCATTCTATGATTCTCTGATTGTATGATTGTAATCCTGCATTTTTTGTGTATGAAATTTCAAAGGATCTTTTGGAAGATATCCATATGTACCATATTACATTGCACTGCAAAACAGGATCCTTTATCTCCTAAAGTTGAGAAACAGGACTAATATCTGTCATGCAGTGTTTCTTATGTCCTTATATACTGATGGAAAGCATCATATACTATGGAGATGGTGTAAACTAGTATACCACCATAGAAATTAATGAATTAATTTACTATTGTATACATTACAGTTATAAAATCATAGAATGATAGGGGTTGGAAGGGACTTTTAGAGATCATCTAGTCCCACTCCTCTGCAGAAGTAGGTTCACCTAGATCAGGCTGCATAGGAACATGTCCAGGTGGGTCTTGAAGACCTCCAAGGAAGGAGACTCCACAACCCCTCTGGGCAGCCTGTTCCATTGCTCCATCATCCTCACAGTGAAATAGTTTTTTCTTATGTTTCAGTGGAACTTTTTGTGTTCCAGTTTCATCCCATTACCCCTTGTCCTGTTGCTAGCTACTATAGAAAAAAGTGATGCCCCAACCTCCTGACACCCACCCGTTAGATTTTTATAAATGTTAATAAGATCTCCTCTCAATCTCCTCTTCTCCAGACTAAACAGCCCCAGTTCCCGCAGCCTTTCCTCATATGAAAGATGTTCAAGTCCCCTGATCATCTTGGTGGCCCTGTGCTGGACTCTCTCCAGAAGTTCTCTGTCCCTCTTGAGCTGAGGAGCCCAGAACTGGACACAGGACTCCAGATGAGGCCTCACCAGGGCAGAGTAGAGGGAGAAGAATCTCCCTTGACCTGCTGGTCACACTCTTCTTGATGCATCCCAGGATGCCATTGGCCTTCTTGGCCACTTGAACACATAATGTATTCTTGTATTAATATGTAAATGTTTTGGATTTTAAACCATGTCTACACTTTAAACTTAAAAAATATAGAAATGTTATTCTTGTAGGAAAGGAAAGAAGGCATTTTAAACAAATGGCCTCACAAAGCTAGCTTACAATAGAGTCTGCTGATGATCAAATTAGGGTGTAATGATTGCTAACTATCATCTTTATCTTTCATACATTTACACATGGATAATTGCTTTGAAAGCTAAAAGTCAACACAGTATCATTCCCTAAAGAGTTAGGTCCTTTATTCACTCTGTTCTCTCTATATAAAGGCAATATGATGGTATCACAACTGGTGGGGGTTTTTTTGACATAAACTAGAGATGAAAGGCCAACTAATAAAACCTTTCCTCATGCTAATTACTCCTTGACTTCACTAGTGCTTACAGTTGCACAAAACAAGACGTGACTATTTATCCAAGTGTTGTTAAGGTTACATAAATGACCAGCATCTGTAAAAGTCACAGCAAGTGCTCAAACTGGCTTACACAGACTGGGAGAAGACAGGAGCCTCGTCATTCACGTTGGCCATTCGAATGCGCACAGACGCCGTGCCTGTCCGAGGGGGATGTCCTTTATCGACAGCTATCACCACAAACTCATACAAATGGTTTGCTCGCTCAAAGTTCAGCCTCTGGTTAGAATTGATGACCCCGTGACGTGTGATGGAAAAATCAGTGCTCTGGATGAAGTAAGTCATCTCAGAGTTGGAGCCAGAGTCACAGTCTGTCGCAAGCACTATTAGAGAACACATTTAACAGGACAGTCATGCTGCAGAACAGGTTTGGTTATGTTATTTCCTACCAAGTCAACTTCAGATAATTTTTTTTCTATTTTTTGAGAACAGACATCGCCTACATCTGGTTTATCCATAAAATCCTTATTATTGTGGTAAAAAGCTGGAACTCAACAGGAGGTGAGGAATAAAAAAAAAAAGATAAACAACTCTTCCCCTCCTCCAACCCAGCCTGAGGGATGGCAGCAAGGGGGGCTTACAAGAGAGTCCAGACCCCAGTGCTACATAACATGCTCTGTACAAACAACAGTCAACATTGGTAATTACCACACAATCAATACACATGTTGGTAGAACATTATCAGTCATAAACTGTGGCCTCACTTTCTCTGGAGATCCATTCAAATTTAATTAGCTCCCAGTCATGTTATAGCCAAAGTGCTTTTTAATTACCTGGCGCTTCAAGGTACAAAGAGTGATTAAACGTTCCTCCCCAGAAAGTGTTTATTCAGTGTGTTGGGTGTCCCATCTGCTCAGACACAGTAACTCAGCAGAACAAAGAACTACAGCTCACAACACTGTGTCAAAAGGGAATTTTAAGAGCAGCAGCTCACCTCTTTAATTACCCTGACATTTCTGTAGCCAAACAATTAGGCTTCAACTCATACCCATGCTGGTATTAAACAAACTCTTTATTCTACCATGAGGATACAGATGGAGCCACCACTGTAGCACACAGCCTTTTGGAAGTGGAACAGTGATTGCAGTGCACAGACACCCTGGCAGACAGCTACAGTGTCATCCAAAAATGAGACAGAGAAACAACATCCATCACTATCAGAATATTAGCTGGATACAGGAAAGAGGAAGAGAAAGATTTCAAAAAGGATGTTTAGGGTGGTTGTGATATTTTGTTTAACTTCTCTCAAAATTGTGCTGTGAACAAATGTTTGGGTGTGTTACAGACAACAAAAGCAAGGGCTTTAGAGTTAATCACATTTTTGCTGTACTGAAAAAAACTAAATGTATTAAAAACTCAAGAAAGATTTAAACAAAAGTGACTTGAAACTGTAAGACCGTTTAGACAGACGTGAAGAAAGTGAAAACATCTGATTTTTAAAGTTCTGATTTACAGAACTCTACAAAGTCATTACTGAGACATTGTAACCATTCACAAAAATACATTTTTTGTGGTTAAGGTTCATAACTTTTTTTCTCCCCAGATGTTTTCTGGCAAATAGAGAATGCCATGCTTACTTGTACATGATCAAAACGTGCCCTGCTTCCCAATAACAGCTGGGAATTCCATTCTCCTTCCATTTCATTCCATCCTGCAAACTGATGTGCATTGCAAAGGCATTTTGAGGATCATATAGCAATCACAAGTAGGTCTCTGCTGGCTCTGCCCATGCTCTGAGCTGCCTTAGTGCAGGCTGACTCCAGCTCACAGACTATATGTTAGCACAAAGTTGCCAGCTACAACAGCAAGCTCTGCTGGCACAGTGGTGCAGCTGAAGGAGTCTGCTAATCCCTGCTGGGACCATACCTCTCTGCTTTTCAGATCACAGCTTGCTTGCATGCAGACATCTTAAAGCACATGCACTGAGCATAAATGTACCTATAAAGACTAAGTAGGCAGACTGACTCAGTGAGAGTAGCATCAGCACTACAATCATGATACAGGCCAGACTGCGTGTGTTGAAATAAAAATGGTTGATGCCTAGACTGTACATTTTCACCATCCAGAGTTTTAACAAATTGCATATAACACAGTATCTTTTCCATTCATTGACAGCAACCCAATCAGCCACAGAATGGCAAAGCCTGTCTTGAATTTGCGTTTCTTTTTGCTTGTGGGACACCTGAGCTTGCAACACCCCAACCCTCAAGGAACTACAATTAGAGTAAGAGCTACTTTTTCTGAGGTGATACTTGCTCTGGCAGCCAGAGTTGGTGGAAGAGTACCTGCTCAGCACAGTCTACAGGTAACTGCACATCCCACTTCCTTGCAGCCGCTGCCAACATTGATCCGCCCCTCAGCACCAGGTGAGTGTTCACACACCCTTTTTTACTGCTTGTCACTATACTTCCCCCTCGCATTTTCTTTTCAAAGAAACCTCTTTCTGTTCCAAGTGCACCCTGTGTGGCAAGACAACCAAACAGAATGCAATTGTGAACCATACTGCCCAGCTTTGTGGTTCTGATTGCTTTGGACATGGGGCATACTCCCCTTTCCCACAACTGGGTAAATTTCCATTACAAGTCTCCTGGGGAGAAGAGCACTCATCTTTTCAACAAAAAACACATGCTTAGAAATTTTTAGAAGCTGATCATTCCAATCAACTTATATCTTCCCAAGAGCCATTAAACCAGAAAATGCACCACAACAAACTCTGAACTCTCTTGATAAATGTTCAGAGAAAGCAGTTCCTGCAGCCTTGTTAACAGCATGTCTCTATGCAAGGGAAGCTGAGCTGCTCACCAGCACTGCGACCTGCACACGTTCAGCTTCAAATTCAGGAGATTTGCATTATTATCTTCAAAAGACGTGTCTTAGACATGCAATTTTTTGCTAAGTCTTGCCTTGGCACTTACCCATTTCTCACAGAATTCATCACCCTCATGAGGTCTCATCCCCTCTTCCCATTACCTATCCCTGTACCTGCTCCTACTTCCAGTTTGAATACTGACAGTGAGCCTATAAGCATTCTTCTGTTTTGAGGCAGAATGCATCTGTGGCATGTAAGACATCATGACAGACTACATCAGATCTCAAGACATGTTTGAGGGCATTTATCTGACACCAGTGAAACAGGTTAGAGAACAGACTTGCGTTCCCTGTCTGCCGGACTCCAAAGACTAAGACAAGAGATGCACCATCATCCAAGCTTGGTCCTTATTTATGCAACCACAATACTTTGAGTGACCTTGAAGTTTTGGTTGGAACTTGGGCCTAACAGCTCTAATCTTTCAACAGGATTTTAGCTTCTAAAGATGTCACCTGTGCACTCAGGGTTTATGTGCAGGTGATATGTAGCTATTTTAAACACAACAAACTTGGAAGGATGACTGGTGAGCCACAACCATAAATATAGACATCCACAGGCTTTTTGAAGTTTTCTCTTTTAAGATTTTCTAAGTCAATTACACAGTGTTAATACCTATTTGATGGAACTAGCTGCCTGTTTAAAAACCTTTTTTTTTTTTGTCTTTAACACATTAAGGAAAGAAAAACTGGTTGCAGCTACTTCCAGGACACAAAAAGATGACCAAGCTGAATTAAAAGACAGCCACAAAATTTAGAGGAAACAAACTATGGCAATCCAGTAAGTCACTATCTGTCAGTAGCCCTAACTTCTTAACTGTTCTTGGGATAACACAAGGCCCCTCCTTGGGCACAGCACAGTAGTCCTTACCTGCAGGCACTCTCAACTCTACTTCCAGGGTACAGAAAGCCCATGTACAGACCTCTAGGAAAGCCACTATCTATCCACACCTTACAAAGGCAGTGCCCGCTGTGGAAGAGGTGGCACTTCCTCACAGTAAGAACATGAGCAGGTCTCTGGCAAGACTGAAACAAAAGGTACTGGGATGGTCCTCACCTTGCAGCAGAGATGTGCCAACAGGAATAGTTTCAGGAATGTTGTCTCTGCTGTAAATGGAGTGCTGGAATTCAGGAGAACAGTCGTTTTCATCAGTGATATGAACCATGACCTGAGACAAAATGACAAGTTGAGAGGGCATTTTAGTTTCTACACTGGGGAAAATGGACATCTTGTTCTGCGCACTGCCTGGGCAGTCATTGCTTTTGCTGCTGTCCTGCCCTTACACCTCTGGTGCTAAACTTTTTCTCACACTACTCCTGCAACACAGAGAAGCATTATCTCCTCTGCTTCCAGCAGATGAGAGGCAAAGCCAAAGAGGAATAACAAGAGATATTTCACAGAACCTAAATCTGAACCCAGCTTAGAGCCCAGCCTTCTGCCTGGACCACCAGGCCTGCTCACTCCCAAGCATCCTCAAGTTTTCTAGGCTATCTGTGTATCTGCTCCTACTAACGAGGTTGCAGAGACAGTAGGAAGAAAGAGAAGCGATGCAAGTACCTCAGTCACGCTGCTAAGAGTGCTCTCAACTTCCATGGCCTTCAGCAAGAGGTGATAGAGGTGGTGTTCATTCTCATAGTCCACGGCGTGGGTCAGGCTGAGCTCTCCACTCTCCTGCCTCACTCTGAAGAGCCCACCAGGGTTTGTCAGCAGAGTGTATGAGAGAGGCTGGCTCTGGAAAGAAACAGCCTCAACAACTGCTACTCTGTAAAGAATGAGAGAATAACCCTTTGCTTCAAAACAACAAAAGCTGTGCCCTGAGTACCTACAAGAGGAAGATGAGGATGAGGAAAGGCGAATTGCTCACTCTCTGTCAATGCTGGGCTCAGCTTTGTATTTAGACAGGTAATTCCCATGCTATGGGGAGGCCACCTACCCTCTCTTCTCTCACCAAACTCACCACTTGAAACATCAGGGCTGGGCTAACAACCCATTTCAACACTCATTATCATGGAAATACCATTTTCTTCAATATCTTTTTCTTCTCTATTGTACTCTTCCAAATACTTGACAGCAGTTACAGTTTAGCTTCAGCTACAAAGATAACTGAGCTGCCATACTTTTGCCTTTCTTCTCTTATGCTTTCAGAGAAGGAACAGGTTCAAAGATGGATGGTAAACCCACAAAGCATAGGGCCTTTGCAGATCCTGCTGTCTACCTTGGCAGGACATGAAATGGATGTCTGCCTTCCTACAGTGACTTTCATTTTGAAGCTCCATCTCCCACACCAGCCTCTGGTCAGTGTGACGATAAACTTTAAGCCCATCTCAGTGAAAGCTCCAGTGAAGAAGAAAAAATGCCCTCCTCCTCCTCATTCAGTCTCTTTTAAGGAGTAAGTGGCACATGTCCAGCAATTTTTCCTACTTTATCAACTTATTTTGAGGTTTCCTACTCCTTAAAGGCCCTCTGGCACAGCTCCAGCTGTTACTTGGTGTCTTCAAAGCCCACGCTGCTCTCAAGCAGCTGAACTAGGACAATAAACCAGAGCTCAGCAGCATTTCCCCTCTGTGGCCTGGCTTAGCTACTCTTCATGCAATGGCTGAGCCCCTTGGAGATTTAGCTCTATTTCAGCTTCACACAGGTGTTGTTATCTCAAGAGTCTGGCAACAACTTGCTTTTCTAGAAATAGAAATGCAAGTTAAATGGGATACAAACAACTCCAACCCTTATTAATTAAAAGTCTTTTTCTAGAAAAGAGGAGACTGAGGGGGGATCTCATTAATATTTACAAATATCTAACTGGTGGGTGTCAGGAGGTTTGGACATCCCTTTTTTCTATAGTAGCTAGCAACAGGACAAGGGGTAATGGGATGAAGCTGGAACACAAAACGTTCCATTTAAACATAGAAAAAACTATTTCACTGTGAGGGTGAGGGAGCCCTGATCTCTAAAGGTCCCTTCCAGTCACTATCATTCTATGATTTACCTGGAACGCTTCAGGAGATGCATAGCCAGTAGTTGGGCTCTTTTAATTAACAATGAAATGCAACAGGACTCCAATAGCATTAAAACAATAATAATTTCAGCAGAATTTGGGCATCCTAGGCTACACCATGTACCACACAGGAGACTCTCAGAGACCAGAAAAGGCATCACTTCTTTTAGAACACACAATGCTATTTTTAGAGAGTAATAACTAAACACACATGCATAGCCCTGAGAAGAAATGACACTAAAAATATTACTCTATTGTGCTCCGTGAACTTCCTCTCAGATTGTAGGGAGGGAGCTCACCTAATGAAGTACAACTTACTTTTCCCCTGCTGGAGTATTTTCCGGGACAAACACATCGTAGGACATGTTGGTGAACTGCGGAGGTCGGGAGCCCGCCAGGATGGAAACGGAGGCGTAGGGGCTTTTGTTGCCATACTCATCCGTGGCTTCCACAGTAACCACGTACTCCTTGTTCCATGTCAAAGGCAAGCCCGTCGTCATGATAATGCCAGTATCCTTATCTACTCGGAATCGCTCTTCACCACCTAGCGATATGTGTACAAAGCTGATCTTAAAAATGCCCCACAGCAAGAACCTTTGCATCTTCACTATGTTAAAGTCATCTGCCTACGTCCTTGCATGCATTTCTTTCTTTCCTCTCCAGCTGTGCACCTTGCCTTTCACTCACACTGTGTTCTGTTGACTGGTGCAGCATAAGAGAGATGAGAACGAGTGAGAAGCAAAGCCTAAGCTAACAGTAAGGCCACAATCGATTTCAAAACAGGAGCAGAGCAAACAAAGTGGGAGCAAGTAAGATTCCCACTCATATAACAGTTTTACTTCAATCGCCTCCAGCACCTGCTAAATCTTTAACGATTCCTGAAGGAGAATCAACTAAATGGAAAAATGGGAAATTGCTAAGAAAAACTTGCAACTTAACAGAATGTTACCTTTTTTTTTCTTTTCTCAGAATAGCCCTACCTGCAATGAGTGTGTAAGTTATCCCAGTGCTGGTGTTTTCACTGCTACTGTAATATGCGACAAGCTGGTAAACGAGAGTGCCCTTTCGGGCATCTGGATCCACACGTGCCAGGTAGGGGTATGGGTACATGCTCCAGGACAGAAGTTCCTCTTCTGGGGCAAAGAGTGTCACGTGGCAGAGGTACCAGTCATTATCTGCAAAAGATGGGTTTCTAGTCAGGTTGTTCACAGACTTTTAGCTGTAGTACCTGTAAACAAACTGAATCACGTTTGTCCTATCGCATGCACAAAATATTCAGTACAGAAAACGGACTTTGGCAGCTCCCCGTGCACTGGCTGCGCTTAACAACTGATTAAAAATACTTTCAATAATAGCTTTTAATTAGTTAAATATCCATATCAAATATCATGTCAATTAAACCCCTTGCCATGATATAGTTTTAAGTGCATACTTATCCAGACTCAGGTGAAATTTGGCCTTTTTGTTTTCCACAAACTCAGCGCAACTGTTGCCTGTTTTACCAAATCAGGTTTAGGGCTTATTAAAATAGTTCTCTTTAAAATCAGTGAACATGGTAAGCAACCAAAACTCCCCCATATTCTTCCAGTTCAAAGACAGGTTTATTTTTCTCAATCCACTGTCTATTCAAGGAAAAGCAGAAGTTAAGATCTGTTGGGGACTACACCACTGTCAAAAGGAACCCTCACACAGCTGTGTGAATGTCTCATGCAGGAATCCTTTAATCTTGGCCACGTTTCACATAAGATGGACCAGGACAGAAGCAATATATGAAAACCAGCACCAAAGGCAAAAAGTAAGCTAGAAATCCCGAACAAATTTTAACTGTAGACCTCAGGGATTAAAAGCCTACCTGCAAATAAAATCATCTGCTGACACATCAGACCTGTATTTATGAGCAGTCTTACCTCATAGTAAAAATACACGCTGGACAAATTCACCAAAGGTAATCATTCTCAGGAGGTAAAATACTCCATTGAAGCTTTGTGGAGTTTTTCTAAAGTATTTAAAATACTTTAAGACATGGTTTCTTTACTTGTAGTAAACTCTTAGATTACGTGGTGTCTGGTTTTCTAATGTGCCAGCATCGTAAACATAGGAACATTTGTTAAACATGCTGCTCTAAGAATTTCTTTCTCTGTATTGCTCAGTGTAACAGAAGGCACAAGCCTCAGCGTGAGGGAGTGGCTCACGAGAGCAGCTGCAGCAGTCAGTATTTTATCCATGGCCAAGAGGAAGGGCTGAGAAACATACCTTAATTAACCCAGCTACTGACAGTGTCACTTCGCTAGGGTCAAGTAACAGAATGAAAAGAGAGATTCCACAACCTCCCTCTGTAAACTGTGCCAGTGAACTAAAGTTCTGGGGACTGCATTTCAGGAAAGATGTGGACTAGCTGGCAAGTGCCCAGAGAAGAGCAAAGGGCACAATCAGAAAAGGGCCTGTCAAGAGAGGTGGAAAGACCTGAAGATTTTCAGGATATTGCAAGGGACATGCTAACAGTGCCATAAGATGCCAAAAGACTGATGCATGAAGTCAGTCAGCTGTTCCTTACCCCATAAAACAAAAAGTAATGAACACTCACTCTAAAGGAAAAGATTCACTATACATGTTAGGAAGTTTTTTAATTATAAGGATAACAGAGCACTTGATAGTAGCTGTAGAGGTGAGACTGTGTCCAGTTTTGGGCTCCTCAGTTCAAGAGTGATAGAGAACGTCTTGAGAGAATCCAGTGCAGGGTCACCAAGATGATCAGGGGACTGGAACATCTTTCTTATGAGGAAAGGCTGTGGGAACTGGGGCTGTTTAGCCTGGAGAAGAAGCTACTGAGGGGGAACCTCATCAACACTTATAAATATCTAAGGATGGACATCAGGAAGGTGGAGCCAGTCTCTTTTTCTTAAGTGACAGGCCAAGGGCTAATGGGCGCAAGCTGGAACACAGGAAATTCCACTTGAGATTGACTTCTTTCCTTTTCAGGTGAGGGAGCCCTGGCACAGGCTGCCCAGACAGGGTGTGGAGTCTCCTTCTCTGGAGGTTTTCAAACCTGCCTGGACACATTCCTGTGTGACCTGATTGATGTGAACCTGCTTTAGCAGGGAGTTGGACTGGATGATCTTTAGAGGACCCTTCCAAACCTTACCATCCTGAGATTCTGAGAGAGCACTGAGACACAACTAGACAAACAGTTGCCAGCAATCATTTTGGTACAGCGAACCCTGCCTCTAGGCAGGGGCACGGTACCAGCAAGATTGTTCAATCCTCTCCATCATATTTTAATTCCCCTGTTCTTTAGCTTTTGCATCTCCTTGATTTCTGAAGTTTACATGTTCATGAGTCCCTCATTCCCAAGCAGCTTGAGGGAATTTCTAGCTTAAACATTCCTTGGATGTTGCATTTTATTTTGCTGTTTGCTTGAAAACAGAAAGTGAGGGAAGGAGTGAGTGACACTTCTGAAACAAACAGCACTACATATCAAAGGAAAAACACAGGATAAGGCCAAACCTGGAGAGCCATGGTACAACGGCAGGTGGAATATATATATTTCAGCATCAGGTGGAACGTCTTTCTACAGCTGAGACTTGGCTCACTCCTTCAGCCGCTCAGCATCTATTTCTGCTTTTAAGGCTTGAAGGCACAGGGCTGTTCTCTCTGTTCAAGTAAGTAAAACTTAAACTGAAGCAACCTGCAAGCATGCTGATGAAATAGCCTGGGTTAGCTGTGTACAGACATCAGAGCTCTAATTCTGCCAGGGAGGAAATCGAAGCAATAAGGTGAGTGTCAGTCTCTTCTCCCAAGTATAAGTTATAGAACAAGAGAAAACTGCCTCAAGTTGCACCAGAGGAGGTTTAGATTCAGTATTAGGAAAAAATTCTTCACTGAAAGGGTTTTTAAATATTGGAACACGCTGCCCAGGGAGGTGGTTGAATCAATCCTGGAGATACTGAAAAGACATGTACACATGGAACTTAGGGAAATGGTTGGTGGTGGATGTGTCAATGTTAGGTTAATGGTTGGACTTGATGATCTTAAAGGTGTTTTCCAACCTAAATAATTCTATGATTCCATGGTTCTACAAAGAAAAGATTGTTATAAAGGTAGGTCTAAGTTGGAGGAAGTCTCATACTCTAAATAAAACAGTTGTTGAACATGCATCAGAGACTAAATGGATGTCAGTCAACACCACTATTCTGCCCTATGGCTTTTCAGAAGAAGCCATTCAGAAGCAGCACTTTGAGCCATCACTACTGAGCAGTATGGTTATTTCTATTCTGCTAGCTGTCTCCTCTTTGCACTCACACCAGGCATGAGAAATTCAAGGATTTTAAGGTGTTATAGACACAGGTCAATCAAATACTATGAAAAATTATTGCATTGATTTGAAACAAGCCAGTGAAACAGAACCAGTCCTGATAAAGTAGAGAGTTTTTTCCCAGCAATGCATTGCTTTTTTCAACTGTTGTAACTACTAAGGCATTAAGAGATCAAGCCTCTGAGATCAATGGTGTTTTATTTTGTTCCAGCGACACAACCGCAGCATCCTATTAAATCAAAATGCAACATCACCCAGTGATGTTACAGCTCACTCATTTTGTCAATATGAATAATCTACTGAAAGGAAGGAAATAGTCAGGAAAGCAGGCTCTACAGCCTGTGAAAGAAGACTACAAAAAGCATAAAACACCTGGCCTCCCCATCACACATTTGAAAGAAAATGGTATGATGAATCTAGAAGAGAATATTAAGAGGGGCTTATTTGCCTGGAGTTACTAGCACATCCCGAAAGCTTCAGCTTTACCTCTTGCTGACATATGGGACAGTCATGTCAGGGATGGTATAAAAGGGATTTCAACCACCATGACCCAAGGAAGAGCCTAAGTAAAAAGGTTAGGACACAGCAAGCCCAAGAATGGGGGAACCCACCACATGGTCTTCTATGCAACTAAAAGCTGATAGTTTTCTGTCTTTGAGGGCTGCACTGACTGATGTAGGTTTGATGGGACAGATGTTGGGAAGCTGAGAAGTAAAAAAATATGCATAAAACATGGCAGGTTTTGTTTTGCTTATATCCATTCTGGCAAAATGGATCATGTGCATGTAAAAGAAATGGCATTTCTGAAGCAGCCAGCTTGAAACAGGAGATTTCGTTTCATCAAGGCAAGATGCCCACACAGCCTCTCATCCTGCTGTCAGGCCACACCTCAGTAGTAGGGAAAGACGACAAAAGCTTAAGCCAGCTCTTGAACCCTCACCAGGAAAGCTACACCTGATAAATGGTTACTATCATGGCTAAGAAATCCTTGTCATCTTCAGGACATAAACACAAAATTACTTTCAAATGATCTGTATTTCCTCAAAGTAAAAAACCATTTAATTGCCAGAAAACACCTGACATGATGAGTAAGGTAATAAATTCCTATCTCAGCTATCATAAATTGTCCCATGAATTTGCATGTCCCTCATAACTTACAACTTACAAGAGTAACTTAAAAAAACCCAAACTCGCAATCAGATATACTGAAGATTACAAAAAACATCAGTGTGTTTTGGTAGAAGCAAAAAGTGAAAAAAGGACTCATTTGTGTAGACAGTGGTTCCCTCGGGCTCCAGAGCCCCTGCAGCCAGCGCAGCTGTGGAGGCAGGCGGGTGAAATGGTTTGGAGGCAGCAGCTTGCACAAAGCCTGACATCAGTCTAGCACCCATCCCTGTGAGTGCTGCAGACAGAGCACTGCACTTCAGTGTGAAGATGGGAGAACCACCACCTATTTCCAGGCTTTGTAGCTGAGACTGGGCTCTCTGCAGCCACAATCGTTTTTCTTTCCCCTCCCCTCCCCACCCCCTCCGCCCCCCCCCACCTTGGTTACATTGTGCAGCTCACACTCCAGTCTCCCAAAGGTATGACAGATCTGAGGAGCCTCAGGAAACATCAAGGGAAAGAAAGCAAACGGGATCTGTGCAAGATGATGGGATTAAAATCAGAAGTAATCAGAAACTGTAATCCTTAAAGATGCTGCAATTCACACTACTTCCCAACACAGAGTGATTTAAAGATAAGCCACTGCCAATGATGAGTATGTCCCTTGCCAGCAGCCCCATCTCCTTGATGACGCTCCATCAAAGAGGACAGGTAGATAAGGCCTCCTACTCTTCTGAGGGAGCACAGAAGACGACCCTGGCTGTCATTGCTGACATCTATGCAAGTCAGCAGGGCTAGAAACAGGGTGAAACCCCTCAGCAGAGTTACTTAAACCACAGGCATGGTGGCTGAAGCACTGAGAAGCAGCTTTTATGCCTCTCAAAAGCTACAGACAAGCGATTTCCCTTAATGTCACCTAATACTGGCATTATATTACATGAAAAGATATCTTTGGGTTTGGTTCTATTTTTCTCCTTCATGGTTTTTTTTGTTTGTTTGTTTTCAAGCACTTTATGCTTTTCTCACTCAGATTTTGCAAGGCAGCTTCCCAAAAACCACCTTGCAAATCATAAATGTGAGTTCATTAGCCTTTTCCATAACCAAACGCCCTATGGTTAGGAGATGCAGTGGTGCCCCTGTTTCTGGTCATTATTTTTAAAATTCAATCTGCTTTTAAATAGCTCAGCCTATGTTTTTAGTTATGGTCAGTCACATGTATTCCCAGTACTATTTGAGGATTGGGGACGATGGGGTCATTCTGTTAAGTATCTCATCAACTTTACACACTTCTGTCCTCAAAGCACTTGCAATCCAGTTTTCATCCACTGCATAGTATCCTACAAACACTGTGGAAAAGTATTGAATATAGAAAAAAATTAAAACACATATGGACACATCTCATGAAAACTCTTCTGTGTGTATTTTTGTGCCTTTCAGAGATTTCCCTAAAGTGTACATCTCTGCTTAAGGGTATTTACTCTTCCAACAAGATGTCTTGATAGTGGCTATATTGTAGAATCATTTTGGTTGGAAAACATCTTTAAAATCAGAGTGTGTCTGGTTCTGGGCTCCCCAGCTCAAGACAGACAGGGAATTTCTGGTGAGAGTCCAGTGCAGGACCACCAAGATGATCAGGGGACTGGAACATCTTCCTTATGAAGAAAGGCTGTGGGCTGTTTAGTCTAGAGAAGGGACGGCTGAGAGAAGACCTCATTAATGCATATAAGTACCTAGAGGACAGATGTTAGCAGGATGGTGTGACACTTTTTTTCTGAAGCATTCAGTGACAGGACTAGAGGTAACGGACAAAAGCTGGAACACAGTAAGTTCACTTAAATATAAGGAAAAACTTCTTAACTGTCAGGGTGAGGAAGCCCTCGCACAGGGAAGTTGAGTCTCCTTCTCTGGAGGTTTTCAAACCTGCCTGGATCCATTCCTGCCAACCCTGACCATTCTATGCTTCTATGAAACACTAATGCCTGCAGCGGAGCCACCGCAGCTTTCACAGCCCTCCGCAGATACTCCAGCAGGAACATGCCTCCTTCCACTTCAGAGGCAGTTCCCAAACCAAGAGACCACACACACTTATGTATGTATAGGGAATGCTTGTAAGAACCAGCTGCTTGTGCAAGCCTGCTATGTGTGACTTTTGGGCCTGCCATGTGTGTAGGTGTGAAGAGGCAGCTGTGGATCAGGCAGCTCCTGCTTGTACACCCTGCCGTATGGCACACAGGGCTCTTGGAGTCTGAGACCACACTGAGAGCAGGCAGGGATATCTCAGCCATGGCGTGGCTTTGGTCTGGTCTAAACCAGTTTTTTAAATGCCTTCGTGCTGTTGTGATGTTATGGAAACTCAGAAATGTTAAATCATAGGCTGTGTAAAATGATTCAAGATACTAACATTAAGAATAAAGGGCTGATTATTCTATGTTTTAGAGTCTCTTATTGCTTTTCTTGTTAACTTGTTATGATAAAGGCTTTCTCTTCATTTAAATAGCTTCTTATGTACCTTACTTGTAACATAAACTTTACCTCTTCAATTTTTAAGCTTTCAGTTGGATTCTCAGCCATCAGACAGACATTCTCACCCCTTATTTATTGCCTCTGGGTCATTACATATTTTTATATACTTTTTTTTTACAGCAAGATTCTTACAAAGATAGGGACAGGGTAACACAATAACCTTTATCCTGGAGCTTGCTGTTTTCTCTAATGATCCCTGGCCATTAAAATGGTTTCACGGTTTAAGTGAAGCAAGCTTTTCCTCTGTCAGCACCTGAGTCTGAAGGCTTAGCAGTGGTATCCACAGATGGTTTTCATCAGTCTGATCTCAGGAGGGGAAAAACCAGAAAAGCAGCAAGCAGCATATACTATGACCTCCACACCTAATTGCCAGGTCAGATTTCTGTTTCTGAAGTCACATTTATTTAATTCTAAAAGTGTCAGGGGGTGCCAGGAAGCATTTTTGGCTCCATAAAAAAAAGACCCTAACCCTAAGCTATATCTTGATTTGAAATCATAGCCAGTAACATATACGGATTACTTAACAGTTTTACAGAAGCCGTATTATGCTGATTAAAAGATTTTCCCTTCCCAGCAGGCATCCTGGTGAAAGTTTTTTAAGGGAGGGCGAGGGACTCAAACCACACAACCTTTCTGTTTCCAGTCCAGGCTGCATTTTCAGAAATTTCAAGACAGATGCAGTTTGCTTCAAGTGAATCATAAGGGCTCAATACTGATCATATTGGGAATATGGTTTAGTGGTAGATGTGGCAGTGCTAGGTTAACAGCTGAACTTGATGATCTTACAGGTCCTTTCCAACCTAAATGACTCTACAATTATATATTCTACCATAAGACACCACATCCACAGAACAGCATTATGCTGCAGCCTTCTCAGTCAGATTTAAGATCTGTCTACTTGGAATCCAGTTACAGTAGTCAATAGGTGTTATCCCACCTGAAAGAGAAACAAAGGCATGAGATCCATCTCACAAAACATGAAAATACTGAACAGCCTAGCAAGTATTTTATTTGTTTCAGTTGTAAACTACTGCTAGTGTTTACCTCACTTCAGTGTCTTGAAGCATCTCAGATTTAAAGGGTTGCTGGCTTGGATGGACCTATTCTGAGATGGATGGAAAACTGTCTGGATGGCTGGGCCCACAGTGAATGGAACTAGGTCCAGCTGGCAGCCAGTTACCAGTGATGTTTGCCAGGGCTCAGTGCTGGGACCTGTTCTGTTTAACATCTTTATCAATGATCTGGATGAGGGGATTGAGTGCATCCTCAGTATTGGAATGGGCTGGCTGGGGACATGGTGGACTCACCAGCCCTAAACGTATGAAAAAGACACATAGATGAGGTGCTGAGGGACATTGTTTAGCTTAGTGATGGGCTGGGCAGTGTGAGGTTAGTGGTTGGACTCTATGATCTTAAAGGTCTTTTCCAACCATAACAATTCTATGATTTTATGATACTCTTCAGAGCACAGCAGATATATGGGAGGGGAAAAGTTTTGCCTTGGTTGTTGAAGAAAAATAACCCTTTGTAGATTACAAACTGACTTCTTGCCATGGGTGTTTTCAGTTTGGCAGCACGTGGGCTGAATCTGCAGCATTAGTGTGTGCAGGAGCATGAAAATCACTAGGGGGTCTCACTATTCCAAGCCAAGGCAGAAAGTGATAAATAAATAAATAAATAAACCTAAAGAGAGATGAAAGCCTACTTGAGTCAAACAACAGGGTTAAGAAATGGCATTCCTTCACTTTTAAAAACACAACAAAGCCTTAAACGTAAACCTTCTACACAGGGTGCACAAGTACCTGTTGCCAGCATCAGAAATGACAGCTGTGGGTGGAGGAAGAGTTGTGTTACAGTTGTGTAACTGTACACATCTCACCCAATGTAAGTAACAAGTGTGAGAACCTACACAGGTGTCTGCAGGTGTTCATAAACAGAGGCAGACTTGGAAGGGAAAGAGAGCTACAGCCCTTTCAACCCTTCCCCACCACCCCCAGCCCTTCCACGCTCAGGCTGCACACTGTTCTGATGGCGCAGTCGGTGTTTCAAGGATGTTCAATATCCCAAAAGAAAATCTGGATGAGGAAACAGCAGGTTTGTAGCTCGTATCTTTGTATAAGAGTCTTGTCTGAACTCCAGATCCTAATCCCGCAACTATGGCCATGAAGAGCCCAGAAGGGCAAGACTTTAAGAGACAGGAGGCAATTTTACAAATCCCTAAAGAAGATGCTAACTGCTCTGTTCAGGTAACTGAGAGAATCCACAGAAACTGTGTGATGACCAGTCCATGTACCAGGTATATATTCAGTGGGAGAAGAACTGTATTTTCACAGTGCCAGCTACACTGTCCCCACAGAACAGGCAACAGCCCCACACATATTGCTGCTTTGAGTTTATTTCAGTATTTCATCTCTGTACATGAATACCTTGCCTTTCTAGGACTACTGTTGCAAAAAAAGAGTGCTCCAAGTTACTATCTCACTTCCTTTATCATCTTTTTTATTATAGTGACAAAACAAAGTCTTTGCTTTTCCTAAAAAAACCCTAACAAACCCAAGACACACACTTCACTGGAGGAGCAGCACCCGTGAAACACCTACTTTCATTCACGACTTTTACATAAGAGATGGCAATTAATAATGGCCCAATAGTTTTAGTTTTCAGTTAATGAGAGGATTAAAAGTTGGGCACATGTTCCATAATATTGATTACTAAGTGACCCACTATTAATGATAGTTAGTAAGAGGCATGAGGAGAAGATCAAAGTTAATTCTGCTTGGCTTTAGACAGTTCATCAGGTTTCTTCAGATAAAAACCTGACACTCAAAGCCTCCCACCTTTTCATCATCTTCTTGTAAAACAAGCAGCCAGGAAAACATCACAAGTTTGTAATGGTACAAAGTTATGAGATGGTTTTGGTTTTCAAAGTAGCTTAAAGGAGTGACTAAATGACCTTGTCCCACTTGATCATTGAATTCCTTTCTCCCTGAGGCTCATCTCTTGTCAATACATTACCAGTGCACAGACAGTGGTAAAACATACTGTACAGCAACAGATTGGAGAGGACAACATGATTAGTCATTTGTACAACACTGATCCAAAGGTTATTTGCTTTTGTTATAAACAAGACAGTCAAGCAACATGTTTCCAACTCCATCTTTAGCTTGAATTAGAATTTCTACTTTTAATCTTGGGTGATTTGTCTGAAGTCAGTATCTGGAAATACTGTGCAGTGTTTTTATCATATGTTTCTCACTTACACAACACAGCCCATTCCTGCAAGAATAAGTTTCTCAGGCAGGCAGCTCTGGGATTCTCCAACTGCACACAGTTCACAATGGTAAAGACCACAGTCCCCAGCATGCTGCAAGACTTTTGTTTTAATCCCAGCTCTACGGTTCACAGCTCCCAAGCATTAGGCTGTAAAAACCACTTATAGAAAACAGTAAAAATTCCCTCTACAATGCAGCTGTAAACATCTAAGAAAAACAAACTTACAAACAACCCCCAAGCAAATGATAACTAGTAACATTATCAGAGACCTGAGCTGCACTTACACACTACAAAACTTACTCTGAATAGGAAGAAAGTAACATGGAAAGGACAGCTCTCATAGCCATAATACACCTCAGGCTCAACACAGTTTAAGAAGTTTAACAAGTCTAGCTCTTGGCTGTGTTATTAGGAGAACCATATGCAGGCAATACGCTGTTGATATAAAGAGGACCTACACAGCAGTATAATGTCTCCATTTAGTTCTCTACACCAACTCCTGGGATTCCCGATGAAGACCATTTAATTTTTTTGCTTCTCTTAAGCTCATTGATATCTATTTTGAAACGGCTTTTTTTCTGCCACTGCTGCCGCTGACTGTGCAGCATCACGTCGGTGCGGTTCAGCCAACAGCGGCAGATCTCCAGGCACAGCGAGCTGCAGGTCTGCAAGCGCACACGCAGGGCAATGGCCCCCCTCCCTTCCACCGTCACGGAGCATCACAGTGAGCAGAAGAGGGTCTCTGGTAACTTCCCCCCCACCTCCAAGACAAGTTCGTTGTTATGATATGCTCCCCCCTTTAACTGCTTGTTAACCCAGGAGTAGACCCCTCCGGTCCGACAGATGCGAACCTGCCGTGACAGACTGTCTCCCAAAAAGAAAATCACCGTTATCCGTACGTTTCATCTCTTCCTTCAAAAGCAAGAGCTGAAAGCTTCTCTCGGTACCCGAGAAGAGCCAGCATACGCCCACGCCACTAAACCAAGCCCGCGGGGCAGCTCCCGCCGCCGCCGCCCATGGCTCCTCATACCCCACGGTGGCGGCACTCCCGCGGCCGCAGCCCCTCGGCTGACAAATGCCCAGCGCCCTGCCCTCGGGGCGACTCCTCTCCATCCCCACGCGCGGCAGCGGCGCGCAGGAACGCGCCCCGGCCCCACCGCCCGTCCAGGCTCATCGCAGCCGCCTACCTCGTCCTCCGCCGCGGTGCACCTTGACCAGCACTTCCGCGCGGCCTCCCGCCCGCAGCTCCCGCCGGAGGTACAGCCGCCCCGACGCCCTGTCGACCCCCACGGGGGTGGCACCGGGAGCCGCCAGCTCGAACCAGCCGCCCGCCGCCTGGTCGCGGCTCAGCGGCACGGTGAAGACGGTGTCTCCCACTCGCGCACCGGGAGGCAGGCGGGCCGTGTAACGCCGGGCCCCGGGCTCCGACGGCCGTTCGGGCGCCGGCGGCAGCGACCGCGTCCGCCGCCGCGCCCCGCTGCCGCCCACCGCCCGCCGGCCGCGCACGGCCAGGCGCAGGCAGCGCGGGGGGCTGCGCAGCGGTCGCGGACGGCCGTGGTCGTGAGCCGCGACGCAAAGACGCAGCCGGCGCAGCCCCAGCAGCGAGCCCACGGCCAGCACCTGCCCGCTGCGGGGCACGACGAAGAGCCGGCAGCTGCCGGCGCCCGGCGGCCAGGGCCGGTAGGTCAGGCGCGCGTTGGCGCCCTCGTCGCCGTCCGAGGCGCGGAGCCGGGCCACCTCCGTGCCCAGCGGGGCCAGCTCGTCCACCTCCAGCGGCCGCGCCGGTGGCAGGCGGGGACGGTGGTCGTTACGGTCCAGGACCTGGACGCGCAACAGAGCCTCCCGGGCGGACCGGCCCACCCGCCGCCGCAGCCGGAGCCCGTACTCGGGCTGCGCCTCCCGGTCCAAGCGCTCGGCCGTGCGTAGCAGCAGCAGCCCCCGGCCGCTGCCCGGCCGCCGCTGGAGGGAGAAGCGGGACGCTCCGTCGCCCTCCAGCGCCCACTCCCCGGGGGGCTCCCGGGGACCAAGCAGCCTCCGCAGCGGCACACGCAAGCCCCGCACCCACGTCCCCGCCGGGCTGTTCTCAGGCACTTGACCGGAGAAGCGGAGCGGGCGGGGAGCGCCGCCGCGCCCCAGCCCCGCCGCCTCGCCGAGCAGCAGCAGCGGCACCAGCAGCAGCGGCACCGGCAGCAGCGGGAGCCGCAGGCGCCCGCGGCCGCCCCGTCGCGCCCAGCCCATGCCGCCAAGCGGAGCCCGCGCCAAGCCGCCAACTGCCGCGCTCCCAGCACCCGCACGGCCGCCGCACGCACCCCGCCCGCCCCCTCGCAGCCGTGGGCGGGGGCGGTGCGAGCCCACCCCGCACGGGTGGGAGAGCCCTGCCTGTGGCAAAGTGCGCAGGAGGGCTGGCAGAAACCCTGTCATTCCCAATTCCGGAGCTTGCTGCCTGGGCGCCCCTCGCAAAGCCCGCGTGTAAGGCGGCCAGGCGACCCCTGCCACTGTGCTCGGAGGGGGAGCAGTGCTTCCTGGGGCAGACTGAGAGAGAGAAATGGGCAGCCTCCTGCTTTCCTGGACGGTATGAAAAGCAGCAGCCACGCTGAAAGAGCAACTAGTAAAAGAAACGGTGGAAGAAACACTATTGCGTGAAAGAGAAGGGGCCTTGGGGTACTTAGGTCGTTGAAATTTAGTTGCGACCAAGCAGACCTATTTTTCTGATGTAAGCTGGGCCTGTTTTAGAAGTGGTGCCTCTCAGGAGGGCATATACAAGTTGCTGCTCCTTCAGGGAAGATGCAGTTTTGGCAGAAGGGAGCAAAACGTACCTCAGCATACAGCATGAACAATAGCACCAATGATCTCATTTCAAATTTCAGTCTTTGGGCTAAATGTTTTTGGGAAAAGAGTGTGTGCAGTTCTTGAGAACAGTTCTGAAATGGCCCATCTGAGTCAGGCCAGCAAACGCATCAGTCCAGCTACACATGCACAAACCACTCTGGGCATGGGAATCGTTGCACCGGTGATACCATGATCAACAGAAGCATGAATCCAGGCTAGACCACTCCAATGCCAACAGCTCCTCACTGCTTGTTAAACCAAACATTATTTACTTTCTCATCCAAGCATGAGTTCCAGGAGCATCTTCCATCCCAGCTAAATAAACAAGAACAACAGTATCTCCCTTTGCATAGTGATGGTAACAGCTCAGGAATAGCCTTTCGTTGAGTCTCTGTATCCAGATGGTCAAACTGTGTTAATATTTGTCCTTTAGAAATGATCCCTCGTGCTGTTTTGAACACAGGTTTGCTACTTTTACTAGAAGACTGTTAGGAAGGCAGAGGTCTTTGTTGCCAGCTGTGCTGTAACTTCAGTGATGACATAACTAAGCTGGAAGTGAAGCTTTGCTCGAGAAAGCCAGAAACCATGTCAATCAGCTTTGGTCAAATATTACAGGCAGTGGTCAAAGGTGGCAACCAGCTGCTAGATCTGCTCCTCTGCACCCGGGGAATTACCAGTTTTAAGGAGAGGTGATCACTGGGAGATCACATCATGTTATTACAAGCCACCAGCCTTTATTTTTACTCTAGTGAGGTGAAGGGATGATCATTTCTAAAAACTGGCACAATGTGAGATCTCAGACTGGGAAGGCAAGAAGTAAACCCAAACATTTTTAAGGAGTGGCTTACCAGAAATGGGAAAGTAACCATCCATCCATCCATGGCTAACGTGCTACAACAAGCTTTGAGGGTACCTTTGCTCTTTGTGCACCCCCAGCACAGTCGCTGACACTTAATGAGCCAGCCAGACTACCCGAACAAATGTTCCATTTAGGTCAAGTTTAGATTAGTAATGAGAAACAGCGCAACACACCCTCTTCTGAAATGTTCTGTCTCCTACTGGCCTTACACCAAGTCTCAACAAGCAAATTAAATTAGAGTGGCCAGTTTTAGCCTATGTTACAAGATGTATTACCTGTTCTATTCTCTTACATTCACGCATTTAGAAACATACACTTGTGTCTGCAGCCTGTCAAGATACAAGCTGGATTTTACTTACAGTACTCCCTCATGCCTGTGGGCCCATGCGTTGTTAATACATTCATTGACACATCATTTTGGTGGTGTAAATTTAGGCTTCTGCTGCACATCGCTCCCATGGACAGGATTTAGGGCACTTTTTTATAGAGCAGAACCAGCAACAACCTTTCCACTGGGTATAACAGCTGTGTTATTGTCAACATCCAACTGCACAAAACCTGTCCTATGACAAACCAAATATATATATATATATATATATTTGTGGACACAAATGCTGTCCTACAATGTAAAGACATGCAAACACACTCGTGGTGTGTTCAGCTGTGATAAGCAGCTCTAAAATTACGTGACTGCATCCCAGACAGGCATGGCTGGAATATTGCTCTTACTGGTGTCAGGCAGTTCTATGTGCGCTAAATACCTGTTTTGAAATGGTCAAAATCATTTATAATGGGTTGTTTGGGTGCTCTTCCAAACTATACCAAAAAGGACCAAACTGCATTTTGTTGGAAATAGGAAAGTATTGATCAGTCTTTTCAAGGAAAACCATTTTTCTTCTGGAATTGTGAGGTAAGGAGGGAGGTCTAGTTCAGCTGATGAGTTTTGGGAAAGTCAAAGCATAGGCTTGTGTTTGAGTCTCTTCAGGTTCAGTGGGGGATAGTGGTCCTGGTAACCACTTGGAAAAACGGGAAAAGAAATTTCCATTGCTCACAGTTGACTGTACGTGCTCATCAACAGGCAGCTAAACAGTTTAAGGAAGGGTAAGCAGTTCTCAAAAGCTGTATTAGATATGTATACGTACCTAAAGTATATATTGGCTGCTATAAGACTGACCATTCTAGAGTAACCTCATTTTCTTAGGACACTGCCAAGAAAATACACCTCTTTCTGTATTTTCCAAAGGAACTTGACTCTTCCTGTGAAACTGAAGCAGAAACCACAGGGAGACTGATAACAGTGTTGCAAGACATGACCTGAGTATGGATGGTGAGATGGCTCTTGGCTCTGTGTGCTGCTTTTGGTTGGGATAGAGTCAGTTTTCTTCATGGTAGCTAGTATGGAGCTGTGGAAACAATGTAGGGAAGGTTTTAGTTTCTGCTGAGCAGTGCTTACACGGAGTCAAGGCCTTTTCTGCTTCTCACCCCACTGCACCAGCGAGTGGGCTGGGGGTGCACAAAGACTTGGGAGGGGACACAGATGGGAGAGCTGACCCCAACTGACCCGAGAGATACTCCACACCATTGGACATCATGCTCAGCGTATAAAGCTGGGGAGAAAGTTGGCTGGGGCCTGCTGCTTGGGGACTGTTTGGGCATTGGTTGGTTGGTGGTGAGCGACTGGTTTTCATTTGTATCACTTGTTTTTCATGGGTTTTATGTATACTTTTTTTGGCTGCTGTTATTTTCAATTGCTTGTTATTATTACTATTATTAATTTATTTCAATTATTAAGCTGTTCTTATCTCAACCCACAAGTTTTCTCTTGTGCACTTTCAGTTCTCTTCCCTTCATCCTACTGGGAGGGCATGAAAGACCAGCTGTGTGGTGCATAGTTGCCAGCTGGGGTTAATCCATTATATCCCTTTTCCTGTACAGTGACATCAATAAAGTACACCCCTCAGTCCTGAGCCTATCTTATAGGCTGCATCCCTTCCTAGATATCTTGATGTGTCATGGGCCCCACAGAGCTATAAACAATTCACCCTTATGTTGCCAGTCCAGATCCACCCGAGTCACTTCAACCTTAGCAGCCTGATCCACCTGCTCATTGTTTCAATGTTCTTCAGTGGCCTGACTCCTGGGCACCTGGACATGTTCCTATGTGACCTGATCTAGGTGAACCTGCTTCTGCAGGGGGGTTGGTCTAGATGATCTCTAAAGGTCCCTTCCAACCCTACTATTCTATGAGTCTATGTACTTTTACAACCAGATTCTCTGCCCAGGCAGCAATATCTTACCATAATTCAGTAGCCCAGGTGAGTTTAGCTCTGCACTGCCAGTTGGTCTGTTTTGATTGCTGTAGCCACCCTCACAGTGCATTTGCCACCACTCATCAGTCAGTATAGACTCAGAGCTCTGGCCATTGTTCTCATTCAGCAGTATCTAAAGCCAGCTGGATGGCTTTCATCTCTGCAAACAGACTTGATTCACCTTGTTCTTCAGCAGTTTCTGAGACTCATCCTGTAGGACTCTACACAACAGCTTTCCACCTTCAATGTTTTCCCACAACACAACAGAAACTATTTGTAAACAGGGCATTCTGCTTTTCATTTTCTGTCAATTTATCATGCGGAGAGGCCTCTTAAGCATGAGTCACCTCCTCTGGCAACATCCTGAAATGTCACTGCTCTGGCCAGTCCATGATCACTTCCAGGATTCCTGGGTGGCCAGGGTTTCCTCTTGAAGCTGACTACGTGATCAGTGCAGCCCATTTACTCCACATACCATCAGATGTGTAGAGAGGACAAGCTCTCTGAACATCTGTCCCAGCACTGGCAATCGAGGTGCCAAAAGGAGCTGTGCTTCACTACCAACTACTTCTGCAGTGTCTCAAATTCCTTCATAAGCTGCTAATATTTCTTTTTTATTTGGAGTGTAATGGGCTTCAGATCTCCTATATCCCCAGCTCCAAAGCCCTAGAGGTTGACCTTGACTTTCTCCAGGCACTTTCTGCCAGAGGCTCCAGGTAGCACACGTTTTACATCTTACTCCTCCTGAGCTGGCCCAAGGGGTACTGAATGATCTATCTCCCATGTAATTTGTTTAAAGGCTTCTCGTTGCTCAGGGTCCTGCTTAAAGACATTCTTTCATATCACTGGATAGAGATCAGACTATAATCTGGAAGATGCATTCTCCAGAAACACATGACACCTAAGAAAGCTTGTGTTTCTTTTTTATGAGTTGGTGGAGACATAGCTGTTATTTTATTGACCACTGGGATATGATGACATCCATTTTATTACTAAAATCTGATTTTCCTGTGTAAGATCCCTTGATGTGAAGTTTTATAGCAATGCCAGCTTTCAAGACAATCTGTATTATTCCCCTTCCCTCCTCAAACGCTTCCTCTGCTGTCCTGCCCCACGAAATGGTGCCATTGATATACTTAGGGATAGGAATGGGGTGGTTTCTGCCTCATTTATGATTTCAGTCTCTTCTTCCTCCTGTTCTTGTGACTGCTGTTGCAGAACAGACCGCCTCTTTTGTTTCTTTCTCCTGGTCTCTCTTAGGAGAAGATTCTTCCTCCCTTACCAAATGAGCTGACTTCTGCTTCCATTGTTTGTTTTTAGTTACAGGGGCAGCTGATGTAGCATCTGGTTTAGCCACAGAGTCTGTTTTCCCTCTCTTCCCCCCGAGGGTGCTGCATAATATCGACCAGTGTTTGGTAGATAGTGTCTGGGACCCAACACAGTACAGCAAGCTGTGCCTCTCTGCAACAGCCATGGCATTTTTCTTTCAAACATTCTTATCACTTCAGCAGGATCCTGTAGCTGTTCAGGAATGAAGTTCCAGACCTACTGGAGGTGAGAAATTCTCAGCTACCAGCCCATATTCTCCCACATGCTGTGCCACCCATGACCATACTCTCTTAGGTCACATTCCTAAATTGCTTGTTAACCTTAGACAAAACCAAAGCAACCTCTCTAAGAAATACCAATAAAGTATTTTAACTACCCAAGGATGCTGGAGATACGAAGAAGTTATTGTAATGAGAGAGAAAACATCACAGCAGGTGGCAAAGGTGCCATTCTGTAGCTCCTGCACAAAAATCCTCTCAGAGGAAGAAGTATAAATGTTAATTGTCTCCATGAGATGGTACCCAAAGTACAGAAATGACTTCACTACAGAGCTAAAGTACCAGATTAAGCTCAAGGTCAGCATTGTAGTAACAAGTCACTAATCACTAGAGAGCACAGCAAACTGCAAGCACCAACACCAATCCTGGAAAGGTACAGCAAAATAAAGAGCACAGTGCAGATCAGATAAACTTGTATCAAGAACAGATGAGTCGATATCATGATCCACAACTGCTGACAGTTATAATTCCCTTTTAATACATTCTAGTCAACCTCTTAGTATCTTCGAGCCCCTGTTTGGGCACCAAGGACTACCATGGTTTGACCCCAGCTGGCAGCTAAACACCACTCAGCTGCTCACTCCCTCTCTAGTAGCATAGGGATAATTGGAGGGTAAAAAATATCTTGTGGGCTGAGGCAAGAACAGTGTAATAACTGAAATAAAATTTAAAAAATAATAAAAAGGTAATGAAAAGAGAAAGAAAACCCAAGACAGACGTGTGATACAAATGAAAACCAACTGCTCACCACCAACCAAGTGATGCCCAGTTAGTCTCCGAGCAGCAGCCCCCAGCCAACTTTCCCCACAGCTTTTAAATTGCATAAACAGGTCAATCACTTCTGCTTCAGTGATTTTGTATTATTGTCCAGAGCTGAAGTTGCATCAACCAAGGGAACCACAGGTGGTCTTTTCAGCATCCAGCAGTGACTCTGAGGAGACCAGAGCTTCTGCCCTCAGGGCCTCAGAGATAGTGTAACATAACACAGGAACACAAAGGTGGCTGCATTCCTGCATGTCTTTTGTTGACTTTCTTCAGAAGGGAGAATGGTTTAGGGCATTATTTTATACTCATCCTCATCTTAGAGAGTCTGCTGCTATTTACTACAACAGTGCAAAAAAACCAGCCAGTTCTAACATGGTTTCAATCTTTCTATGACCAGTTAAAGCTGCTAAAAATTCTGAAGGCAAATGTATCTACTGCTGGTGTTATAACCTACCCAATAGCTCAGCATTACTCATATTGCTTTATGTTTTTATATTCTATGCAATTTAAGTCACAGTGAGATGCAACTCATCACTGTTAAAAAATATCTATTGCATTCATTTCCTAAGCAATGTGAAAGCATACAGGAACTGAAGTATGCTAGTCTGGGTCCCAGTATTCCACAGCTGCTAACCATGGTCTTAGTTTTGGTCGAAGACATGGAGGAGTACTCAAACACCAACATGTGGTACCAGGAACCTCCATTCCCTTTTCAGCTAAGGAACCACAAAGTCTGGGTGCTTGAAGAATTCATGGATAAGCTTGGATACTTCAACACAAGCGCAGTTCCCGACAGCTCTGAAAACAAGCAATCTGATGAATGTTTGAATTTGGAATGATTATAAGTTAAAGAGGTAAATAGATCATTTTTAGGTGCTATATGATTGATTTTTGGAGAGGCACTTCATAGGGTATTTATACCATCTTCAGAATTTAATTAGAATAATCTCAAGGTTTTCGTATCATTACATGGTAAATTATTACAAAGTAGTCTGCAGTCAAAGATTTCACTCAATCACACTTAATGCCAGATTAAGAGTATCTTATCAAATGACAGAAGGCTCCGATATATGTTATCATGATCTGTAAAAATTCAAGACAGATAATACATTAGTTGATTTAAAAAATATCATCACTAAGCATTTCCAGTTGCATAGCAATTTATTTCCATGTGACATACTTGCTGTAGGAAGCAGTCTTTGGATAAACAGTCAGAGCTCCATATGAAGCACCTCATATTCTGCCACTCCTCCTTGTACCAGGATGTCTCAACAGGGATTGACAGTCAGCATGAGATATGGATGCAGCTGCTAGCACCCCAGAGTTGCAAGAGTGTTTTTGCAGCCCTGTGAAGCTATTTGAGCTACTCTGTACAGTCTTCCTTTGACTGAAAATTGCATATGCAAATAATATAACAGAAGACAAAATAATTCTATTGCTGCCATGGAGGGAGGAGGTTAACTCATTCTGAACTACGTGTTTGTTTGTGAAAGGGTGTCAGACTTCTCAAAAGAAAGCACAGAATGGTTTGTCTCAAACAATCCATACCTCCTGCACTTGCCTTTTATTACAATTTCAGGGTTTTTTTCACAGAAAAAAAAGAGTTTGTCACAAGAGAAAAATATTTACTATGTATACATTATTTTGATAAAAAAGAGTCCAAGACAACAAACAGGATAATAGGAATTGGATTCCTTAGACTGGTTATTAAATAACTGCACATAGATATGTCCATATGCCATACACACTACTGCTAAACGTCACTGTTAACAAGGAAAGCACCATCAGTAATTCTTCTGCGTTACTGAAGTTACAAAGTTTGAAACTTTGAAAGGCATTAAACAATCACCTCCTCTCCATCAAATAAATAGGAAACCTTAAACATCACTTGAAAGGCAGAAGTACATACATTTAACTGTGCTGAAATAAAAAACAATGCCAGATTAATTCCACAAGTAAACATCTCATTGAGGTACTCAACAATTCAGAAGACCTTTAGGCATCACTAGCTCTGCATTTGGCATAGTAAGAGTGCAGCAACGTAACAGTGACATTTTCTTTAAGCTGTACAATGAAGCAGAAATGATTACTAAAATAACACCCACCGTGTTTTAGAATTCTCACCCCCTTTTTTTTTTTTCCCCCTCTTTTTTCCCCCTAAAGCTAGGTTTGAAAAAGAGTACTAAAGGCAAGGTTACACAGATTTGCTTTGAGGTATTATTTCACCTGAAATATTGCTTGTGTTGGAATAAACTCAGCTTTTCTTTCATCTCCAACACTCCACAGTCTACCTGCCCATCAACATTTGGGAGATTTATAGACTCAACCACCGTCAGCAATAACAGAAGTTGCTCATTACACCTCCAAAATGCAACAGTAAACCGGCCATCTCCAAATGCAAACACAACATGCAAGCCCACGTGTTCACACCAACAGCCCATGCTTTCCGCCCTTGGATTTTTGGTAAACGGACAGGTTATGTGAATTTAATAGCAGTCATTAAGAAGTGCTTCATTCCCTAAATCTCAGCCTTACAGCTCCTGTCCCTGTGAATTGCATGGGAAAGCTGACTAAGGTTCACAAGATTTGGACGTTTGTAGATGACTTAGAAAAAATAAAGTGGTGTGAACAACATTGGGTCACTAACCTTCTACCTTTCAGTAAACAGTGATTCCACGAGAGCAAATAGTTTGAAGACTTTTCCATGCCTGTTAAACTTTTTGGCTCTCCCACTTCTGGGTATCTCCTCCTTACTCTACCAATGGAAAAGGTATTAAATTGTATTTCCCTTTACTCTGGAAGAAATAAAACCAGTATTTATGAATAGAAGCTTATGTTCTGAAATGCCTTAAGTCTCAAACATCTCCTGGGAAACCTATCAGCTGAGTTCAAGTATGCAGTAATTCAGGAAGTGAGAGCTTTTTTTCTGAGATTAAGACAAAACTGTACATGTCGGTTTAGCTGTGGTTTGATTAAACTTTAACCCATAATCTAATGGCAACAGATGAGTGCCTGAAAACACTGTACTCATCTCTCAAGGTAATTTTTTTGCATTTACAAAGATTGAGTGTATAAGAAACTGGAAATGTGAAGGAGGTCAGCAAAACAGCAACAGAAATTGCTAGGGAAATTCTCACTCCTCCCAGGGAACAGCTGTTAGATGGCTGGCATACATCCCAGCTGCACCACGTACCCTCAGAGGTTGGGGCATTAAGACACAAGGGAAGCTCCAGAAATCAGAGGGACAAGAGGGTTTAAAAAAATCATAAAAAGAAACACAAATTGAGTCTTTTGTTTGTTTCATAAAAGTTGCAAGGCACATGTTTCAACTGAATTGCAACATCTACAGCAAAGCAGATCAAAATTTGAAAGATATTCCCCCAGTCCTTTCACGGAGTTAAAACCCACAACCTGGTTGAAAACCAAGCTTGGGTGGTGTGTACAAGTCTGATGTAATTAAGCCCTGTTGTCCTTCTGAGTGGTACCATGAAACTTACTGTTTGTCTTTCACAGAAGGTGGAGATTAGAATAGACAATATTTTTGCTAATCCATAGCTGGATAAGAAATCGAAGCCCACAATTTTCTCTGTAAGATATGACTCTTCCACTCACCCATTTTAAAATGATGCTTTTTTACTGGAACAACAGCAATGTTTCTCCCATGTAAAAGGCTCCTTCTGTTACTTTAAGGCTGCTGTGCCAATGCTGCTGCAATACAATTTTCTCTAATATAAAAAGCAAGGTAAAAATCGTAAATGATTCTTCTAAAGCAGAATCAATTGAAGTATCAAGAATAGATCTTAAAAACTATGACAAAACCAATAGTAACAACTATATCACAGTTCAAAGAAACTTCAACATGTTTGTTTAAACATGTGTAAAGGCCAACATGCTACAGACAGTTTTCCTCAAATGTATGGATGTTGTTTCTTAACATGCATGTTCTACATGTAAGTACTCAAGCTACATTCTGTGTAGTGACACATACAGGCAGCACTGCAGTAAAACACAACAGGCGGTTGAAGACAGTTAAATATTGCATCTTGGCATGGCAGTCTAAGGCACGGAGCCGTGAGCTGTGCGACTTCACCCATCCAAGTGCAGTTGTAACCCTGAAGTCTGCTACCTGGAATGCCTTATTGCTGTTATGAAGTGATATTCATGAATGATTAACTTCAGGTGAATAAATGACTGACATAGACATGTAATTCCTTGAGAGTGATTCAGACAAACTTAAATTGTATAAGAACTCTAAACAATAAACAAATGCAGATGGCATTTGGCCAGAGACACACAAACATACTACCCTCAACATGACGACTATATCCCCAGAAAGGATATTTGCTTTTAACTTGTAACTCAGTTATACTGATGTTTCTCACAATGATCACATCCAGTACATTCTATGGATTTATCTGAACATTGGTTTTGAATTAAATGCATAATTTAACACCTTGTCAAGACCAATAGGCCTAAAAATATAACTGAAAGTTAAAAACCCCAAAAGATTACTGACATGTTGACTTTTGCAACAGTAAAAGCTTTTTTTCTTTGAAATCACTCCAACAGTGATAACCAGTTTTAAAAACATCTCAGCACTGTTAAAGTAAGCAAACTGATCAGTGTACAGCAGGTAAGATTCATGCATATACACCAACACACGCTGCAGCTCCCAATAACGTCAGAGTTAAAAACCTCTGAACTGGTAGGTAATCGACAAGCGTGGTCAGGATCATTCTGCAGCTCTCATCTGCAAAACAGTTTGTAGATTTTTCAGTTCAAAGTTCACACTACTAAGTCAGATCCTTCCTTAAAAGGCATCTGGCCTCCAAAGAATCATTCCCACATGCCTGATAGACTGGTCTCTGGGCCAGGTGTTACACATACCCATTACTGCAGGTAACAACTAATGAGTGAATAATCTCTTCCAAAACATACATCCTGGCTTTTTGTCCAACTACACCTATGTAAGCAAAGTTATCATTAACGGGACAAGGGGTAATGGGATGAAGCTGGAACACAAAAAGTTCCATAAGAAAATATAAGAAAAAACTATTTCACTGTGAGGGTGAGGGAGCCCTGGCACAGGCTGCCCAGAGGGGTTGTGGAGTTTCCTTCCTTGGAGGTCTTCAAAACCTGCCTGGACATGTTCCTACGTGACCTGATCTAGGTGGACCTGCTTCTGCAGGGGGGTTGGACTAGATGATCTCTAAAGATCTCTTCCAACACCTGCCATTCTATGATTCTGTGATGATACTATGATTAACTTCTATTGGATTTTCCACTCACAACACCGGGATTAGGTCCAGAGTTGGAATTAAAGCATCATTCATTCTCTTGAAAGTGTATCAGCCAGTGAGAAACAGGATGAACAGATAATTTGATAAGAAAAATAGTCGTAGAGACAAAGGGAGTCATATAAGGAAGACAAATTTTAGAGGGAAGCAAGATTGCAGAGCACTTTCCCAAATTTTCAAAGATGTCAGTGTAGTTGCATAATTGATCTAAAAATAGCTAAGAACTGCACCATTATGTATCAATGGCGGCAATTATAGTGTTTTAAACTACAGTTTTGGTAGTATCTTAATATAACTATCACATAGTAAGTTGAATGAAATGCTTTAACACTTGCCCCTCACCACACACACACACCAGCACACATGCAGAGGGGGCAAAACAGAAGTGCCCAAGTATCAGTAACAAACCAAGCTGTCCTGCTACACCTGTCAAAAACAAGCATGGCATACTGTTGTGTACTGGCCCATTCTGATGGCTGCTATGACAGGCAGATGCACGCACCTCACCCTCACTCCCCACATTAAAAGTGTGGAAAAATCCCAATGAAAATCTCTTTCCAAAATGAAGATCTGACCTTGTCAACTGCTGCTGCTGGGTCTAAGTCCGAGCACTTCCACTTACGTCTCTAACAATGTAGAGAGCAGTGCCTTAACCTGTGGAAGTGGTGTTTAATTAAAATCTTCTCATTTGATTTACACAAACACTACAGCTACACTTAAGATGTTTGCATGTGTCTGATAAACACAGAAATGTTTACAGTGGAAGACAGGAAGAATTAAAACAACAATAAACCAAAAAAAAAACCCAACGCTTACTTGAAAAGACTCAGGACAGCAATTGCTTTCTTGCTAGAAAATAAAAGCTATACGACTTAAATGAATTCTTTCAATAGTTTTTCTGCATTTACTGAAGTCTATCCACATCAGCTCTCTAACACTGAAGTTAGAAATCTCATTTGCATGAAGATTAAGGTGATTTATAATGGGAGGAAAAAAAGCAAAAACGTGGAAGACTGTCACACTTTGTAGAGACTGTAAAATTGACAAATTTTCCCGTTCCCTTCAAGGATGGTATCGTATCCGTGTCTGTTGAGTCACGGTTCAAAGAATTCCAGTTTGGTGAAATAAAGTTGTCAATACACTGCATGTGTGCACATGTATTTGCAAAAGGAATTTCCTTGATCAAAAGTAGCTTTTCCAACTGAATTTCATTCACAATTAATCCTCAGAAAGAAGCCTGCGTGACTTTTCAGGACTGGAAGGATATCACAGTGTTGATTCTATATACAAAGTAGGATCTATTCCAGTATACTCGAGTAAAATAATTCACATATGGAGAATAGTTCATCTTGATTTCATGACAAAATCGTCCATACTTTGAGTAGGTGTAGCTGTCACCTTCCTCACAAACCACCTGTCAGAAAAGAAGAAGATCTAATTAAAATACTGAAGATAGGTGATTACAGAACCTAATCCTGTATGTTTAATTTACATCTGTACTCTGTAAATTTCATTTACAACACACATTTAATTCCCATACTGTAGGATTCCAATAAGCTGAAAACATATTCCCTTATAATTTGTTTAACCATGTAAAATGGCCTTTGTGAATTAATACCTTTTCCAGAAGAGTAGACATTAAAACCAGGGTACTTTATTCATGCAATCAAGAGCAACAGCAGTCGAAATTATCCACGCATCCCATTTACACAGTCCTTCAAACCTGACTTGCACACAGCATAACCCCGCTCTGTAGGGAAGGACCTTCTCAATGACCTTTTCTAGGCCAAGCAAGTTTGCTATGCCTACAAAAGACTGAAAGGACACCAACCTAGCACCCTACAAATTCCAACAGACTGACTGGGAAGCAAATTGCTTGTGTGTGTTAGCATCTATTATCTGATATTCTTGAGGAAATCCCTTCAGTACTCCTTCTGATGGCACAAATTTAAATGGATTTTAAAAAAGGTGGCAGGACAAGTTCACGGAGGAAAATCTACCGGTGGCTGCCAAACACAAAGATACTTCTCCGGAGCTACATTTATTCAGCAACAGACTGCTGGAAAGCATCTGTCTCACCCTATCAATAATTGTATGCTCTCAGCCTGAGTCAGAAACAAGATATCAGACTGAAACTATAGGATATAGTCCAAGCTAGAAAGCAATACTTGTATTCTTAAACATAGCAACTTGGAAAACACATCCATAGACCTGGCAGCAGCATAACAGCCTGTCGACTGTCTCACGCTGGGAATAAGTAAGTGCTGCAGTCTCCAGTTACAGATGCTACAGAGAAGACACGCTATATTAACTTTCAGGAACAAACTATGTCCACTTTCTGAAAAATACTTTACTCCTGTTGGTCATTACAATATTTTTCTACAACTATCATTTTTAGCATTCAACCCACTATGGACCCAGACACAAAATGGAAGCGTAAGTGATGTTCATTACTAGCCAACCAACCTTCTAAAAATAAACATCATTCAGTTGTCTACATTTAAATGTACACACTGGTTGTTTTGTTACAGATTTAGATTACAAACATTCAGCAAAGCAGATTTTAACTAAAACTCTCATTGTGAACCTGCTTTTCTGCTTCTTAATCACCCCACTATGACTAGAATAATGCTTGTAACTTTGTCAATTCTAATGACGTAAAAATAGTAAATGACTGGTTTTGTGTACTGACAGCATTGTGTGTGGCATTTATCAAAGACATGCTCCTTGCACTGGGTACTGACTGCTGATGATTTTTACCCTCCTTTGATTGAAGCTATCACCACAGGTAACTGGTACTCTGAAAAGTACTGAGAAATGCTCCTTAGGATGAACTGCTGAATAACTATGTGTTCAGAGTTAAAGCAAAAAGAAACACTTTCTGATAAATTAATCAAACAAAACCTTAAATATCTGACAGTAAAACTGTGCTGCTGAAGTTGGGATAAGATCAGGACTAGGTATGAGACAGAAGTGTGCAAGAAGCATGGAAAAGTATGGGTGAACGGAATTCTGAAATTGAGGTTAATTGTTCCAGCTGACATCCCGAGTATGAAGAGGGAACAGGACGAACTTATTTATGCAAAAACGGATCTGAGAAGAAACTAAGAGATAACACGTGCTGATTATCAATGTGGAGGTTATTCACACAGTTATGGTACAGTATATTGGTTACATGACAGAATAATCACGGCATACATCATTTTAGCAGCAAGGCAAATAAAGAAAAAAGATACATTTCAGCACTAGTAAGGAAGTTAATAGAAGAACAGAGATAATATCCTCTATGGATAAACTGGCTGGGAAATCTGCAACTATACATTCCTGGGGAAATTAAAGAGCAATCCCCTCAAAACATATCACCCCATAATTACTCCTCCAAATGAAAACAATTAAAGAAATTAAATGCTTGCATTACAAGTTCTTTTGAAATGTGTATCATCAAAAGTAGAGCTTATCAAATACCTAACACAGATGGAGAGCAAGACTGAATCTCATCATCACCAACCAGGCTGTACCGACTCGAATGGCAAGCTGGTCCTCATACCAGGCAGAGTTTTAGAACTGTGTTCATCCATTTTAAAATTTCATCTCTAAAGCTAGTAAAGAATACTCTCTGTGGCAGGGCCTTACTGCTTTTGTAATAACCTCTTCAGGTATTACAGTCTTAAATATTTACATATAGTTAAATTGTATTTAGAGATTGGAAGAAAAGCAGCACAGGTAGATAACTCATTAATTAGGGGGAATTAGGGCACTACAGGGTTAGATTGCAGGTGTGTGAGAAACAGGCAAACCAAGACTTAATTGATCACTTCTCAAATTTTTGAGACTTTGTCTACATGTCAATTACAATTAGAAAAATAAGATCAGCATTATAGGAAGATTTCTTTTAAAATCAATTCTTTACGCATTCAAACATTCTTTTTTTCTTACTTTTACTTACATGACCATTAGCAATATCCAACAGATCTTTAACTCTACATCCTCTTACAGGTCCCACTTCATTGCAAATCGAATCTTCAATCACCAGAAAATTGGCTTTGTAAGATGTGAGAATCTTATAAATATCCTCTGCTGACCTCTTTGAATAGATCTGATAAATCTACAAATTAAGAAAACATATTCACGCAATGCAAAATTCAGTGATAAAGTAAATACTGGGGGGAGTAGCTTATCTGCAGCAACAAACCATGTGTACACACATATAAAATGTTGGGTTTTGAAATCTCCAAAACAGGTGAGGTAATGGCCTGCTTAGTAAGAAGTATTTGTCTCTGCTGATGGCAAGTTCTCATCTTATATACTTCAAGCAACCCGTAAAGTCTTCAGAAATAATGTTTTTTATGTTTGTTTCTGTGCAGAGTGAAGGTCAGATAATCCAATTGACACTTCCTTCCCTGTTTCCTGGACTCCTACGTTCTCCTTTCTGCTAATATATTTGATTTTTTTTTTTCTTTCATTACATTTGGGCCAAGAGGGAGACTGTTCCTGTGAGATGCTTTCTAAGGGAGGTATCTTGCTAGAGATTTTGGTTTCCCTACTCTTGTCATGCAGTGTTCAAACAGAGACTGAGAATTAATGTACAAAAACAATTTTGATTTGTTAGGCAGCCGCTGGGCAAATCTCTTCTGCTTTGTGACTTTCCCTGACAAACATTCAGAATAATGACTGCTTACAATCATTCAGAAATGACAGCCAGCCTAAAACTCAACACGGTCATATTGCTGAGTAAGGAACCCTGTTCATGAGCTTATAGATTATGTATCGGCCTTGTGTTGTTATCTTTCTTTACAAGACATCATGCTCTTTTCTCACCTTAGGCCACAAACACTTTGGAATGTCACTCACATGTGGCACCAAACATATAATTTGCATTGCCAGCTGGCCTGGGCAGCACAAAAGAGCCCTGCAAATGTGTGTGCCATGAGGAACGTTATATGGTCATCTTCCTGGGAACATTAACATTTACAGTACTCCCACACATCTCAATCAGGCTCTTTGGTCTTATGTGATGGAACAGTCTATAAATCACTCAAAACAAACACAGTTTTATGGAATTTGATACTTACATTTTCATTTCTTTTTAGAAGATCATCATCATTATACAAAGGCAAGCTCGACACCATCCATCCAGTACAGAGCCGGATCACGCCCATTAACTGTGGGCTGCCTGCAAACACAGCAGCCACAGGAGCCTGTCGTCTGCAAAAGCAACATCAACATCACACAGCTGAGTACAGGATGCATCTCTCAAAGCAACATTTTCAGTTCTATACACTGTGTGAATCTTTTGAGTGAATTGGAGTACATGAAGATATCAGTAGTGTTAATACTTCAGTGGCAGTAGTTTCCTTGCCAGGAAAATCTCAGACCTGCAGCAATATGGTGTTTGGAACAAAGGCCTCATGCTCGGGTAAGGGCTGGTGGCTCTTCTCCTCCCCTCCTTGAAATCCACAGACCACCATCCAGAGCGGTCCTGGAATGGATCAAACTATTGCTCTGCTGAATGCTTGCTGACTTGTGGCAAAACAAGCTTGGGAGGAGGGTAGACATAAGGAGAAACAACATCGTGTTATGTCATAAGGAAAAGATTTGTGATTATTTTAATTTGATTTCTAGGAGCATGTATTTCATCATTGCGTGTAAATAGTGTCATGATACAGAATAATGTCTACAGTGATTATGTTTCTGGGTTCAGTTTCATCTTTTGCGTATTCGTATTCCTGCATTACTGAAAGAAAACAGTGAACTGTCACACTTTATTACAGACTTTGAACAACTTTTCCTGCAGAGAAAATTCAAACCAAATTCATATTATCAGAGAGAAAATGTTAAGAAAAAATACTGTAATAATGACATGCAATTAAATTCCAATATGGATATCTAAGAATATCCTTGGGGAAAAAAAATCTTTATTTTCATTAAAAATATTAACAGCTGCTACAAATAAAGGTAGTGAAATTGCTCTTAGCTGAGTGAATCTCAAAGCAATTCACCATGATTAATTATGTACTTGAAGTGTAATATATGCAGACTAACGTAAAAGCCATTTAGGTACTTGGCATTGTTCCACTTGCTGCCTTGAAGAGCTACAGCAGTGACAAACAACATACACTACTACTAATAGAAAGAAGAAATTGGCTGGAACACCATCATTACCAGCCTTGTCTTTTCTGAAGATGAACAGGTTGACGTTAAAGACTACATAAATACTGAAAATAATATTCTAAAATCATACAGTAAAAGGTAAGTTTTCTGAACACAGGGGATCTAATTTTCACAGAAGTGCAGTTCCTAATGACATAGTTCAAAATTAGATTGAACGAGGCCAGAATCCAGTTCTGAAACTTGTGGTGAGAGGAAAAATATACATGTGAAATAACTTGATGCAATACCAGCTATGTATATGGCTCAGTCTCAACCACATAACATAGCTTAGTATTTGCTATGGCCTGCCAAGCCAGACAGATAAGAACCTTTTCAGCCTTCTGGTCAAAAGGGAAGTTTGAATTGTACATATTACGGTGCATGTATCTTGACTGAAGTCTCTAAATCCCCACATTCAGGCACGTCATTCTACTGGCACATGTACACAAAAACATCACTGTTTCTGTCCCCTACCGGCACTACAGTGTCAACACAAACCCTCTAACAAGAAGTCAGCACGCGAAGAAATAAGTGTTAAGATGTCCGGCTTGGAAATTAAGCCTAGTAATGATATTAAACATGATTAGCTTTGTGTTTCAGGACCTTTTCCTCTTGTAATCAATGATAAATTCCTGATTATTTCCATGGGAATAGTAACAAACTTGTACATCATGGACTGACTTACTCAGGGTAAACTCAGATGAACAGAGGTAGCTCTAGAGAAGTCTGAGATAAAAACGCTGTGACATAAAGCAGTAAAACAGAAATGCAGGACTTTATACTTACTTTATCCACGTCATAAGTTCTACTGTATCAGGATCATAGAATTCTTGTAGTTCTGAAAGCTCTGTCATTATCCTAGGGAAAAACTGATGGAAACATATTTTTGGTCATTTAAAGTTTAAAAATTCCACACAGCATCTCATTACATTAAGGCCATAAGTAATACAGCAAAAATGAGTTTCATCTGAGTTCTCCCTCCTGATTGCTATTTTTGTTTGAATACTTTGCAAAACACAGTTTATACTTATCTAGGGGCAGCAGACTCCCGAAGTATGTTAAACACAAGTCCTCATCTCTATTTTATTTGAGAACTTATAATAATAAAAAGAAAACTCAAATAAAAAAGCTATGTGGCAACAACATTCATCAACTTTAACTGGCTTTAAATGCTTCAATACTGTAGTTCAGGTTTTCATATGAAAATGCATATAAATAAAGGCACAGAACCAAGAAGATGTTAAATCAGTCACGGTAAACCTTCTTTAACAGGAGAGGCTGAACTGTTGTGACTTGATGGAAAGGTGCTATGCAAGTGAGACAGGAGAGCAGAAATTTCCTAGAAGAGCATTATGTGAGTCGTCTGCCCTGGAGTTTTGTCTGACTTTTACTTCGATCACCGTATTGTATGAAGATATCTCAGTGTATGCTCTTGAAAAACATTTTGGGAAAAGGAGGGATTCTGGGAAGTCAGAATGCCAACTCCCTCAGATCAGCCCATATTGCAAACCTGCACCATGGCTTCCCTATCCTGTCAGGTTTGAAGTGAAGAAACAACAGATCTTTTGTTAAGACAAGAGATTTTGTCAGTCCATCAGCCATTTTGAGCATTTATCTGAAAAAGGCATGGCCAGAAACTGGCTGGTCTTGAGGGACTGGAGCATGTTCATGCTGTTGTAAATGCCAAGTTAAAGCTACTGGAGGCCAGCTCTGTTTGAAAAGGGAAAAGTGTACAGGTTATGCCAGACTAAAGGGACAACTTTCTTTGGAATAGTGATAGTGGATAGACAGTTGGAAGCGGGAACCTGCTTTTAACTGAGGAGTTTTCACCCCCATTACCCAGGCAATTCAGCTGTTAAGTGATAGCAGCCTACACCAGACACATTGGGGTTGCACAAGAACAGCTGCCATATCTTCCTATCAAGAATGAAAGTTGAAGCATTGCTGTATGTGGATAACTGCACTGTCCCCAGAACAACAGACAGCAAGAGGAACCGCTGCTGCCACCCCAAGGAGAACCAGCTTCACTCAGAAGCCAGATCCCTTGGAAAAACCTAGTTAGATGAAGCACTATGACAGAGTCAGAAGGCAGCGAAGCAGAAAGATGCTGAGCTACACACTCAGCCACTTATAGCCACAGTAACAGACTAAGAGCCCAAAAGGCATTTGCACTGTCCATTACTATTAATCAAAGCTTCCAAGCTCAGGGATGAGTTATGAACCTGGAGAGCAAACCCTTTACCACTACTTAAAAGTAAAAGCTGGATCTACAATGGATGAAGCCCCCTAGAGTCCAACCTCCCACACTGCTTTTATTAAAAAATAATCTGGAAAAGAATTATTTGGTCAACTAAACTAGTTTCCTCTACCGTAACACATTTCATAACTCTTTTGAGTAATTGTATCTTTTTTTCAGGAGCATATCCACTGCTCCAGAGAAAACAAGTAAAAGAATCCACTTATAATAAAAATTTTGGTTGCACTCTAAGTCAGATGTTACAAAACCTGTTAAAACACTGTTGAGCAAGATTAATTTTTCTATTTGAATTATTATTAAACTACGCAGACTCTTTTGAAGCTACATCAGCATAGCAGAGGGTTACATTTTATATTTTCCATATTTTTGCACTTACAGATGTTCAAAAAATAATTTCCAAATACTCTTCCAACCAGTCTGTCTGTGCCTTGCAATAAAGAACTAAGTACTTATTTTAAACATGGAAAAATCTGTAGCTTTTCTTCCCTGTATTGTAATATATACATACCTCTACACAGTGCTCTGCACGAAGGATGTAACTCCATTATAATTTAAGGTGAGCTTTTCAAACAGATTGATTTGTATGGCCTCTCATAATGTTACTTCCATCTAACCTCACTCCCTCTCACTAAAATCAAGACTGGGGCAACAGTTATCAATATCCCTCATTTTTATTTGGCAGTATTTCCTTTGTTTAGTCAGTCTATATATCCAAAGCATAACAGCTGAACATAATACAGTCTTCATTTAAATACTTCTTAATTACAATAAATGATCATTAACAAATTAAACTGACAAATATACTGAAAAATGCAAACAGTTTAAAAGTTGTTTAAAACCAAAACATTTTCAGTGGATGACAGCATTTATTTCATCTTACATATTTCATTTCACCAAGTATATTTCATTGTATCTGCTCATCATTTTTACTTATATTGTGCCTACATGCAAAACAAAAATCACATAGGTACTGTTCTTACTTCTTTCCACAAGCTGAATCCAATTATTGTGGGAACAGCCATACTCAGAATAAGAGCCTAGGAAATAAATGTTAAAAGAAATGGGTTATGCACTGTTCTCTGTTCCCCAACCTTGGACAATTTCTTGATTCTGCTTATATGGTAGGCTATAATCATGTCTAAAACCTCAGAGTGACAATAGGTGAAATTTTGCAGGTTTCTACCAGGAAAAAACTCTCCATAAAGAATTATTTGCCTAATTTAGCACGAAAGAACTTATTTGACCCACAATAGCTTTACCATCAATACTACAGCTCATTAGTTACTACTTAAATAGCAATGATGCAATGTGCAGGTGATGTAGGGAACAGAAGAAAAGTAAACACCTCACATAAAAACATCATGAGGTAATCTGAGTGAGAGAAAAAAAAAGGTATGAAAAAGCATTTGAAACCTCTGGCCCTCTTGATGCTTTTTTTCAGATGAACAATATTGATATGTAAGACCCAGAAACCCATTTTTCAACACAACATCTTCTAGCTGATAGAATTTTTGCTTTGCAAAAAAGAGAAAGTAGCTTGTATGGTACAGAAAACATTTGGTAAGGAACGCACAAAAGGCATTCTCTTATTAATGAGCTATTAACACATCTACTGTGTTAATAGTAAAAAAGCAAGTCTATACAGCAGAAAGCTTGAGGTATATAAGAGAATGTGTTTATCTTGTATATGAGCACATTGTTACTCCTGATTGGAAGAACACGGTCAATGTTTCTGATGTAACTGGGTATGGCATTTTCACAAGTGACAGAGTGAATCTCTGGTTTAGTATAAAATGGTCATTTCTACAAGCTTCAATATTAAGTAATATCTCATTCTTATTTTATTAGTAAAACAAATGCATAAAAAATGCATAAATCAGCTCTCAGCATATTAACAATAAAGCAAGGGTTGGAAGCAGGGGAGTTATTTGCACTGTGGCACAAGCTCATTTTCAAACACATCACTTATGTATAATGGCCACATGTGAATAAATCTTATGCAAACTAAGTCCACTTACTATTTCTTATGAAGCAGATTTACTTTAGCAATTAAATACAGTTAACAACCACATTTTTAGCCTCATTGCCTAGTGAAACAAGGCCAAAATTGATGCTTGCCTGTACTTTTTCTCCTGCATGCCTCCTAAAATGTGCATGACTCTCTTGGTCAATCCTAACTAAATATGACAGAGCTTTAGGTCTCAAAGATTTGTTGAAAGAAATTAAACAGATGAGTGAAAGACAGAGATGAAGACAGATCTGCTTCCTATGAGGAAAGGCTGCAGTGTGAACACAACTTGATAACCAGGTACCAGAGGACATGAGAAAGCACAATATTAAGAATGAAAAGTACAGAAAAAGCAGACTATGATAGATCCACTGCTCACAGAACTATATATTCTTTTAACAGGTTCTTCTACAAGTCTTAGGTCATTGTTGTTTGAAAAGTTATATGCTTGCTAGCTCTAATTCCCAAGACATTGGCAACAACTCACCAGCAATATTGGGTGCACAGCTTTCAGTCGAAGCCACTTGAAAAGCGTCATCCATAGTTCAGGAGAACACACACCAAATGCAGCAAGCATACAAACATAAGGTGTCCATAGATACTTAATTCTGGAAAACATAGCAAAAACTCAGTTGGGACTCTGTGCATGCCCCTGTATTCGAGCTATTTATAAATACATTCAGATTTTTTTCATGTGACAGACACAGGCTGGATGTTTAAGCAAACTGAGATCAAATCTGATGGCACTGAAGGGTAAACCAAGGAAATCTCTAGCAGAAGAGCAGGCACCTGATTATCTGCTGCAAGGTGTAGGAGCAAGTTCCAAGGTAAAAGATGGCAACATCCTTCAGAGTTCAGGGGAGGATGAAAGAAAAACAGAGAGACCAGTAAAGTCATTTGGCTGTTGAGGTTTTCCAGCCAAGCAAGGACAAAAGGCAGCTATTTAGCAAAGCTGTATAGACACTGTACTTTAAGGGATCTTCTGAAGAAAGGAAAGAAAAATATTTAATAAATAGTTTACAATTTGCTGCCTCTTAAGAATAGACTAGTCAAGTTAAAACAATCACATAGTTAGACAACAGTCTGCTCAATTTAAGAACTTGAGAATATTCAGATTTTAGGATGACAAGTGTGCTACAAACACAAGTCTGGCACCTTCAAGCTGATTTAGTTGACAGTCAAAATTAGAACAATAATGTCTTCCAAACTTTAGCATCTGTAGCTTGAAGGACTAACACAATACCTTTGAAAATAGTTTTGCTACTGCTTTTACATGTCAAGCAAAAGTATACCTTATTTTAGCCTAGATACAAGAAGATGGATAAGAATATTCCACATCCTAATATTCCAGAGCATACACTATACAAGATCTTGCTATAATACTGTATTAAAAGAATCACAGCACAATTCTACACTTAAATGTCATAAAGTGAATAAAATTTGCTTCAATTAATGTCTTGGACTTTGGCTGAATTAAAGCTTGGAAAACATGTTAAAGAGAACAAGCATGATTCATCATCAACCTGTATAAAATCTGCAGTCAAAATGATCTTTTCTCTCTCCCCTGCTAAATAGTACCACTATATGCCAAATATATTTCTGAAAAGGGGTGAATTTCAAAGGAGTGAATAGTGTGTCATATCCAATTAGGAAATCTCTGTTGCTTTCAAAAGAGATACATCAAAATCAGACTTACCCTTCCAAACACATCGCTAGACAACCAAGTAAAATTGTGTGAATTACATGATAAACTATTTCTGGCCTCTCTCCAATTCGACCATCCTCAAGTTTAACTGTCTCTTTCAGTGGTTCACCACTGCAGTTGAAGAAAATGAGACATCACTTAATTCAGACATTATCTCAGGTAAAAGTGCCAATAAAAATACTTTCATGACCGTTAAGTCAGCAGCACACTGAGATCATTCTATGCCATATCATACAATATTGTTGCACTGCTTATTTGGTTTTTGTACTTCATCAGTGACCTGTCACAGAATCTTAAGGTTTGGAAGAGACTTCGAAAGACCTGCAGTCCCTTGTTTTAAGAATGTAACCCCTCTGGAGCAATGGTTGCAAATTAACACGACGGGATTGCCGCCTATGACCATAAATCCTGTTTTAAGACATTTTAGAACCAAAAGACAGTCTCATTTAAGGACATGTACACTCTGCAAACATTTAGATGAAGCATGCTCTACACACATGCTAACTAAGCTTCTTCATATCATTCGTTTTGTGAAGAATTAAGGAATCTGTAGGATGAGAACTGTGTATGTCATAAAATGGTATATGTATTCCAAAGTAAAACAACAGTATCAGGTTTTAGTCACGTTACTATAAATTCTAGTAGTAAATAAATGGGTGAAATAAAAATAATAATCCAAATCTTAAAACAGACTTTTTTCTACAAACAAAATAGCAAAGCACACAACAGATAACATTTTATTCTACCATGATGTGATTTCAGGTTACAACTTTATAACAAACTTCCTCATGACAAATGGGAAAATATTTAAGATTATGAACTGCTTAAAACAAAAATAGGTGGCAGAAAGTTAATTTTAAGTTATCCTTAAAAAGTTGTTGGATATACTGGAGTCACTGCTCATTGCCAAGTAGAAAATAGCTATTTAAACCACTACAAAAAACTGGGAAGTTTGTTTCCTTGTTTTGAATATATTATCACACATCCAACCTGGTAAACATTTTCATTAATAGCAGTATTTTCTCTATTAGAAGCCTTAGTCCTTGATTTTTGCTGCACACAAGTGAGAAATGTGCCCCAATCTCTGAGCAGCTACATCATTCACCTTCTACTAGGAAGAGATATTTTCGTAGCCATTGAAGTTCCACTAGAATCTACAGTGTTGCTATTCTTAGTATGTAAACAGACAGCTCCACTAGCCCTTCTCTCAAGGGAACTGTGAATCACTGTGAAACTAAAAATAATTGAGTCAGTTTTACTTCAGCTCTGTTCCAAGCAGCAAAGGCTGATGGACCTTATCACAGTAAACAGCAGTTTAACAAAAACCCCAGTGAAACACTAGAAATTTGAAATCCTCTCAACTTGACCTATCTCATCCTTCACAGCATGTACACTTGAAGAGACAAACAAAACCAAAGCGAAAACAGAGAAACAATTTTTGTAGCAACAATTAGATGGCTTTGCTGTTGGAAGGGAAGGAGATGGATGGGAGGAGACACAAATGTATCACAAAACATTAGCCAGAGCTCTGCAGGAATTGCACCTATGGTGACACAAACCAATGACAATTCCCTGTCCTTACTAAAGGGATGTTCAAGAAGCTCCTCACTACAGGACTTTCTTTAGGATTCTCTGGTGGGCCTTTCCACTGATGCTCACACCCTGGTAAACTCAATGGTGCAACAAACGTGATGACCATTCACTGAGACATCCACGAACTTCTTATTTTAACTTCTTATTTTCCATTACAAGTAAGTTACTTACCAAATTCTCCTAATAATGACCTGAGTTACAGAGAAAAAGCAGATAATTAATACTAAAATATAGAAAGGCAACAGTGATGACTGTGTTAGTCGCAAAAAAAAGTCTTGGGAGGGCGCCTGAAGAGATTCTTGACAAAGGAGCCAATTCATTGTAAAATTCCTAGTAAGGCAAAAACATCCCATTAAAAACAATACAAATATCCCCTACATTAGAAAAAAAAAAACCTCCACAAAAACCATCGCACAATCAAGCACAGTTTAACCTATTAATGTCATAGGAAACTATTCGAAATTTGTCTTTGAAAAGTTATCTTTCAATCATTTGAAACCACTTTGCAAGTACTCTTTAGATTAATTGACAAAAGCTCATCTTCCAAAAAAAGAACCTGTGATCTGAAGAGACCAGACTACAACTCTTTTATACCTCAAAACCCCAGTCTCCCATATAGCTGCATTATGGGGACCACAAAGCACTTTGTTGTCACAATGGATTAGGATTTTAGAGATACTGATTCAAGAAGGTAGGCTTGTCCTCGTTCCAAATGGGGAGATGAAGAAGGGAAAGTGGTCATCTGAGATCACAAACAAGCCTGAGGCACTGTCAAGAATAGAATCCTTTATGCTGAAATTCTAGTTCTGTAGCCAAACTCACTGGATCGTTCTTCTTTCTCAGTTAATGAGCAGGAAGATTATACGTTCTGTCAAGAAGCATTAAAAATGTGTATTCTCAACTGGAATTGGTGCAGCATGTGATGCTGTGAATGCATTCCTGGTTTACTTCGTTTCACTTTCCTCTTTTCTTTTTCTTTGCCCCCAAGGGAAGACTAGAGAGCTGAACCACTTTCAATTAGACAGAATCAGTTTAAAGATTTAACAGCTGGGCACGTCCAAACTGGCCTTAAAAGACAGGTCTTGAAGCTATTGTGCTGTCAACCATAATTTCAGCTCACAGTTACATGACTTTCTAGGCATAGTTCCACCCTGTTTGCCTCAATCACTGGCTTCATTGCAGAGTTTGACAGCCTGGAAAGTAACATGTAGCAAGTTCCCAAGGGGGAAAAAAAAACCAAACTGTAATACCTGGTAGCTGAATTAAACTGAAATCCTGATCAGAAGCAGTCCTTTCTTTTTCTTGCAAAACACATAAGGGTGTGCATGTATGTATGTTAAAAATTTGCCTCTTAGTCAACGTTGTTACGTCTTGTCTTTCAAATATTTCCCAATAATTTCAAGTATGTGATACCATTTTCCACTTCTCCTGAAAGGCTGTGAAGCAGTTTTGTAAGAGAGATGTAGTTCCCAGGAGAAAGTTCCAATTCCTGCACAGAACTGCAAGTCTTGGTTTGTATCCAGGAGGTGTCTCAGTCCTCACCAACACTCTATCTGAAGTTTTCCAGGAAATCTGTGGCCATGACGTCTTCTGGTAGACCAACATTCAACTCTTTTACAGATGCAGTTTTTTCTTAGAATCACAACAATTCCCTCTGACTTCTAAGTTGGCCTTTGTCCTAATTTCTTCCAAAACATATAGGGTTTTTAATTGGGGTATTATTGTTACAAAACTAAAAATAAAACCCCACAACCCAATTGTGTTTTGAGATACTGTTGATAGTTCATGATGCCCTTCAGAGCTCTGTCTTTTCCAAGGTATGAAAACTTAGTACCAACACCTCTACCCTATTACCTTTCCTTTCAAGTCTTATTAGAAACACTAGACAAGGTATAGAAAGTTTTTTGCTCTTCGTCCTCAAAAGAACACAAAAATCTATGAAATGTTTTCACCCCAGAGCATGAAAAATACTTAATTACCTCAAAATGCAAAGCCTAAGTAAATTCTGTATATGCATCTTTCTAAAATACAATCTTTAAACCAAATGACAAGTAGAAGCTGTTTCCCTAACTTGTCTATAAACAATCACTGAAATTTTACACTTCTCAGAGCAGTTTCAGAAGTCTGGATACCTTGGAAGGTGTAAAGAGTTTAAAAACTTACTTAGTTGTGTTTAAGCCAAGTTTTACTTCAATGAACTTCAGCAAATGCTCATTTTCTTTATAAGGAACAAACATCTGAAAATTAATTTAGCAGAGAAAATAAAAATCTTACTTAAGTGCTGGAAGCAGCTTTCACAAAGTCACTTCATTCATATTACAAAATGGCAGGGAACAATCAACTATTCAAGATTTATCTAAAACTAACAAATTGGATTAAGTGTGCCAACTAAGGCACTGGTATAGTATTGTAAATCTTATCTTAAAGCTATCTTTAGGGTTTTCTTGAGAGTATCATTTCCTTCATTTCATTCATGTACCTCAACAGGAGGGCAAGTGAAAAGCTGTCAGTAAGTTGTCTTAAGACTACTAAGCAGTATATAAAGGATCATGAAAAAGGCATAGACTCATGCTCAAGCGAGACAAAGAGCACTAAGCAATAGGACTGTGGCCTAGCAAATGTTACGAGCCTTTATAATCTTCACAGAAGTTGTCTGAGCAGCCAAAAGTTCTGTGTACTCCCTATATAACTTCACTCATATTTTCAAGGTTAGATTTTATTTTCCTGAAGATACTCAGCAAGCCTAGCCAGTCTGAATAGCACAAGAAAACAATAAGATCTGAGCATTTTCTTAGACTTCTTAGGGTTCGCTAACTTCTTTCTTTTTGACAACGTCAATTAGCACAGCCAGGGTGAGTTTGAGACATAGAGGAAAAGTAAAATAAAATATGTAAAAGTCTAGAGTCAGCAAGAGGGAGTTCATAATCAAAATACAAGACCAGGCTAAAATCCCATTGTGTAATCTCAGCTCCTTAGTGGACTCCTACATTAAGTGAAGGTCTCTGTTCCCATGTTGTAGTTAAAATTCAACTGAAAATTAACATCTACCCTGAGAGTACTGGCTCTACCTGGTTCCCAGGTACTTGGTCTTCTCTGTGCACAAGAATACTGCTTTAAAATTTACACCAGGTTGTAGAGGTCATCCAGATTATAACAAAACCCACATTTATGAAATAGCTAAAGTATGACAAAAAGCATTTCTGTTCTACGCTTTAACCTCAACCCAAAAGACCAAAACCACAACAAAAACCAACTGCTTTAGTTGGTAAAGACTTTTTAAATAGATACTTTAGTACCCCAATTGGCTATGAAATAAGCTGTGAACTCTCCAATCAGTAAGAAACACCTCAAAAGACTTTTCCAAGATACATCTGCAACTTTCTATTTACATTAAAAGAACTTTTTAGAGGAGAATCTTACCTTTAGTAAGAAGTTTAGTGTCACTGTGACTGTAAGTACCAAATAAATGTACATTACTTTCAGCAATCTTGACATAAATGTACCCTTCTTCATATTCATCTGCAAAAATATTTCAAGAATGCCACATCATTTGGAATTCAGTTTAAATAATAAAAACTACACTCAAGAGTCTGAGGACAGTCTATTTACCTGAAGGCATTTAGAGAGCATTAAAGCTGCTACAAGACTCAGTAATGGTGACACTAGTAAGGCTGAATTTTCAAACTGCAAAAGGTATCCCAAGAAGAGAGACAACAAGTAGATTTTGTATACTTCATGCACCTGTTGAAGAAACAAAATAAGCCACAATAAAATAACACTGCACTCTATTCCTCTGTTAATCAAGGGATTAATGGGTCCCTGTCCTTCAACTCATCAATCTAGCAGGGTACTACCTGGCTCTGGAAAGTATTTCACATCAAAATCACCCTGGTCAGCCTAAGTAATTAGCACACAATTACTTCATAAGAATTCTATAAAAATGCCAAAAGTATTAGTAATTTACAGAGTCTCCCCATTCTATAACACCTCATCGTGGTGCTGCATGAAGCAGTAACTGGAATGCAACAGCATGAACACACAAATAAGAATTGGATATGGTTTGAAACCAAAGTTATGTCTAATAAAACTAGGTAGCACACATGTAGGAAGCAGCCATTGCAAGGGGCAGAGTAAAAAGGTGTTATTGCTGCAACATTTCTAAGAATCATTTTGCAAAATCAATTAAAATACTTTTTTGTATTGAAAAGTCAACTGGCCTTCAGCACCTGTCTGGCCTATTTATTGGCTAAATCAGTAGAGCGCAGGCCAATCAGGGTGAAAACGAGCCCCTTCACTGCACAGAGGCAGCAGAGCAGCTTTTTGATCAGCCCCACTCTATTGTGAGCAGAAAAGAAGAGGCAGCTAGGCTGAAAGAGGATGCACAACTGAGGGACCATTCGTTGTTCTTTCAGCTCTCCAAAGGTATTTCAGGTCTCAGCAGCTTTGTGTAGCTTCTGACCATTTTGTTAGGGAAGCCCTCCCAAACATAGGAGTAGAAAAGAGAGTGAGTTTAAAGCCATTTTACTCTTCCAATGGACACGACCGGCACTTCAGCAGGACCCAGGCTGCAAGACAGTCATGTCATCACTCTGTCTGCACCCTTCAGAGCTCCTGAGCAGTATTTGATGGCAGGCACCTCTGAGGCTGTATTTAAGTCCCCAACTATCAGTAGGTTGAAGAGTTCTAATACCTTCTCTGTCTGTGCCAGGGCAAAGCTGTCTAGCAGAAAAAGAGAAACAGCCTGGACAAACAGGAGATAATGACTGTATTCCCACATCATCATGAAGGTATATGTTGAAGCACTGACCAAGAGGTAACAAAACTTCTAGAGATAAAAAAAAAAGAAAACAAAAAAAGCATTAATTTCATACCTATGCATCTCTGTCACTAAGTACCTGAGAGGTCATTAAAACAGAAATGATGAAAATTAATTATTATTTTAAGAGATAATCAAAATAGTGAGTTCAAACATATTGAACGTGTTCTCAGGTAGAAGAAAGTAATTACTGAAACACTAAAAAACACTTAAAGCCAATCAGAATAAACATCTTTGACCGAGAGAGAGGGAAAGGAAATTACCAGCATCTTCTCTAAGCAACAGGAAGAGTAACAAAACAGTTCACGTAGTGAGAAGAATTCTGCATCAGTTTCTTTTAGAAAGACAACACACAACTCAAAACTCCACTGTTCTCTCTGAACCCTCATGGAGGCATAAAAGGGCAGGGTACGAGTCATTTGACAAAAACTGCCCACGCCTACCTGAAATCCAAGTGGCTGTTTTGAAAAGAACATGCAAAACACCTACTGTTTTTCTGTCTAACAGGACAATAACGACAAAGGTAACTACTCTAGAGCATAGTTCTATCTTTATTTTATTAAGAAATTAATTTTGCTTTACCTCAGCAGAGCAACTTAGGTTTTTTTTTAAATAGCCTGTGAGAGCTGCTACTTGACATGCAAAATATGGCAAAGCCCAGTTTTCCCTTGATGGTATGGAGTAATCAATTCTTGTTGTATCTGTCCTAGAATAAAGTACAGACAAAATTATTAAAGGATTTATGGAACAAAAATGTCAAGGAAAGCCTAAATGTCACTTCTAGTTATCAGTGTGGCCTTGCAAGCGAACTATTCCTGTATTAGGTGTAAAGTAACACTGACACGGATTCGCTGCTGCTACAAGCTCCCAATTTAGTAACAGCACTGAAGGTCTAAACTTCACTCCTTTATTCAACAGGTCTCCTTATTAGGTGTTGTTTATAGGACTGAAGTGAAAAAGCATCTGCCTCCATCTTTTCCGACCCACCACAACACTGCAAATGCAACACATCACACACTGCTTCTGGTAACCTGCACTGTGACAATGGGGACTTCCTGTGCCACAAGCTGTGCCACATGGCCTCATGTCCATAGGCAGGGGACTGCTGCCAGAACTGCAGCTTTCCCACATTACAATGAAAATCCGCTCATAGCTGACAGAAAAGATTCCTTTCAGTTCTCCTGAAATACACTATAAATTACTGATTTAGGCAGTTAAGAACAACATACTTCAAATCTTAAGTAGTGCTCCTTCATAGCAGCAGCACTGGCACATACTCTGCCCAGCAAAACAAGAGATTAAAGATGGATGGGGACCATGCAGGATCTTCTCATGGAATGACTTGACAGTGTCTGTACAACTAGAGCTGTAGCAGAAAGTTTTTAAAAGTGCTAAAGTGACTTAGAAGCACAAGTCATACGTTCAAATGTGATCAAAGACATTGGTTTTAGAGGTAGATAGCCTTCTTTTGTGTATACTATGCTTTTAAAAAGGAGCCTCAAGCTCCGTTATCATTCAGATATTTGAAAGCATCACCTTTCATTTTACCTCTGAAGCCTCTTGCAGAGGAGTATTTGGAGCTTTTTAAACTACTAGACCTTTCAATTTGTTAACATTGCTTAATCTTCTTTGTCGTTAGAAAAAATACAGATTTATTCACCATTTTCCCTACTTTCCACTGTTCACAACAGCTTGATGAACAGTATTTTTAGCTACTAATCACACATTCGGTCACGATGACTTCACGTTCCTAAAAGATGCTTCACAAGAGTTCAACTTTAAAGGTGTATCTCTAACATTTCACTCCTCCAAAGCTTTTTTCTTTGAAGTGCTCTCACAAAAAGCCCCACAGCTACTTGTTGACAAACCAGGAGCCTGAATACAAGTTCCTATTGCCTAAATTAGGCTCCCTCTTACTGTTGTGCATCATAAATGGAAAGGACATTTTCCTCTAAGTGAAATGTTTTAAAATAAAATAAAAAAACGCCTTGAGATCAGGATCACCTAAGAAGATCTCACTTTGCACAAAAAGCCACTACAGAAAACAGATATAAAAAACTTCCTAAAACCCCGAAGATTCTTTAGAAGAAAAATGTACTTCATCACTTCCTTCTAAACAGAAACAACTGTCACAATATTTAGAGATGGCCACAGAGAATAATTTTGTTTTACAGCAGCTTCGGGAATTTGTTTCCATTCTTTACCAGCACAAAACCAAAACCTTCTGAGGAATATTTTTGCAAAGTGGAACTGTGTGAGAATATCCTTGTATTCGCACACGTACATAAACCCAGTTCAACTGGCAGCATGGTTGGTTTGGACAACAGGAGGCCTTCCCATGAATAAAATAAGCACCATCAGAATCTGGGCATCTCTGGGAAATATTTTGTATTTATCATGAGAGCTTGTTCTCACAATGAGAGCACAAAGTTTAATAGAAAGCATTTCAATCTGCTCTAATATTTTAAAATGCCTTATGGATAAACTGAGATTGTATAAAGATGTTTTTCTTACCTGTTAATAATGAACCATGCTACAGTCAGCATTCCTGCCAGCCAAGTCCCACTCATAACCCAACTGGTTACAAACAATGCAGTCACATAAATTCCCTGCAGTCCAAAAACTATACCAATGTAGAAATACACTGGTTCAATAACTTCCTGAAATTACAAATAAAAATGAAGAGACATAGTGGCAACTGAGCTGAAGCTGGAAATGATTATTATTCACTATTTGCATCCTGCTAACAGTGTGCTAGGTGCTTTACAAACAGGTAAGAGATGGCCCCTATGCTGGAGAAGTACTAAGCAAGCTTTTCATTTGGGCCCAGGGAGAATAAAGCAGTGTGAATTAAGAGCACACTTCAGGAGTCAGTTTGCTAGAGTCATGGTTTTTGGATTTGCTTTAGCATGAACACTGTATATATCAGATTTAATAAATTTATACTGCAGTGAGATATAGAGTTCACAGGACTACTAGAAGAAGTTATGTAGGGGAGGAACTTGGAGACATAAAGATGTGGCAAAAATAGTTCCAAAAGAAATAAATATTTTTTTAAAAGGAAGATAAATGAGAGAGGGCACAAGTATGCAGCATATGCAGAACAAAGCCTGAGCAGAAGGAGACACAAGGTTTATCTACAGAAGTGTTTTCCCTTTTATCTGTGGGGCAATGCATAAAGACAGGCACCACTAGAACAGATTTCTGTAGCCCAAAAGAGCTAACTTTCCTGGGTTTAGTGGGTAGCACAGATACCCTCCACCTTTCTACATCGTTTGTACAAGTAAAGAATAACTGATAAAAATTTTAGTACATATAAACCCCCCAAAAATCTTATGACAGAGAATGATCAGAATTGTGGTGAATTTGGACCTGGTGAGAGGCTTAGATAAATTCTCTCAACAAAAATGACATGTGTTTATTGTATACAGAATAAAAAGTGTCATCCACACACATAGCCACAACCATAATGAAAGCACAGAAAGTAGGAGAAACGCACATACTTCGCTACCAGATGCTTGATATAAAACACTGGCAATCAACTCTGGGTACAAAGTCATTTGCTGGACTGCATTTATTGTCTTCAGTGATACTGTCTTATTGTTGTGTGTCAACTCATAAACACCTATAGACAAAAAAAATATATTATTCTTGGAATCACTACCTGTTCTTAAAAGAGGTGAAAGCATACTCAAAGCTAGGGGAAAATAGATTTGGTGATTAAAGCTACAGACTGATTGATCATTTTAATTGTAGAAGAAATTTCTGTACCAGATGCCATTCCAACTTACTGATTTAGCAACAAAGTTTATAACATTTTTCAATCTAGTCTTTAAGTAGAAGGTCCAAAACTAACCAGATGAAGCATAGCTTCTTGAGTGACACACTGACGCAGCCCTAGAAACAGCTACCTACAACTCACCTTCACAGAAGGTTCTTAAGAAGACAAAGACCTAATAGGGATGAACAGGATGTATTAAGCCTGCTTCTACAAAGAGATCAGATACAATGGCCTCATCACCTTTTTCATCCTTGTGTTTCTGAGGCTTCTATGAATCACTCAACACAATATGCCTTTGGATTGAACTGAGATGAAACCCAAGCTGGCAAACTTTAAGGACACATCATTCTGAGATTTGACAACTAAAGACTTGTCATTACTTAGGACAATAGAGGGAAGAGGAAATATAATCCAAATTAGGAAAGGGGTGGGGTAGGGGTAAAGAACAAAAACCCAATTGACAATGTAACAGCCAAATAAGAGAATTGTTTCCAGCTCTGAGCATATCTTGGCATATGGTATGCATTTGGTTTTCTCAAACCAGGTCTTTCAGGGCCTATAGCTGGGTTCAGCACAGCTACAACACACCTTTGGAAACTGGGTGCTCCCATAATACCTAACAGATGGGTCTGCATGTTCAGAGGCAGCATGCCTGAATAAGGCAGTCCATCTATCCACAGCATGGGTAATCTCCCCAGAGATAGTGAGGAACTGACTGTACCAAAGACCTGCTATATACAGCTGCTGTGTTACATAGCAGCTGCGAAACTGTTCAACCAATAAAACTATACCTGCAAAGGTTAACTGGTTCAGATGAGGTTTCATGAGGTGAGTGAACTAATTCAGCAGCTGACCACTGGGACATAAGGCTGTTTGCTCCCCCTTCTCTCCTGAAGCTCTCACCTTTTCCCCATGCTACCCAGGTGCCCTTCTGAACTCTCTAAACTAGCATGAAAGTGTTCCATCTTCTTTTCATGGCGATAGCTTTCTGCTGCATTAGAGACCATGGGTCAGTGAGCTCCAGAGACAATGCCAGATAAAGAGCAGGAGTGCAAAGGAAGAAGAGATCATTGCCATCCAGTTTGTTCTCCTTCCTGTCCCCATCTCTCAGTGTTCAACATCTATCCATCACAGCTGACAGCAGAAATCTCTGGCAGGGACAGGATGGAGCAGATCAGCTCCTGACACAAACCATACCATCTTCTGAGAGAGGATGGAAAGCAGTAATTTCCATCTCCTCTTCTCAAATAAAACATGAATTATGTTTACATGGCAGAAAATCCACTATGTTGCACAGGCAAACCTAATAATAACTTCTATACAGGACAATATGAGAGTAATATTAAATACAGGATGGTTAACTACTGGTTTTTAAATGGCACCGAGAAGTTAGGACAGCATGCAGTTTTTAATTCATGTAACTGATATACCTATATGAGAGTATAAAATCAGCCGCCTCTATCTGCAGGAGTTTTTTACTGTTTCCAAAAGGAATAAGACTTTTCAAGGTTAATAAAACAAACATGTTTTGTACCTCTTTCAAAGGAAGGAGCCTTTAGTAGTTCTTTGTAGAATGAGTAATAAATGGCACTGTCCCCCTGAAATGTAATTTCTCGTTCAAGCTCCTATAGATTAAAAAAAAATTACAAAATAGTTCACCTCATGCAATCTCTTCCCATAGAAGATTACATATTTTCAGATAGACTGCTTCTGTAATACAGCACATGGTTATAACTCCACTGTCCATATTCATAGAATCATAGAATGGTAGGGGTTGGAAGGGACCTTTAGAGATCATCTAGTGCAACCCTCCTGCAGAAGCAGATTCACCTAGATCAGGTCGCATAGGAACACATCCAGGCGAGTCTTGAAGACCTCCAAGGAAGGAGACTGCACAACCCCTCTGGGAAGCCTGTGCCACTGCTCCGCCACCCTCACAGTATTTCACAAAACATTCATCTTCAGAGCACCTGTCAGGTACATAATGCTCTCTATAACTAAGCAAACATGCTCGGAATCAGAGCAACTCATATCCACAGCATAAGTCACTACAAGATACACGGGATCCTTTCATACTCACAAAACTGAGTTTCATTCAGCTTTCTGAATGAATACTTCACTAAGTATTACAGTCCTTACATAAAAAAACCCAAACCCCATACATGCCTGTTGTCTAGCTTATGCAATTCCAGTATGCTTCAATTTTTTTCTCCAAATTTTAGAAAGGTATTTCAATGATAAAGAAAACAAGAAAAAGAGACTATATCAAAGACAGAGGCCTGAGTAGAAGGACATGGGATTTTGCAAGCAAGTAGTTTCATCCTGAGATGAATGAGCTTTGATTTCAAGGACACAATTAGGCTTTTGTTTGAGTAGTTTGACTTTTTCTTTACCTGCCTGCTGGAAAACCAGAATTTCCGTTCGTGATATGTTGAGAGGTACACAGCGTACATCATTCCACTAGTGACCGCTGCCAGGCAGCCAAAGAAAAGTTTCACAAAGCGCTGAATTAACACGTCTGAAAAGGGACAGGAAAAACAGCTAAAATAGTCCAGAGGATTCAGAAGCAAACAGTATGCCCTACATATGACTCATTTCTGAACAGCGAGTAAATTTACTGGCATCAGAATGACCACACCATCAACAGCACATGCACGGTGAGAATTAGTTTGTTATTCCTGTCCTGCAGAGTTTTCTTTCCCAGATGTTACAATTGGTGTGTAAGACTCTCATATGAAACACACATGCTACACTGCAAATTATTCTTCATTCTAGTAAGCTTCATTTTCAAATGAATTCCAAGAAGAAAAAACATCTTCCAAGTAAACAAAGCAAACTCTAGATTTTACCCAGACACCACAGACTTAAAGATATGAACAAAAAGAGGTGGCAATATTACATCCAGTATCGGCACTGAGATAGTCTATCCTCCTTTTTTGTTTTAAATATTAGAGGAAGAAACTAATCTGAATTTTAACTAAGTTCATTTAATGGATGTCTACTTCACCTGTAGCTCCCTCAGGTCAGTATGCAGTTTTAACAAAGGTTTTGGCAGCTTGGCAAGCACTTGCCTAAAATTACACCTGGTTTTAATTCTGTTCTTGAAAAGCTGTAAGGACTTTTTATCTCTTTGTGTTTCAGTACCATTACTTCATACCTTTCAGCTTTCCAACCCAAAGATTCCAGAAGTAACAAAAATATTTATTTGTACTCAGTAAGATTCTTAACCCCTCTGCCTCCCCTCCTTCCTCTCTTCCCCATCCCAAAATAATCCCAGACTATCATTTTACTCTGCAATACATATAATATCATTATTAAAGAAGTCTAATGTCCATGCCTCTTTTTTTCTTGAAAACATTCAAAAGCCTAATTAAAAACAAGTCTGTTATAAATTACTGTGCTACAAATATTTTCCTATAAAATGTAAAAGAATAATGGGAAAAAAAAAATCAGAAGTTGGCTAAAAATTCTGTAGCTTACATTTTGGCGATCTTCCCAGCTTTGAGTTTTCTTTGTTTCTCTCCTCTGGAGCCATTTTGTCAGATTCTGTGCAGTTTTCCTTCTTTCTCTGTCGCAGGTCTGCTGCCCCTGAAGACATTTTTGTTAAGTTATTTCAACACAATACCTAAAATTGCACTGTGTGGAGAAAATCTCACAGCAGCAGGTAACAGTCAGTCACTGGTACTGATTCAATGCCACAACAGATATATCTGAGAGAAAGACTCAATTCAAGTATGGCATATGCCTAACTAAAACAATGTAACAATACAGGAATCTATTCCTACCTTATCCTTTAAAAAATAAAATAGTTTTCTCTTGAGCTTAACTGGTTTATTCCAAGATTAACACATTACACAAATGAAGGAAAGCAGTAGGTTAGATATGTTGATACAGACACTGAGAGAAATTGGTTCCAGTTCCATTCTCCTCTCATCCTGGTTTTATGCTCCAATAGTACAGCACAGGACAAGGTAGGTTACTGTAATGCAAAAATTGGGCTAGTCCATTACCTTTAAACAGAGCTGCCTGTTACTCATATAGTGAATGCTTTTATAAAGTAAATTATCACCTTTTTTCCCTGCTTCCAAGTCTACTGGAATGAAGTAGACCTATGAATTTTTAGTCTAACAAATAATTTAAAAGCCCAGTCTGCTAGGCCATATAGATCACACCAGGAGACTGAGGGCTTCTTGTTTTCTGTAAACAACAGCAGTTTGAAGCCTTGGCCGATTTATTCTATGACAGGGCAACACGGCTGATTCCCAGAGTGCAAGTCTTCATACATAAGGACTCCCTGAAAAAAGTCTGTTATAACTGTTACTTTAAAGATGTGCTCTCACAACATTTATGTCATTTTAGAAGTGTGATTAATAGTTTTAACTCACACTCCAGAATTTTTAGCTCTCCAGTTTGATCTACTGTCCAGCATTGCTTCCAATTTTGTAGCCATTGACTTCCTCTGGATTTGAAATCACTCTTTCATAAGCCTTTCAACTTCAAGCCTGAAGTGTCAATCTTCACATCCTACAACAAAGCTTTTACTTACTCTGGTTGTGTATTGCTTCAAGTCTAAATCAATTTATTTTTATCTCCCAACGATCAGATTTAAAAGTTAGATAGTAATAAACTGTTAAAGTGGTGCCTGACTGTATCAGGACACCTGTATTTGTCTTTTAGCAGGATTTTCAAAGCAATTTATAAATTATTCTGAGCAAACCAAGATCTCAATAACAATGTTTTTCACTGAATGAGCAGAAAATGCCTACCTTCTTAAACAAAGCAACAACAAAGTCATTCAACAAAACAAGGTTTAGAGTGTTCAGTACCACATTTATCGTTACATCAATTCATAATGAAATAGACATCAGTATCTCTTCATGTCACATGTATGGAGACACCATGTGCAAACACCAAGTGCACTGCAATTAAAAATCACTTGTCCCGCACAAAATAAAATGGGGGAAAAAAACCTTAGCTCACTAGAATGGGCAGATATGGTCTTGCAAAGACAATTGTCTGTCCCTGTTATTCTAGTTATGACCAAAGCAAAAGTAGTGAGAACTGAAGGAAAAGGCATTTCTTTCTCTTTTCTGGCAGAGGAGTGAAATGTATTACAAATGTAACGCTCTTAAAAAGTCTAGAGTCAGCAGCAGTAACAGAAAATTCCCAAAGAAGAATTTAAAATTCTAATTCTGAAACAACTACATGTCAGCCAGTAAACGATCTGCACCTCGGCTTTGAAGACTGTTCAACTGCTCATCTTGAAGCAACAGCAAAGAAAGAGCCAAATATGCTGCTTCTGTTTTATTTGAAGCTGCCCCAAACAAGAAAAATGCCATTTCCACTTCTATGAATCCTTTAAATAGGATGAAAGTCAAACAAGACAACTAAAAATAATGTAAGGTTTTGAACTGATGACACAGCCTCTAGTATCTCTCTATCCAGCACATTGTTTTCCATGAGATTGATGTCTAGTACCCTACAATGTTCCAATATATTTTTTCAAGTGTTCAGACAACACGTATTCCACTTATTTTTGTGCATCTGTTGAAGAAAAGTATAACTCATTGCACCTGCAAATTCAGCACTGTCTGCAATTCTTGTTCTCTTATCTAAAGAGGGATAAGACAGAGAAGGGCCATGAGGATGACCAAAGGTGTGCAATGGCTTCCACACAAGGAATGAGGAATCAAGTTGAGGATGCCTCAGTCTAGAAAGAAGGATGACCAACAGAAACATGCTAGAGCTCTACAAGCTACTGAATCGCTCAAACATGCTAAACAGAGAGCAGTGATTCACCTTCTTGCCAGTGAGTCAGGCAAAAAGGAACCAGTTCACCGCACATAACCTTCACACAGACCACTCCTACTCAAAAAATGTTCAGTATACAAGGAGTTTACACAGATTCAAGAGTAGGTGCACACATTTGTGGAGGGCAAACAACCATACACTATTATTCACACAGACACCATGTCCAGCTCATAAAGTACCCCATCTGAGAACAGCAGAGAGCCTGAAATATGCCACAGGAAAGTATAACATATGCTTCTTTTGCTGCTGCACTTCTCTGGGTGTTCTTCTCCGCACATACAGCCATGTCTCTGCTGATTTCCCCAAGAAAACTAAATGTCTTCTCATAATACCCACAAAGAGAGTTAGCACAAAAGAGACTTGGAGAAAAATAACGGGGGTGGGGGGGAGGGGGGGGCACAGGGAACTAAAAGTGAAAAGAGAGACTAGACAGACTAAACTATACAAATGAGGAAACGGAAAGGATGCCAAAGGAAAAGCACACTCACAGAGGCATCCAGGGAGCCGACGGATGTTGCCCCAGGGTGCTTGGCACAGAGCCAATGCCGGGCGAGAGAAGAGAAATAGATCCCAAGTTTCTGGGCTCCCATCCACCCAGCTACCCCCTGCTCGGTGCTGCAAACGATGGGCTGCCCTGAGCGGGGAAGAGGCCCCGTCAGCGGGGCCTGAGCGGGCCGCCGAGGAGGGATGGGTCTGGCCCGAGCCGGCACTGCCACCAGCCGCTGCAGCGGCGTGACCGGCGCTGCCGGGGGAGGCCGACTCCGCGTCCCGCAGGCGGGCGTTTCATCTCCGCACCCGCCTTCCCAGCTCGGCGCGTACCTGGCACAGGACCGCGAGCCGCAGCCCCGCTGCCGACCTGCGCCGGAGGAAGCGGCCCCGGCCTCGAATCCCGACCCCGGCCCCCGGCCCAACACGGCTCGGCGAGCGCCGACCAGGACCACACCGACCTCCCTCCCTGCCCCCCGGCTCCGCGGCCTGAGGCGGCGCCGCGGCGGCCGTGAGGCGCGTGCCCCCTCACACGGTTCCGCGGGCCGGGGCGGTGGAGGAGGCGCGGGGGGGCGACGGGGGTGACACACGCGCCGCCGCCCCCCTCACCTTCCTCCATCGCCGGCGTGCGGCCGCTGCCCGCGACCGGGGCCCCCCGCCGCTCTCTCTGGGGCGCCGCCTCCCCGCCCGCGTTGCTGCCGCTGTCGCCCGCCTCTCGCCGGCCCCGGAGGCGGGAGCGCTCCCGCATAACACGGCGAGCGGCGCGGAGCGGCGCGCAGCGGCCCCTCACTTCCTGCCGCCCCGCTGCTGCTCCCGCCGTCAGGCACCGTCTCGGGCGGAACTATGGTGGCAGAGCGAGGGGAGAGGGCCGGACCGGCACGGCGGCGGACCGGGGCGCGGGCGGGCGGCGGGCCCACTCTGCCGTGAGGAGAGGCTGTCTTTGCCGCTGGCACCGGCGTGCTCGGGAGGCGCGGAGCTCCCGCCTCCTGGTAGCCCTCAAAAGCAGCATCACACAGGCAAGGAAGCGCAGTTTTCCCCCGCCCCTGCCTCCCAGTGTGGCTCCGGAGGGCCCGCACTCGTCAGAGGGGCCCACGCAGCCTGCGGGGCCCTAATCAGTGTATCTCCCGGGGATGCCTCGCTCGGCACTCCGCCTGCCCTCTGCGAAGTGTCCCTTCCTGAGAGGGGAAGTGTCCCTACTGCGCAGCGTTATCTGGAGAGTCCAGGGGTGATTGTCGTACACCAGGTATGGGCCAGCTGCAAGGGCTCAATGGAAGAAGTTGGTTGAACCCTGGTGCACGCCTGCTTTGGGCTCTTTTTTTGTTTCTACCAGAGCATGGTACCGGTACCCCACTGTCGCAGAGACTGCCTAAATACAGGAAAAGAGGATGCCCCTACCCCCAGTAAAGTTGCAGTCTGCATTTGGGAAAGTGGGCTGTGTTTGGATAAAGGGAAGCCAATGAAAGAGCATAAGGAAGAAACGAAACATCCTTAAGGACTGGAGTAGATGAGTATTTCAGAATACGAGCCACCTAGTGATTGTCGTGGTTATTGTCAGCACCCTGGCAAAAGAAAGGTTTGGAGGAATGGGGTAATTCTGTGAATGTGAGCTGGGCATGCCTTCGGGGTGTAAAGAGTAGCATGGAAAAGGCCTTTCTGTAATTTAACAAAAGAGTTCAGGAAGCCAGGAGTTCGCTGTTGTATGCAATTAGAGACAGTAGCTAAGTTAGTGGGACCGGACTGATGATGAAGGGGCTTTAAAGTGAAGTTATGTACCTTATGCTTGAAATGACAACAGATGGGAGTCAAAAGAAGGGATGCAAAGAAAGTGATAGTGTGGCTACAGCAACATTCATCATGGAGGAGCACCACAGGCTCCTCCAGTCAAGGGCTTGTCATGTTGGGAAGTCTGTGAAGCAGTGTTTGCACTAATACACAAGTAGCGATGCTGTGAGAAAGAGTGTATTTCACACTGAAGCAGTAGCCGCTTGGATTTTTGGCAGTGAAAGTCCTGAGTTCTGATCCTGATGAGAACCTGAGTTGGTTATGTGGGTGGAGTTGGGTTCGTTTCAATGTGCCATGCCAATCCCCTCATTTTGCAGCTATGGCAACGTAAGCTGCTTCAGTGCTGCACGTGGGATGCCAGGCCAGGGCAAGGGGGGCACACCTCAGGAGGTCCCACGAAGGAGTCCTGCTGATACTGATGGTTTTTGCCGACACCCGATTGCTTGGTTCTTGTGTTGAGATTGTCAAGGACAGAAGTTCTCACCCTGCCATACCCCAGATCTGCTCACAGATCTCTGTGGTGGGCTGAGGACTTGGGACTGAGTGACATGCAGTCAGCCTAGTGGCCGATCAGCTGCTGGCAGACTGATTTGGTTACTTCTCTAGCAGCTGGAAGGAAACACTAAACCAATTTGTGTGTCCTATTGGAACATAAAAATGAGATTTAGAAGTTTCCTGGATTTTAAAATAAAATCTAAAATACTTCAGCAGTTATTGATTTACTGGATAGTTAAAAGAGTTGCTTATGGTTTTAATGTTCCATAAATCATCCACTGCATTTTTAATGGAATTGATTTTGATCTGGTTTATTTTTTCATAACTTTGTTCTGTTGTAAGTTGCTGGGATTAGTGCAAATAATCGTTGCAATCAAAACAACAATAATAGTTTTAAGTATTTGCATTCATACCTCAGTACATGGACAGGAATAAAACAAATGGCTGCTCAATTATGATTTAAGTTTTGTTTTTCTTAAACCTTCTTTGTACCTGCCTTTTCATACTGTACCTTGTTACATTTCTTGTGCAACTCCAGTTTCCTGCTGATGTGCCAGCATGTGGATTGTCCCACACCTTGGGTTCATTAAAGCTATAAATGCACATCAAGTTCTTTACATGCACAACCATACAGATAGTGGAGAAGTGAAAAATCCAGCCTTCTCACTTGATTTTTTAAAAATTTTTTCCCAAGATCTTCTCTGGAAAAATTGCACATTTGAAGGTGAGAGAACCAAAAATCACCTTTTGTGCAATTATATTTCTACCAGAATGAAAACACTGAAATCATCTTTAGAGTAATGTTGGAAATGTTATTACGGCTGCACTTCAATCTTCCAAAGTGCTTTGTGTAACTAATGTTATGTGGAAGTTATTTAGTTTGACAGCTTATTATGTGCCCTACACATTCTGCTGTAATACATTAGAAAGAAGTACAGGGATGTTGTGTTCTTTTCCCGAGCTTTCTCTGTACAAACGTGCATCGTGTATCTGCGTGGTGGCATTCTTTCTCTATCTGCATAGTATTTCTAAGCCCTGCAGATGTAACTTTCCTTTTTGTTTACGAGTCTGCAATACTGATGTTTTCTAGGTTAACAACCTTTCCTTCTGTCTCTTGGAGATGTCAGGAGGTAAACAAATGCAGATGTACCTTAGTATAAAGCATTAACACTGGGCATGTTTGTCATTTCTCAAAAGTAAAGAACAGGAACTTGTTTATTTTGTAAACAAACAACATTTTTTTTTCTGCCATAAAGATCCCATGCCTAAAACTTTTTGTAAAGTTTAGTTTCAATAATCAGGTGATGGCTGCAGATATTTCACCTCTTCTCCTGATTTCAACTGTTTGTGGGGTTAATTTTCTGGCTTCTAGCTTATGGTTCTGGATTATCAGTATCCCAAGGTTGTGCTTATTTTAACTGTTTCATGTCCTTCCCCCCTCAAAGCTGTGTATGTTGTACCAGGTTGTAGAAGAATAATGCCTTTGTAAGTGTTTGTGGGACCGAAATTTTGCACTGTCCTCTCCCACCTGACACATGGAATACAAGGAAATAGGTGGGGGTATGCTGGGGGATAATGACAATATGGAAGCATTAAAATGAGTCCTAAGAAGTCAGAAAAATATACAAAAAAAACTACACAAGCCGTATAAAACTATACAGAACTCTTGGGGATTTTTTCCACCTGTTTAATTCATAGAATCATAGAATTGTAGGGATTGGAAGGGACCATCTAGTCCAACCCCAATGCAAAAGCAGGTTCACCTAGATCAGGTCAGATAGGAACATGTCCAGATGGGTCTTGAAGACCTCCAAGGAAGGAGACTCCACACCCTCCCTGGGCAGCCTGTGCCAGGGCTCCTTCACCTAAACAGTGAAATAGTGGTTTAAATGGAACTTTTTATATTCCAGCTTCATCCCATTACCCCTTGTCCTGTTGCTAGGTACAATAGAAAAAAGGGATGTCCCAGCTTCCTGACACCCACCCTTTAGATATTTGTAAATGTTAATAAGATCTCCCCTCAGTCTCCTCTTCTCCAGACTAAACAGCCCCAGTTCCTGCAGCCTTTCCTCATCTGAAAGATGTTCCAGTCCCCTGATCATCTTGATGGCCCTGTGCTGGACTCTCCAGAAGTTCTCTGTCCCTCTTGAGCTGAGGAGCCCAGAACTGGACACAGGACTCCAGATGAGGCCTCACCAGGGCAGAGTAGAGGGGGAGCAGAACCTCCCTTGACCTGCTGACCACACTCTTCTTGATGCATCCCAGGATGCCATTGGCCTTCTTGGTGATGAGGGCACATTGCTGGCTCATGGTTAGTTTATTATCAATCAGGACTCCCAGGTCTCTCTGCAGAGCTGCTGTTCCCTTCCTATTTTATCTCAGCACAGCTTCTAATGCTTTTGATCTCTTCAGCTCCTGCCTGCCTTGCCAGAATATAAGTGAGTCAGGTTCCATTGTCACCTGCTTTGTTGTAAAACTTAATTAATATCCATTAAATCAATGAGCTGATTTAGATGTGCACACTGAAACCGAATTGGGGACACAGAAACATGTTTTGGCTTTGTTCTCTCTTTGCTTCAGTCCTCCAGTGGCAAATCTATGTTTTAATTTCTACTGTAGCCTTTGTAGTTTTTTTTATCCTCCCCCAAAACAGAAGGCAATACTGATGTGATTACCATGACCATCTTCCTCTTCTGTTTTGTCTTCTACTCTGCCTTTTGTATTTACAGTGTCTTTAATGATACATTTTCAGACACTGCCCTTGAAGCAGCATGAGATCCTGCACATTTGTTTTCTTTACTTCTGCCCATCACTCCTGATGCTTCCCTGTAATCTAGAACTAACTCACAAGTCAGCCTGTGTTTAGGTTTGTGTGATGCTGTACTGCCTCTCATCCCGCCCCTTTTTCTCTTCTGCTGCCCTCTAACAATCCCGTCATCTTCTCCATGCCCTTTTTTGTACCATCTTAAATAATTCCTCACCCTTCTTTGTGTTTTCACCCTCCAAAAATGCATTGATCCTTATCACAGATGCCTTTATCTGACCTGTAATTTTCTGTATTAGTTTCTCACTTCTGATCTTTCTTCCTAAGCCCAAGCCACGTCAGCTGGCTAAATGCAGTATTACTCGTCCAGCCCAAGTGCCTGCGGAGTACTATGTCGCTAATAAAGTCATGCTAGGAGAACTACAGGAGAAAAAACTTTGTATTTGTTTATTTAAGCACACCCTGTGAGTGATGTGACTTGCTTTCTGTACCACTTGTCTCTAGTCTTGCTGGAGTTCTTGTTTGTGCTGTAGACAAAGTTCCCCAGAGCAGGAGTCTGACCCCTGTATTTGTAAAACATGCAGTGTATTACGTGCCTGTACAGAAATAACTGTAAGGGAGCGTGATTGGCCAATAGCAGCTTTGCCCTCTGCTTGGCCTCTGCTCTGCAAGGAGGCCCAGAGCTCTGCCATTGCCTCTGTTCTTACCTGCACTCCTTTTTTTCTCCCTAGGCTGTCTCTTTGACTTTTATCCAAGGATAAAACCCTTTGAGGTACATGACTCACAGCTTGGCACTTCCTTTTGCCACCTAAGACATTGGTCAGCTCTTACTAAAATACAGTTTGGGGTTTTATTGCTCATGACGTCATCCCTCGCAGCTCACATCTCTGATTTCACTACCACTTCTGCTGGGTCAGAGCTATGATTGTTTTTCTACAGTTGGTCAAAGCTGTGTCTTCCACTTTCTCCCTCCTCTTGGGTTTGATAGCCTTTTTTTTTTTTTTAACCTGCAGATTTCGAAGCCTGGAGGCTCCTGTCTCTGGAGCCTGGCTGTTGGGGCTGCATTTCTGAGGAAGAAGGTGCTGATCCCTGCTGCAGCCAGCACTACCAGCACAGAAAGGCAGCCTGGCCCCTTGCCTCCCTGTGCAGCATCCTTGGTGTTAGTCAGCTGCTCGGCCATGAGCAGCACAGCCTCCCTGGCTCCGGGTGGCGGCGTTCCCAGTGACGCTTGTGCGAGCTTGTGCAATGACAGTGCAGTTGGTAGCAAGGCACAGGTGCTAATGATGATGTTTTAGCAAACACTTCAGCAAAACAAACCTTGGGATCCAGGTCACTTCCCAGGCAGTGTGTTGTCCTTGCAAGGCAGGGCTAGCATGACTGGAAGTGACTGAAGCCCCGTCCCTGGCACTGACGTCAGCAGGAATGACTGATCACATCCAGGAAATTGCTCTCAGTTTTATATAAGTATCTTCCAGAGAAGTGGTGCAATGTGGTCTTTAATGTATTTGTGCCTGCTATTTGTGTCTCACTAAATAAGCTAGTCAGGCCCATCTCCCCATCCCAAAAGAGTGACTCCCACCCTTAGCCCCGCGTTCTTGTCCTGCTCTGTTGCTGCTGTTAGAGGGAAGGGCAACATCACTGCTTTTGATGGGTTTCCAACTTTAAGCAGGAAGGAGTTTAGCCTGATGCTTGAAGATTATAAATCAAGAATACAACTCATAGCCCTAACACTAAGCAGACACTAGATCCCTTCTCAAAAGTTGCATCCAGTGTTATTAAAATGTCTCAGACTTAAGCTGCCCTCTGCAGCTGCTGCTGCTTTTCAAGTGGAGAGAGTAGAAGCAGACTCCAACACAGGCAAAACAGACTCCAACCAGGCAGATTAGTTATTACCAAGCTAACAAACTGTTTGTTGTCTGCTAGGATTTCGTAGACAGCAGGAAAAGCAGTGTATGGGACTATATACTGCTCTTAATGTAGAGTGCAGCATCCGTCTGGGTTATGGATTCTCGACTCCCAGGCAGCTCTGAAAATCCCAGCTGTAATTTTCCCAAGGAGCAAAGGTAAGCCAAGCAGTTTGGTACAGAGAGGTATGATTTCTCTGGGAAGGGCAGTTGTGTTCCCTGAGGTTTTTTTGACTTCCGGCTGGCATTGCCAGGCTTTGACTTCATTCTCAGAGCTGATGCTCCCCAAACCTGGAGCTGTCTGAATTACACTGCTGCATTTGAAATTAATACTTTTACTGGCACCTCCATCAGTCTGTATAACTGCTTTTTTGAGACATGGGGCATTATGAAAAATATATGGAACAAATAGACCTAACATATAAGCAGGCCAGGCATCACTGTGTAATTATGCATAACTATACAGTTACATAAATGCTTTCTTTGGGGAATCACCAGTGACGGCAGCAAGCTTTGCCCATCGTGTTTGGGCTAGTTAAAGCACTGATTCATCATACTTTAAATACTTTGTTTCCTGCTTGTTCTACAGCAAATGTATTACTGACTGCAATTTCAATAGTAATTAATGAAGATGAGAGATTGATACAGTGATAAAACCGGGTCGTCTGAAGAATTACTCTGAAGATTTGCTCCACGTGCCAAAGCTCACGACATTACTAGAATATCACTAGCTTGTTAGCAGACTGACTCTTCCTCTTCCTGACAGATGCATTTCTATCAGGGCAAAAAATCTAAGCATACAAGCCATGATTTGTCTCTTTTGTTCCTCCTTCATCTGAAGTCTCCCCATCCTTCTGTTTATGCCACTCACCTTGGACTCCCTTTTGCAGCTGCATATTTGTTTTTGAACTGTCCCCCCATCCAACATGTGTCAAGTTGGTTGAGCCTTGAAGGCAGAAAGCTGCGTTGCTGCAACCCTCCTCACACTTGAATTAGTGCTCTGCTTCCAGTGAACACCGTCATAGCACTTCTGGTACCTCTGACAGCTTATTCAACTAGCTCTAGATGAAACTTTGTTGCGCAAAATGAATGTGCTTGGATGAAGAGGAGAGCAAAAGGGAGCAATGCTGTGACAGAGAGGAGCTGGCTAGGCAGGGATCTCAGCTTACTCTATTTAAATGGAAAGTCTGGAGGAGTTGCCCACACTGATTTTTTCTGAAGCACAGTGTGATCCCCAGAGGAAAGGCACTATATTAGTGCAAGATAGTTATTACTAGTGGTATTATTACTGGTGTTATAGGAGTTGTTACTGTAATACCTGATTGCAATGCTTACACAAGAAGCAAATATACATAGGCAGGTGGAGAGAGGGAAGGAAGGCTATGGGTTTGATTCAAGCAAAAAGTGGCTAAACTTGACATTTCATCTGAATACAGTCATCTCAAAACAAAAGCATATTCTTTGCTTCCTTGTAAATCCTGGGCGTTTTTGAGTTGATGATGCAAGTGCTTTCTGTATAGGTAAAACAGACAACCTGGATAGTAGGTGGATGAGAGATCTATCATTACTGAGCAATTTATGAAGAGGTTAATTTATGGAGAATTCAGATGAGCAAACATTGAACATGTTGGTGCATATTGCTAATGAAAGTGCCAAATATTTATATGGTTTCTGTATCTGAAACTATGCTTTCTGGCTCAGCTTAGTTGGCCATGCTACTTTTTCCTGTATATGTTACATTAGAGTAATTTGTTAACTATCCTTCCCAGCTCTACATAACTGACCTTACAGGTGAAGAGTTTGGTCTTGCCCTAGGAATTACAAAGAGAACGATGTTTGTTGACAGAGGCGGATAATACTTTCCTCTTCAGTGAGTCAGGATCTCAATGGCAACGACTTGGATAGGAATTGGCAGGAAATTTAGGCATAGTCCTTGAACTCATCATTTTTTTCACAGAGATGAGAAAGGATGAAACACAAAGAGACAGAAGGGGAAACCTGGATTTCTTCCTGGAGAGAAAGTTTACTTGAATTGTTGGGTCATGGACTTGCTCAACTCATTCACAGAAGATGTTACAGGTAGTCTTAAGAGAGACTACAGTATCCATTCCACTAATATCAGGGACACTGAGAAGCAGAAATCACATAACCCTTCTCTGGAATATACTTCAGAAGTGTATAATTAATTTCTATAAAGGTCCAATTTGGCTTCACTGAATTCAAATAATCCCACAAATATCGTTGAAACTTCTCTGGTGAGTTTTTTAAACAGGATTTGACTATAAATGAAAACCAATTGTAGATGGTGAGTATTCAAAATGTCAGTCAATTTTATCCTTGAAACAATTTCTTATATGAAAGAGTCTAAATTTTCTTTAGTTCAAAGAATAGACATGTTTTTTTGGTTCATGTCTTCCAGATGTGCAGGGTTGCAAATCCATAGCCGGTCCTCTGCAATAAATTTTTGTTCAGAGACTTTATGGCCAGGGCAAAGAGTACACATATAAATGGGGAGAAAACTGAGAGTCTGCTATCAAACGTGCCTGCCTTTCCTCAGAAAGGTTAATGGAAGTATCAGCCTGTAAGTGTCACATTTGCCTGTGAAGTTTTCTTCTCTCCTCCTCACTCCCATTTTTGCAGTTGGCATTTGAAGAAATACTGAGTTAAATCCAAGCTAATGTGTATGTCACATCATTTTGCTGAACTGAATGGAGGGGCAAGAGGCTTATGAGACCAGTTCTGGGAAATTCTGTGCCCACAGCAGGGAGCAGTGGAGGGAGTTTAGGGTCTTATGGGAGCAGAGTCTAAACTAAGACAGGCCCTGGCATGCGCAGTGGCAGGAAAGTGCAATTTGATAGAGACGTTTGGGCTCTGAGGCGAGTGAATGCCACCTACACCACTCCCAGGAGGCTTCTGATTCTTGGAAATGTTATGGCAACATGTTGCAACCTAGATATTAGTTGTACTTTTCAGTTTGCTTAGTCATTTTGATCAGTAGCTTTTACACTGTGATAAAAACACACTAGTATGTGGTAATGTAATCATATTAATACAAACGTGTGTTTTCAATGACTCGAGAGAAGTGGGCAGTGTTCTGGTGCGCACCCTTGCCGTTTCCAGACTTGTTTTCCAAGAGCAGCTCCTACTCTAAGCACTGAGTTGTCGTCATTACAAAGAAAGGATTCTCAGAATACACAGAATTGTTAAGTACATTGATAACAGAGTGTTTTTCCTTTGGATTAAATATGTGTAAATTGTCAGGAATCATTGCTTGCTGGCCAGGTTCAAAGGTAAATAAACCAAGAAATCAAATTCAACCAGAACAAAAAATTCCTGCTTCTACAACACTACCCAATGACTATTTTCTTGCCCTGTGAAATGTTCTGTGATGAGGTGGATATTTTCCCTCAATGAGTCCTGCTGAACAGATGCATGACAGAAGGCTTGCAGGTATGTAAGACGCTGCTCTCCTGTTAGCCATCACTCTGCTGCTCTCATTTGACCTCATCCCTAGAAGGCTGAAACTTTATTACTATAATGAATCTTTGTTTCTCCTTCTGTGCACCTGGGGGATTTAAATGTGCTCGTGCCAAGACGCCATCTCCTTGTTTGGCAGTGTATAATCTAGAATACATGCAAGTTGATGTCACGTGAGAATTAGAGAGGATGGAAGAGATTTGTCACAAGACATTTGTGACCCTTGTTGTACCAGCCTTGGGGAACACAGTATATCAGCCAGGATAAAGGCTTGCCTGTGAAATAGGTCGTTAACACTGATAAACAAGGCTTCAATAGGAGTCGAGAGTCAGGCTAGTAGACTGAAATATTGAAGTAATTTAGGACATGGAATTACTGTATTTACCCACAAGCAGGTTCAGGGTAGAAAAGGGCAAGGCAGCCTTTATCACCTAGCACACACTGTGCTCCATCTGATGACAACCGCTTTTGGAGAACTTTAACCTTCTCTGAATCCTTGTTAGTCCTCAAATTGCCACTTAGTTTTTATTAAATTGATTGATGCAGAATTCAGTCTTGTGCTCTTCTCTGTTTCATTCCAAACTGCACTGTCCTTCACTTTTGTAATGATTTATTGATTCAATGGCTCTTGTCATACCTGATCTGATGCCCCATGGCAGTGATCACAAAATATGTTTCCCATGAAAGCTCTGCTCTGAAAGACAGTGGATCTCTTTACTTTCACACTGCATTGTAAATGTGAGTCACTTAAAGTGAGACACAAATTAATACTTCTGCCTCACTTTTAAAACTCAGATTAAATGGTTTTAATTGGCAGCTCTCGGTGGAATGAGATTTCTTCTTTGGTTGTTCTATTTCCTCCTTTCCAAACAGTTCAGCACGGTGTAATCCTGGGAAAAACAGAAAAACTGGGAAGAGGAGTGGGATACCTCTGTCTTATCATGTGCCATCTGAATGCCTGGCATGTCTCTGAGCTTCACTGAGCTAATGGACAAAGAGAGATAGCTCCAGGGGGCTGTTCACCCTGGCTAGGAGAAGTGTGAGGAACCATGCCTGGCAAGTGCCGTCACTGGCATCTGGGCTATTGCCACAGCCATACAGGAGAGAACTGGAGGTGCACGAGATGTATTGTGCCTGAGCAGTGCAGCTGCAGGGCCAGGAGGGAGAAAGAGAGCGAAACGTTTAACACCAAGAAGAACAGATTGAAGGTAACGGATACATGAGAAACAGGGGAGAAGGAGATTTTACATTGTGGATTGCCTAGTATGTCATTAATTAAAAAGTCCACAAAACCTCTACAAGTATCTCCTCAGTATTTTATTGTTAAGATATTAATTATGCTTTATTCCAATATATTTTTAATTTAATATAGAATGTAAATAACTGTAAATGCATAAAGTTATAATAATTTTTCCTTAAAGTGAATATTTATTTCTTTTGAAACCCATATCTTTTTTTCCCCTATGAACAGCCTCCTTTTCTTAATATTTTCAACTAAACTGAAAGTGAATCACTATTTTACCAACAAACCTCAGAAAAAAACTCCCATGAAAGCCAGTAGTTAAATTTATATAACTCCCTTTGCATCTCAAAAGTTTTCAGCAACCAGAGGCCAATGCTTTCACTTACAGCACCCTTCATGCATTAATGTATCTCCTCTTCAAAACACATCACTGTGCACATTTGCTGTATGCAAACACAGAGTGTGATTTTTATTGAATCCACATAGTACCATAGAATTAAAGAGCTTTTAAAACACGTGTATTAAACATAGTTTTTCAGAAAATTGTTTCATTTATGTTTAAAAATCTGGACCAAACCCAGGAGTTTTTACAGTGCAGGTTGTCTGACACAATTGCTATTTGCTGTATGACCTCAGAGTTTATTTAGTTGTATAACACAATAAAAGCCAGCCACAAATGAGTCTTTGGAGTGATTCTGCTTCTTGTGACTTCTAAAACTTTGTATTTGTTTTATGTATTGCTTTTAACTCACATTCCAGAAGTCACGTGCCTGGGGAAGAATTTCAGCTATCTTTCTGGTTTGCTTTGTTGTTTTTTGGTGTGTTCCTTGTGTGTTCAACTTTCACGATTAGATAGAAACTTGGAAGGACTCAAAGCCGTGGAGGCAAATGTATCCCCAATATATCACTGTCATGATTTCTGAATTAATCCCCTGGTGTGAGGTTTGTTAGCACATGGGAAGCTCCACATGCTACACTGTGATTTTTGGAAACCCATCCTGCCACATGAGTGAGCAAAGAAACAACAACCACAGGACTTGGGGTAGAGGTGACAGACTGCTTTCTATGAAGGCCGTGATACAGATACAGAAGTCAAGTAGCACTGACAAAGAGAATAGCGGCTCCTTATTTTCCTTTTGCAGGTGGTAACTTTAACACAGAGCCTGCCTAGGCTTTGAGAAGAAGAGTGCTCAGGGGTTGCTCGTGAATGATGCATGCACTGACCGCTACAAGTGTAGGATTGTGCCCTGTGCGTTGCTGGCTCACTCCAGGAAAGGTACTGGTAGAGCAGTGAGCATCTCACTGCACACTGAAGGAGTATTTAAAGCCTCTGATCACATCTGAAGCATGAGTAGCTGCTTTTTTATTGAAAAGAAGAGAATGAAAGGAGTAGCATTCAAGCCATAAATTAAAAGCCCACTACAAATGTAGATTTTGTGACCAAAGTTATTAGGGTCATTAGTATGCCTCTTAGAAGTAATTAAAAACAAGCAAACAAGAAGAGTGCCAGGCGAGAACACGCAGGTCAGAAGAGAATTCTCCAGTCAAAGTGCAAACACACAAGTGCAAACGAACATCTTGTAAATAAATCCACCATCATTTCCATGGGTGAAGTTACAGTCACGCTGTTTATAAGCAGCTTAATTATAAGTGCTGGAAATCGAAACAACTACATGCCATTTACAAGAATACAAAAATGAAATGGGAAACAAAACAGCTTGTCTGTCTGTTCTCAGCAGTGCCCTGGAAATGAGGTTATCCTCTCTGAAGATGCTGGTAATTTGCTGGTGTTTGCAGGGCTTGAACAACCAGTCTGATTTTTTTCCATGTAAATCATAATTGGTTGGTTGCTTGAATTATATTTGTCTGTGAAGCCTTCTCTGGTACTGTTACTGGTTTTTAAAATGTTGTTTACAGTTATAGCTTCTCTTTTAATTGATGAACTTCTTCCATTTTGAGTATGCATAGTGGTTCCTATTTTCTCTACATAAATTTCTTGTCTGCGAGTGTTCTGCAAATAATCCAGAGAATAATTTCTCATTTCATGTGATGTTTAGAAATTCTTTATTCCTTGTGTTTTATAGTTAAGCTGTAAAATGCATCACTGTACTTGCTCCTGACTGGAAAATGAAAAGCTTTTAAAACCAGATATACTCAGCAGCAATGCTCTTTTGATTAGAGTAAGTAAAGGGTTTAGAAGTATTTCCAAATATTTTAATATCTGAAAGTTGTCCAACTAGTCAAATAAAAGATGATTCATTGATCCCACTAAGAAAAAAAATATCCATCTTATTTGCCCAAATGCCAGCCAATCTTTTAATCCCCTTCAGATTAGTTTACTCATGTGAAATCGATATTTCAAGGTGCTGCGGTACCTGCCAGAGCAAATAAGCCACTAAGCAAGCTGGGCTCTATATAGCTCCTGCATTCCATCAGGTGCCACAGGGAGCTTTGACTGGTGTGCATGGACTGGGGGAATTAAGGCCAGGTGAAATGCCAAGCTCCTTAGCTCATCTGCTGCAGAGAAGAGGTGTGCAGTGTGCCTGCTCAAGTCTTGTTATGGGAATAAATCTGACATGCCTCTCTTACTAGGTCAGAGGGAATCTGCAGTGTCTCAGTGTGCAGTGTGCCACGATACTGTATGTATCATGGAAGCTGCAAGCACGATTAGATTGCAAAGGCAAACACTGGAAAGTTAAGAAATGCCTGAAATTAAGAATGTCTACTCAACCAGCATTTGTCTCCTAGTGGCAAACAATTTATGATAAAATCTCTAGCCCTGTGATAGCCCACTGGTGTCTTTCCCTCCTCCTGTGCCCAAGATGAGCAAGTTTTTACTCTATTGAGCATGTCCAGATAATGTTTACTGCACGCTCTTCAAACCCTGCTTTGCAAACAGAGCTATTTATTCTTACGTGAGTGTTTCATCTGATCACATAGCTGGAGTAGCTCAGAAAAATAAAAGATTGACATTTTCCATCTGCGAATGTTTGACCTGGCAATTGTAATAAGGCTCCCGAGGAGGAGGAGGTTGAGGGGTTCACCTGCACAGGGGAGTGAGGAAAACAAGCCAAGGGCAATTCCCTCAGATGCTATTGCAGTAAAGCCCACCTGACTCACCAGTAAAATTCAAACCCTCCTGTACAGACACTCCATCTCCATCCACAGTTCCTTACCTTGGTGTAAACCTCCTCTCGCTTCTTTAGTTTATGCCATCTATATCCTATAAATCAAGCTTTAAATTTCCCACAGCTCTGCATTCATATCAGGCAACGTTTTCTTCACAACTGCAGTGCCAGGTCACCTTAGGGACCTAAAATCACCACTTTGCCTTAGGTCTGGCATCTAGCCCTCGCTGGACTGACAGCACTTCTCACTTGTAAATGCAGGTAAAGTCATGGCCACTTTGTGGTGGAGCACCCCGGGGAAGTCAAGTGTGATGCACTAGCATCTCGACTAGGTATGTGCTGATTTATTTTTCTCCCAGATAACGTAATTTACCAGATTGCTCTATTTTTTCTATGAAATTGCAAAAAGTGGATCACTGAAAAGAAATAACACTGCCATGAAAACCTTCCAAGAGTAAATAAATTGGACTTCCTCAAAGAAAAAGTCACCGGTGTGTTATTTTAACACAGTTGCCATGATGTCTTTTCCTTCAGCCTCCCAGCTGGACACAGCTGTGCTGATCTGCCTGAAAGTACTTCAACAAGAGATGGAGATTTGGAATGAAAAATTTCAGTTCAAGTTTGACAAAACTGCAAGCAACAGAAAACAAGGCTCCTAATGGGACATGCTGGAGACCTTAATAACAGATGCTGCCAGCAGTTCTGCTTATAATAAGCTGTGGGAATTGATGCTGTTTTAAAATAATTTTCACATTTAAATTTTGATGGGACTCATTGGTCAGATGCTGTGTACAGGGCAGATAAAGCAAATTGTGTTGCTGAGTCATCAGCAGTTCTGCAAGAGTTATTTCGGACAAAACTCCTATTGCATTTAAGGAGTGGATAGGCCTTGTCTCCCTCACAGCTGCAGATTTGGGGTATGTATGTATGACCATTTTAGCGCTGCACTCAGAACAGCAATTAGTGTTAACCCATGTGTAATGCATGCCCGTGCTCCATACTTGCCCTTTCAGAAACCAGTCTCCACATGGTGTATAGGCTTAATCTGTATGCTTGGGCTTTTTTAGGATGCTTATCAGTAAGGTGCAAGTTATTTGTTGTGGTTTAACCTAGTAGGCAGCTAAACAATATACAGCTACTTGTTCATTCCCAACTCCCCCAGTGGGATGGGAGAGGCAATTGACAAAAAAGAGTAAAATTAATGGGTTGAGATAAAGAGAGTTTACTAGAATAGAAAAGGAAGGGAAAATAATAATAATAATGATGATGAAAGAGTTAGAATATACAAAACAAGTGATCCACAATGCTGTTGTGGTTCAAGCCAAGCTGGCGACGAAGCCTCACGCAGCCACTCACTCACTCCTCCTCCCCACACCTCCCGTAGGATGGGGAGGGCAATTGGAAAGGAAGATCAAAACTCGTGGGTTAAGAACAAGTATAATAAGTAAACTACACTAAAATATAATAACAGTAAGAAGAATATAAAGTATAGTAATTAAGAGAAACAAAACCCAAGACAAAGACAAATAATGCACAAGGTAATTGATCACCACTTGCTGACCGATGCCCAAGTAGAGATCTGCCCCTCTTGGCTATTGCCCCTCCCCTCCCAGTTGATATATACTCTATGTGACATCCTATGGTATGGAATAGCCCTTTGGCTATTTCGGGTCAGCTCTCCTGGCCACGTTCCCCCCAAGATATTGTGCACACACAGGCCTCTCCCAACTCCCCAGCCCACTCACTGGTGGGGCAAGGTGAGAAGCAAGAACAGGTTTGATGCTGTACAAGCATTGCTGAGCAATAAGCAAAACATCCCTCTGTTATCAACATGCTTTTCAGTGTAAACCCAAAATATAGCCCTGTAGGAGCTACTAGGAAGAAAATTAACTCTGTCCCAGCTGAAACCACAACAAATACAATTCCTCACCACCCTCCAAATGATGCCCAACCAGTTCCCAAACACTGGAGCCTGGCCAGCTTTCCCTGTGGCCTTACATGCTGAGCATGACATCCTGTGGTATGGAGTATCCCTTGGATCAGTTGGGGTCAGTTGTCCTAGCTGAGTCTCTTCCCAGCTTCTTGTACTCCTCAGCCTACTTCCTGGTGTGGTGGAGTGAGAAGCAGAAGACTCCGTGACTAAGTGTAAACACTGCTCAGCAACATCAGTGTGTTGTCAACATGATTCTTATCCTAAATCCAAAACACAACACTGTACCAGCCGCTATGAAAAAAATTAACTCTATCCCCTCCAAAACCAGGACAATATTCACCCTTTATTCTATACTGTTACATCATGCTTAGGTTCCACGCTTTCCCAGACATCCTTTGCTGCCTTTTGTTACATTCACAGATAATCATTGCCTCAGTCTATGGGCCATCCTTTCAGTACGCCTGTTGAGTTCAGTTCATCCATGATTTTGGGCCCCATCTGTCATAGTAGCCCTTCAGGGCAAGAGAGATGATGTGTGCTGTTGTATTGTTGCATGCTGAAGCCAGTTCTGGTACCATCATTGCTGAGCTTGTTTGGTTCTATCAAAATTCATTTTTCTTTGATATGGGCAATTTTTATTTTAATACTGTTGCTATGGCATATAGCAAAGATGGTGGCAATGGCATACAGTATTATATAGCAATTAACATCATGCAATTTAAATCATTGGCTATTCTCAACCAGAATAAAAAACCCTTGAGGTTTATTTATACCCCACATCAGACTTTCTCCATCCTCCCTCATAACACACCAAGTGCACTCAGGTCCTTGAGCAAAAGCAATCCCACAGATAGGTTTGCCTTTACCTGAAGCAGGAATAACCTACACTGTGTTCCCCAGCATATTTTTTATGTGCACTACGGGGACTTTATCCCATTCTATAGTACGTACATTTTTGACTGGACAGGGCCAGACTGATTGGCAGATCCTCTAGTGTTGACTAACCAGGTGGCTTTTCTTAAGTGTGTATCCCAATGTTTGAATGTCCCATCATCTGTTGCTCTCAGTGTAGTCTCTAACAGTCCGTTGTATCTTTTGATTTTCCCAGAGTCTGGTGCATGATAGGAGATGTGATATACCCACCAAATGCCACGTTCTCTGGCCTAGGTGTCTATGGGCTTGTTTCAAAATGAGTTCCGTTGTCTGACTCATTTTTTTCTGGGGTGCCATGTTGCCATAAGACTTGTTTTTCAAGGCCCAGCATAGTGTTCTGGACAGTGTCATGGGGCATGGGATATGTTTCCAGCCATCCAGTGGTTGCTTCCACCATGATAATCACGTGGCACTTACCTTGGCAGGTTTGTGGGAGTGTGATATAAGCAACCTTCCAGGCTTCCCCATATTTATATTTCAGCCATTGTCCTTCATACCAGAGAGGCTTTAACCACTTGCCTGGCTTGACTGTAGAGCATGTTTTAGGTTCATGGATAACCTGTGCAATAGTGTCCATAGTAAAGTCCACCCCTCAATCACAAGTCCATCTATATGTTGCATCTCTTCCTTGATGGTCTGAGGTGTCATAGGCCCACAGAGCTATAAATAATTCATCATTATGTTGCCAATTACTTCTGAAGCAACTCAAACCCCTTCATATACTAGCAATATCTCCTTCTCAGTTGGAGTACAGTGGGCCTCCAATGCCACATATCCCTAACTCCAAAACCTAAGGGTCAACCTCAGGTCTCCACAGGTGCTTTTTGCTAGAGGCTCTGGGTAGGGCCATTCTCCCCAGCTGTGGTATAGAGCACATTTTTTACATCTTATCCTGTCTGGATTGGTCTCAGGGCTACTCCATGAATTATCTCCTGTTTAATTTGTTCTAAGGCTTGTCGTTGTTTAGGGCCCCATTTGAAATCATTCTTCTTGCTGGTCACTCGATGGAGAGGGCTTACAATCTGTCTCTAATTTGGAGTATGCATTCTCTAAAAAGCCACAATGCCTAAGAAAGCCTGTGTTTCTTTTTTGTTTGTGGAGACATGGGTGTAATTTTGTTAATTGTATCCTTAGAGATCTGATGATGTCCATCTTGCCATTTTATTCCTAAAAACTGGATCTCCTGTGCAGGTCCCTTGACCTTAGTTTGTTTTATGGCAAAATTGGCTTTCAGAAAGATTTGAACTCTTTTCTTCCACTTCTCAAATACTTCTGCTGTCCTGCCCCACACAGTGATGTCATCAATACATTGCAGGTGTTCTGGAGCTTCACCTCATCCAGTGCAGTCTGTATCAGTCGGTGGCAAAGGATAGGGCTGTGTTTCCACTCCTGGGGCAGTCGATTCCAAGGGTACTGAATGCCTCAAGACTTTTCACTAGCTAAAATTGCCCAGTGACAGCTATCCTGAGGGAAACCTCCTGATGGAAAGCTGCAATGGCTGGTGGTCATTTTCACTTGCCTGACTGGGCAAACCCAGGCTTCTCTTCAGTGTTTAGAAGAGGATTACAAACTATTAGGAAGTGACCTCAGCTGATGAGTATATCATGTTCTTTCATTCTATTCACTTAACAGCATTTACAACATCTCTCCATTATCGTTTGGACTTTTACAACTCTTAATGACCCCTTTATCAGAGTAGCAATAATCAATAAATCGCCTTTGGCATTTATTGCCCTGTCTCTAATACACAAAAGCCCCAATTTATAACATCTCATGAATCTTGAAGATTATTTTTCAAACTTCTAGTACTGTAATAGCTCTTCAAATCTTGCTACAAAAACAAAAGCTCTGATAAAGGCCTTATTTCTGTGGTTTGCTCAGCATCTGCACTAAATGAAGTTCACCCACAACCTGAAATAAACCTTCTCAGTGGGGAAATGTTGCACCAATGCCCATTTACTGCCAGGATCAGTTTTATCCTTAGCTACCAAGTGGGATTTCATAGAATTTTTAAATTGTTTGGTTGGAAAAGACTTTTAAGATCATGGAGTCCAACCACTAGCCTCACATTGCCAAGCCCACCACTAAACCATGTCCTTAAGGGTCACATCTACACATCTTTTGAGTATCTCCAGGGACAGTGACTCCACCACCTCCCTGGGCAGCCTGTGCAAGTGTCTAACAACTCTCTGAGTGAAAAAGTTCTTCCTAATACCCGAACTAAATCTCCTTTAGTGCAACTTGAGGCCATTTCTTCTTGTCCTATCACTCATTACCTGAGAGAAGAGATTGGTCCCCACTTCACTACAACCTCCTTTCAAGTAATTGCAGAGAGTGATGATGTCTCCCCTCAGCCTCCTCTTCTCCAGACTAAACAGCCCCAGCTCCCTCAGCTGCTCCTCATAAAACTTGTTCTCTTTACCAGCTTTGTTGCTCATCTCTGAACACGCTTCCACACCTCAAAGTCTTTGTTGCAGTGGTCCAGGCACATTCAGCAGGAGCTCTGGGGACAGGGGACACAGCTTTCATTGACATCAGTCACCACAGAAAGTATAGGTGGGGCTTATATATCTGATGTGACCCCTTCAGAAATCAGTTAACTGAAATCAGTTTGCTCGGCTTTGTCTCAAAATAGTGTAGAGAAACAGGCACTAGCAGGAGATGCTCCATTGCACCCGATGCAAAATACCCAAGAGGGATACCTCTGAGGTGCGCGGCCCCAGCTGCCATCCTCCCCTTCACATAGGTGGAGCTACACCCCTGGCTGACAACAGTCATCTGACTTCAAAACAGCTAAAATTAGATGTCACAAATCTCTAGGTCTCCATTTGCAGTGATGACAACATAACTTTGAATCTCTCTCTCAGTTCTTATGGACAGGGACCAGGCTCCAAAGACACCTGGTTTACTCGTCATAATTTTTGCCCAGCACCCAGTAAAATGCCCTGCACTTCCTGTAGGACATTTAGTGACTTGCTGTTAGCACTGCTTGATAGTGTGCCTTGTCTTGATTTATCTGCAGGTACAACATACGCAGCCAGGGGACCTTGCAGAAAGGAGCAGAATCTCCACTTGCCCCGTGCTGAAACCCTCACCTGCACTGCCAAACCCCAGCAATCAGAATACAGCAAATTAGTCCTTAGGATTTGTTCCAAACGGAACTGTTAATGAAAGCAACCCAAGGATACTATGTGTTCCTGGCAATGGTTTCAGTTTTGCGAACTCTATTTCTAGATGCCAGACTTGGTCTTGATTCAAAGCCCAGCGCCGGGAAGACTTTATGTCAGCAAATTTTGGACAGGCCCGTAGATATTCCTATGCAGTGAATGCAACGCTGTGTAAAGAGACCCAGGCTATTATTGCTGTGCTGGTGAGACACTGTATCTCATCTAATTAGCCTTGAAGAGAGATTGCCTATTTTTGACCTGAGCTGAGTTTTTTACTCCTGATATGAGCTAGCCCAAGCATCTCTGTGCCACAGGAAGACAATTTCAGTGCCAATGCAGCTGGGTCTATGCCAGAAAGAGCAGACATTCTCACCTCATCTTGTTTACCATCTTCTCAGCCTTCCATTCATTACTCTACCTGGGTCTATTGCCAGGTCCTTTCACTACCCAGTCTCATTTTTCTCCTGGCTTTTGCTGACCCTCTTCTCCTCTGCAGAACTATAAACCCAACAGCTCCCTAAAGAACTTTTCATTAATATAATTTATTAGTTAAATCATTCCTCTGACCTATTTCTCATTCAACTAGCATGTCTCCCTGTCCACTCAATATAATTGATACAGCACCTGAACTCCACTGCCGGGGTTTAAATGGCCTGACATATATCACCGAGTCACAGGATATTAAGAGAAAGGTGAGAGGATTATTGGCACGCTGCCAGTGGGATCAGATTGGATTTCTTGTCCAACCACTGAAACATGTGGTTGTATAAGGAAGGTTCATGCAGTCTTGATTTAGTCCTTATTCACAGCTTGACCACTTGAAAACAACATGAAGGTTTCATAAAGGACTTAGGCCTTGGCCATGTAAAGAAGCCCTCCTTGTGTACATTATCCTGTTGATTATTTGGAGAGGATGGTCTGCAGGAGGCTCTGCAAGATGGAGCTGGTGAGAAAGGCTGTGCTGACCTACTTTTTCTGGAGCTGGAGTTGCATCAGTGCTCTTCTACTCTTGTCCGTGCTGTGCCTGGCCTGGCCTGCCAGCCTGCACATGGCCCCAGGTGCTTCCATCCCTCTGATTTCTTCTTCTGCATCGTATCTCACTCCCCACTGATCCTCTTACTTCTATGTTTAAGGAAGTATTAAATGCTGGGCTGTAGGTTTTCACTGACGATTAATTTTATTGCACAGTCTTCTTTCCCTTTTGAATTATAAAACATCAAAGGGTGCAAAACATAGCCACTATCTTTGCCAAGAGACATCCATTCTGCCTTTTTGTTCTTTTTCCTGGAGAAAAAAGCCTGCCGACGTCATCTGCCTTGTTCAGCATCTTTGCAATTGGCTCCTGTCTTTTTTGGACCCCTCCTTCCCTTCCCTTATCTTCCCTCATCCCTTGCCCCATACTGAGGGGTAACCAGGGAAACCAGGAGCCATGGCAACCCGAAGCAACATAATTTGTCTCCAAGGAAAAAAGTATAAGCATGCAAAATCCCTTTAATGTTTATACCAGGTGACTGGGTCCGTATGTTCTCTTTTCCCTCCTCTTTGGACCAAGAAAGCGGTGGGCCTGCCTTCTCTTTGCTGGAGCCGCCGGTCCCATGAGCCCCAGGTGATGCTGACCTTCTGCCTTGTTTCTCTCAGCCAAAGCCCTCAGCTACTTGTGTCCCTCTGCTGATGTGGCAGCAGGGCCTCAGTTTCCATCAGTGTGGTGCTCCTGTTCCACCAAGAGTGATCGGACATGCTAGACCAGCTCTCCCCAGCAGCATCTTGCTCCCTGTTATTATCAGAGGGACCAGATCGCCCAGCACTAAGCGCTCCTCAGTTTTGAACACGTTTCACAACAGAATGTAGGGAAGAGCTCTTATCACCAACTAGAGATGGAAAGTTTGGGCACAGAAGGTTTAGGGTCTGATTTTCAAAGGATCAGCAACTGGGTGCTTCTCTGTAGCTCTGGACAGCTTTTCCTTGTTGCAAAAGGAGTCTGTAATGGAGGAGAGAAAAGTGGGTCTTTTCAGTCCCACCAAGTCATTCACACTCAGGTTCCAAACTCTTTAGATGAGGGACAAGGCTTTCTCCTTGTTGGGCAAGGCTAACGACACAGAAGTCCAGAACACAGAATATGTATTTTTATTACTGTTTACTATAAACCAATGATGGCATTGGGGCAGTGCTGTCATCACAGCTCCTCCAAAACAAGCAGGAAGGAAGGGCAGCTGGAGAGGAAGGAATAGGATGGCTCCCTTCTTTCTCTTCCACACCATGACACTTTCACACAAAATGGGAAGGAGGGTGACAGCGTTCTGATGCTGCCTGGTGCCCATGAGCAGAGTTGTACGCAGGGAGAGGAGATGAAGGCCCTGCCACCAAGCCTGCAATGGCATTGCCCTGAGGAAAAGCTCTTGGGATTCAGCCCCTTTCCCTCTCTCCTTGGCCTGCAACCAAGCCAGTGTCCTTGGAGGATGATAGCAAGATCCCAGCCTCTCAGAAACCCCATGGCCACTCCTTCTCCAAATGGATACCACAAATACCATTCTTGGTGAAGTACAGAAGGTTTTTGGTATCACCTGTGGAAGCATCAGGCATTACCCAGCACTACTCAAGAGGCCAAGTCAGCAAAGACATAAACTGGCAGATTTTACTGTTCTAAAGGAGTACAAGAGTCTTGACTTTTAGCTTATTTCCAAAATAGAACGCTGACTGTAAGTTGCCTTCTTTAGGAGAAGAATGATGACAGTGGTAATAAATTGTACCCATTTATTTTTGAATTTGCAGATGGGTGAATGTGGAGTGATGGTGGGGAAGAAAGCAAACAAACCCTGGCAAGTAACTGTTTTTATAGGATAGTTCTGTGTTGAAATTTCTATAAGTTGGCAGCAGAGTCATTGTGAGACTTTTTATCCAGATAAGACCATGCCAAAATCTTCAGGAAACATCTTGTGCATTTAATTTTTTTATTTACAAAAACAAGGGGAGGGAGGAGAATGAAGGCTCAGGGGAATGTTTGCAGACTTGGAGTGTCTGCTCTGTAAGGCAGCAAATTCCTTTTATTTTGTGGATGTAAATGGGACTTCTTCCAAATCTGCCGCTCACTAAGTTTACATCTGGGATAGCTCCAAGTCAGACCTAGTACCAGATTTGCTTGCAGGTCAGGGAGAGATGTCACCAGTCAGAGAAAGCAAAGTTCACAAACCTTAAGGATCAGTCTGAGATATCTCAGCTTTAAGGTCACTGAGCCTGATGAGAGAGGACTGGCTCTCCAGTCTGTCCAAGCACAGTCATTTTAAAGAGCAGAAGTTAAAACTCTGCCAGTCATGTTGTCCCTGCCAGCACCCAAACAAGGTCTGTTTATGAGAAGCATTGAGACAAGAGGAGGTCTGCTGCCTCTGTGACTGACACTTCAGGCCCGGTCCTCTGGGAAGTGACTTCTTTTATCAGTGTTTGCTGTTTGTATTTAATATCTAGGAAATGTCTGGACTTTCTTAGACTTTGTGTAATGTCATAAAATTGTTGCTGTGTGCAGGCATGCATGTGTCTGTCTCTAAAATCTGCACTATGAAGAAAACATTTTAGAATCGAATGTTGCCTCATAAAGTATTTTATGCTAAAAGACCCAGTCTAGAGAGCTCGACACTGCACCAGATAGTTTTGAGTTATTAATCATGTAAAAAATCTGTTTGTTAGAGTTGTTCTGTTGAAATCTGTCATTTCATCTGCCTGTAGAGGAGAGGAAAGGGTTACCTACTCCACGAGAACAGAAATCTAAGATGGGAACTTTATAACTGGCTCTGTGATGTGAACATTAGATAGTAATGTCTCAAAACTAAACTATTTAAGCAGCTCCGGTTTCTATGTCAAATTGTTTGTAATGTTTGTAACCAAAGGGACAGCTGCTTCCCAAAGAGCCTTTCTTAACATTTATAAGGATTAACTGGTTTTGTGTTGAGATTATTGAGATCATCTTATTTGTGTTTATTTGATTTTGATTTGTTGTCTCCTCTTCTTTGTAATGTTAATAACTTTGCTTTAGGAGCATTTTTCCTTGATTTTACTGCCTTTGTTTAAACTCAGCTTCTTTTAGTAAATAGAGGTCAGAGGAGGAGTCAGAAATGGATGCCAGCTGGCCATCTGAAAGTTTGACCATCTCCTCCAAATTTGCCCACAGTCCCCCGAGGAACTGTGGAAAATTTTCAAAACAGTTTGTGAGTAGCACACAGTAAGACTTATGTGTATTTCAGAGGTTGTTTGCAGGCCCAGGTCATGCCTAGGTATGAGCAGCAGGCTGGTCTCCACTGAAAAGCTCTCAAAGGACCCCACATGCTCACCCCAAAGCACATGCCTTTATTATGTTCAACGCATGGCTGCAGCATGAGGTTCAAATGAAAACCCTGAGGCATCAGTCTCATTAGCTTCTGTGCTCATTGCATATCCATGGAGCCCACTGTAGGCAGATGAGAGGCATATGACCAGCACTTTGGAAAATGAGGAAGAGGGTCCAGGATGGGGAGGGGTCAGGGAGGAAAAAAGGCTGCCTGAAATATCAGCAACCACTAAGAACCACCATAACCCTGTCTGCAGTGAAGGACCTTAGACAATGGGTGAAGAAAAGGAAGAGGACAAGACAAAGAGCCTTAGAAGATGTCTATGTGCTTCACCAAGAAGCCAAAGAGAGTCCCACTTTGAGTTGGGTTCTAGGGAGTCTAGCAGTACAGCTCCCTTTAGACAGCAAAATTCACATGCAGAGCACTGGGATAACACTCATCCTGTCTCTTTTTCTCAGCACAAGAGGACTTCTTTGACAATCTGACTTCCATCCTTCACAATGGATCTCTAGGTGAAGCTTCATAGCTCTGGCAGAATGTCACCAAGATATCATTTAATTTTTGCGACACAGGACTCAGCTGTCTCTGACGGACTCGTGTTTTAAGATAATTATCTCTGCTTTTTTCTTCAGGAAACCTGAACTTCTTCCTTTGAGGCTCCATTTTCCTTACAATATTCTATTTCAATTTAAAAAATGTATTTAATCATTCCTTAGGCTGCTGATACCACTTGCAACCAGGGCTAATGTATCTGCAATATGTATCTAGGTATAACCAGCCAGGATACACGTGTCTGTCCATAGCTGGTGTGTGTAATCATTGACTGTATGTTTCTGACACATGGAGGAGACACAGGTGTTTCCCATGCAGAGGGATCAAGTGCATGCTCCTGATGAGGAGGAGGAATTCATCCCCCACTGAGAACTCCTGGAGATTTGATGCTGGAACTGGAAGGCGTGAGAAACGGTAAGGTATTGATTATGTCTCTGAGTCAGCAGCAGACACATCCTTGCCACGCTGCCGACTGGCCTATTCGCTCTCCTACTTGTTTGTTCCCTAACTTATCTCCTGGACTTATCCCAAACCTCACTGATACCAGACACAGGCAAACTACACACCACAGCCCTTTTGCCAGCCTGTGGTGTACCTTGTATTGTCCTAACTCTTACATCAGGAATAGCAACATGGCAATGAACTTTTCTTTGCCAGATCAGATGAAAAAAAAAAAGCTGAAAACATTGGGAATGGTTCAGGGATGATGATGTGCTCACCGTAAGTGAAGCAGCAACCCCTTCAGCAGCAAGGACACAATATGCAGTACAGTCTTTCATCTCTGCCTGGATATGACAGGGTTTTGTCAATGCTTTGGTTTTGTTGTTTTGTTTTGTTTTAATGCCAGGTTGACATTTCAGAGTGCTCGATTAGAGCAAAAGAACCAGCATGGCAAAAGAACCAGCACAGGCACCCAAGTTCTGGAGGTCTGTGAGCATCACCACTGCTGACAGTTCCTGCTCCTCATAGGTTCTGAGCTCAGCCATTTGGATCCAAAGTAGTCTTCCAAGCTCCTCTGCAGCAATTTCTTTTTAACTAATATGCTGTGAGATTGGTGCAGCTGTAGTGGGCACAGAGATAAAAAGGAACTTGAGGAACAGTGCGGAACACTTCCACCTTCTTCCCTGGGATCAAGTATCCACAAATAGTCATGGGGGCACTTTTGAAAAATCAGATTGTTTTCTGAATTTGCAAGGGAAAAACAAGAGAGACACAGTGTGCTGCTGATTGAGAATAACACGGAGAGCAGATCTCACCTCTGAGCACATGCTGCAGGAACCCAGCGGAATCCAATCAGGACCAGGGATCCTGTGTGAGATTTAGTGGGACTTGAGAGCAGATGGAGGTGGGGATGGCGTTGATCCAGGTTTGATGGACATGAGAGAGCTGGAACTGGGATAGAAATGTCCAAGGGGAGATGAGAAGTAGCAGAATAGGAACTGTGTATCTGAGATGCTGCATGGGAGATTGCGATGTGCAGTGGGAAAGTGGGAGTAGGAGATTGAGATATTACTGACAGGAGTGAAAGGCAAAAGCATAGTAAAGGAGGGCGAGGTAAACAGTGTAGGTGTACCCCCTCCAATGTACATACACATTGGGTTGCAACTGCCAGAACCCTTCCTTTTGCTCCAAGGGACCCTGAGCTTTCCTTTATACCTTGTCCTGAGGACTCCTGCTGCAGTGGCATTTCTCATGGACTCACCAGCTCTCCTGGAAAGATTGTCTACGGTGTGGTCACCTAGCTGTAATGAAGAGAACTGATGTGCTCCAGAATGCTCTCTCAGTGGGGAAGAGTCAGGCCATTTGCAGTCTGTGGGGTGCCTGGTGAGACTTGCGCCGTGGTCACTGGCCCTGGCCCACACTCACCTGCTGGTGTCACACACACCCCGTCAGCAAAACACCTACTGCTAATAGCGACTAATCCCAGAACTATTAACCCCAAATAATTACACTAATCCTAAAGAATTCCCTGCAGTCTCTACTTTCAAAACTAAACCCAGTGTCTCAGCCTTCTGCTGCCTCCAACCCCACTGTACACTGGCAAGATTTCTCTCTGATGGTCTCTTCTGCCTTCAGACAGGTATGAGAGGTGGGTGACAGGCTCTGCTGGAGTGGGCTGCAGAGATGCATTATGCCATAAACAAAGGAAGATTACATCTCTGCCCTGGAGATGTGGGTTATATCCACCCTGCCTATTCAATGTCCAGGTCTTGCTGCTGCTTGTAAATTCAGTGGCTCCAGGTTCTCAATGAGGTGTTCCTGTCTGATTTGTGAAGTCCCAGTAGCCTGTCTGAGAAAGGCATCTAGTGATCTCTCAAATGTCATCTCGGTGCTTATGAAGAGCTTTGCTAGTGACTGAAGTGTTTGCTCAGCAGCACTTAACCTCAGACTAAGGAGAGCTTCCAGAGCAGACCTCCCTCCTCTCATTAGCAACCCCCAGCATTTGATACCAGGCCGTGGATGTTGGTTTCTTCCTTGTGTTCTTCACTTTTCTTGCCTGGGCTCAAATGACCACAAGTCTCTTTTCATGTTTGAATTTTGACAAGGGCGTTTTCAGCAGCGTCTATTTGAGGCAGCTCCCTGTTCCTGCCACTCTAGAGGTTGCAGCGCTGATACAAATTGCACAAGAAAGACCCAGACTGGGAGTGTGTGCTGCTGCTGTTGCACCTCCAGAAACTGAAGTCACTGCAAAGCCAAGAGACTCATGGAAAAAGATACTGTCTTTTTCTTTTGTTCCCCACTGCTACCCTTGGAGGCAGAGACATTGAATCTGAGTTGAATCAGCTGCAGGATGTGTAGCTGGACGGCTGCAAGCTTTCCTACTTAACAGCTCACAAACACAGCCATGGGCTTTCGTGTCACAGGCTCTGCTTGGGCTGGCACAAGCTTGTACTGTCTGGCCATGGGTGAAATTTCAACTTCACCTGCTGTTAAGGCACATGAGCTCTGCTTTATGCTGCGTGGCTCCTAAAAACTAAGGGAAATCTCGTGTTCTATGTCATTCCTGCTGCAGTCAGTGAAAGTGAAGATCGTTGATCAAAAGCTGCTGGAAGGGTATTGTAGGTGTGTGATCCTAGATCCCTGACTTTGCCACCCTGGATTTGAAAACTTTACCTTTGCTTTTTTGAACTTTCTTTACCTTTTCAGCCATATTAGAAAGCCCTCCTTTTTCCACTCCTTCTGCAGCTGAAGGGACACAGGAATTCCTACAGATAAATATTCAGGACACTATTTAAATAGGCAGCTGTATCTTGTAGATCATTTGCTTTACTATGTTGCAAATGTTGCATCTTGTATTGTGTAGTGTGTGTTGTGGATATGTGTTGCACAGAGTCTGGGATAGGCCCCTACTTGTCATAGGTGGCAAGATAAAATCACACTTAACCAGATTTACTTCTCTTAGTTCCTCAGCAGGGCTGGATTTGTTTGTGAAAGCAGTAAATTTACACATTATTCCTAATTACAGGGATGTCTGACCTAGAGCCAGAAAAGGAGTTGTCATGATGTCTGTTTGGCCACCTCTTGGTGTGAACCCCTGCTTGGTGGGATGAGTTAGGCCCTTAATGGCTACAGAAAGACTTTGGAAAGAAAAAGGCTTATATTTACATAATACATTTCACCCCAAAGGGCCCTAAAACACATTGCACAAACTTTACATAAACAACAGAACTCAAATGCATCAGGAATGGAGGGTGGCAGCCAGCTGGCACATGTTAGAAGGACAAAAATAAGAGAAGTGACTATTTTTGGCCAAGGACACCAGGGCAAACCCCTCTATTGCGAAAGTGCCTTCAAATCTTCAAAGCACAATTTTAATCTAAATAGCGGTTGTGGATAAATAGATCTTTTGTACTGCATTGACTTGTTCTCAGGCACATCTGGGGAATTCACTCACTAAAATAAGGTTTTTCTATACTGTGTGCCTGCTAAGGCTGCAGAACGTCCTCATCCACTTTTCTACTCCCACTCCAGCTCCACTCACAGATTTGTAGACCTTCCTTACACAGCCCTCGCTGCTGAGGGTGGGAGACCCAGAAAAAGCTGCTCTGGTTTTCACAACTGATCTTTCAAAAAACTGGAAAATCTGGAAATGCCCATTTTCATTTGTCATCTGAGAAAATCTGTGAGTTGATTAGAAGGACAAATTTCCATCATGCCCATTGAGGTAATTTTTTTGAGTACAACTGATCTTGAAATATCAGCGTGGAACTGCCATTTGAAGGTCTTGCCCCAAAGCCCCTCACATGCCATGCAGCATCTCTTGGATCTCTTTGGACTACACAAACACTTCAGAAGACTGCAAGACACATTTCCTTATGGAAATGTCTCTGATGAAATGCATGTTCTTTTTACAAACACATATTTCCTTTGGAGCTTTGTGGGGGGATGTCTAAAGTTACAGAGCACATCACATCTCAGAAGACCCTGAATCACATCTCAGAGGACCCAGGATAGGTTGCCATGTATCAGATGGTGGCTCCCTGTGGGCCTCCTCCCTGTTGTGTTGCAGCTGGATCCTTGCATGTGAGCCATCTCTTGCTTCATCATCCACTCTCCAAGCCATCCCATCATGCTGTCGTGCCATCTAAGTGCTACTAGAGCACTGCTTGGCATGACTTTGGCTCTAAACTACAGTCCAGATCAATATGGGGGATATGAACAATACAGGGATCATTCCACAAAAGGCAGGATGGATGGGGAGGGTTTAGCCATTCCACTTGCCCTTAGGGCTAAGGAAGATGCCCCCAGACATTTGATTTATTAACATACCTTTTGAGAACATATCTTTGAGAACAGAGCACCCCATCAGCAGCATGCTGTGTTTGCATGGACAGAGAAGGAAGAAGTCAGCCAGGAGCCAAATGTCTTTCAAAGAGCCTCCCAAGCCAGACACAATTCTGCTGGACCTGAATTTGTCATCCCTTGGAACTGCAACCATCCTTCCTATTTCCCACCCCTAGCACCAGCACTGTCACCAGTGACTGGGTGAGGGAGCTGATTTGTCTGAAGACTCATTATTTTTTCCCCCACAGTGTTAGTGTTCAGCCAGCTTAGCTCCCTGCCAGCCTGAGTGTGCAAGGCCAGTACAGCTATGGCTGGAGAGGAGGATGAACCTCATGGCAGCCTCATTTTAGATTGGTTTATGCTGCTGTGTAACAAATCCGCTTTGCCATCTCCCTTCCTATAGACATGGGATGCAAGAGGGGGCCTGCCTGTCTCAGCCTGTCAGCTCCCCATCCTCTTCTCTGCCTCCCTCTCCCACCAACTCCTTACTGCATTCAGACCTCATACAGCCAATTTTCCTGCCAGCCAACCCACTTTTGCAGGTGGAAAACCGTATCAAACTCATACAAGCGTTTCCTGTTGCTCACAATTTTGTAGTGGAGTTTCTCTGCCAGAACTGTGGGAAGCCTGAGCAGGACATACACTGCAGTGTTATTAGTAAGGCTTCGATGTGGTTAGTTCCGCTACTCTTCAACTGTATTGCAAAGCAGCTTTAAAGGCTGTTGAGTCTCAGAACAGGGCTCCAAGGGAGATAAGTGGCATTTCAGATGTCGAAAGTGTGGAGCTCCTGTCTGCCTCCTCCCAGATAACAAATCTGTGACTATCTCCTACCAGCTGAGCAGAACGTCAGCCAAAACCTTCTTATAATCTAACAGAAATACTCATCTTGGTGGATTCCCCTAAGTTTGTAGAAACCTGCTTTTCTCATCCTTTCATAATTTGTTTGTCCTGCAGTCCCATGCAGCTGGACTGCAGCCAGCATGTCCCCTACTACAAAAGAGGTGGCTGCCCGGTCACCATGATGGCTGTGGATCCTGCTCTGAAGTCCAAAATCACATAAGGGGAGAGGTGTGAATGGCTCACCATTTCATGAGTCTCTCAAAAATAGGCCAAGACTCCAAGGGTGGCACCTAAGAGTTGGGCGGTGAGTCCTTTCCCTTAACTCAGATGTTGTGGGGAAAGGACAAAGTATGCCCATGACTTCTACGAATGCAAGATCTGTACCTGACGCATCTTGAGAGGACTTGAGAGTGAAGGAAGGGAAAAACAAAGAAGGAAACATTTGATGGCCTTATCTGAGCTCTGAAAAATGCAGAAATGTGCAGGATGGGAGCACGATGCTCTGGGAGAAGCAGAGGCCGGGGAATGCAAGACAACTCTCTTCCTGATCAAAGAGCTGGTGCAAAATTGGTTCATGGAGGTGGATCCACCTTTGATGTTTTGAGCAGATTACAATGCCATGCCACACCAGTTCCCAAGATTCCTAGATAGGGAAAGCCGGTCACACTCACTGAAAGAGTCTCCACAATATGCCAAGAGCTCCCAGCTCTGTATACCAAAGTCTCCCTTGTCCTTTAATTTAACACCCTTGCCTTTGTTCTGTTTGAACAGAAAAAATAAAGTTTTGTCTACTATTTATTTTCATTTTAAAGCTGAATTTTATTTCTTTTTAATGCACCAGCATTATCCAACACATAGTCCAATTATCAAATTGATCATGACCTAGTAAAGGGCTACAAAAGGGCTTGTGGAATGAAGCTGCAGGCAGAGAGGGAAGCCCCACAGGCCAGCACTTAGGCACTCAAACTGGTTATGCACAAGTTCCACAATTTGGTACATTCATGAACTTACTCATGCACTCAGAAAAAAAATCTCACAGAGCAATAATACAGAGCCTCCCCATCTTCTCCACCTCCTGCCTCCTAACACAGGGCCCTGTAGGGAAATGTGCTGTGCTGCTGATGACATTTCCCCTGAGCCGGCTCATATCTATGATGGTATGAAAAATTCATAAAGCAGTACAGAGTGCATTAACAAATGCTGACATATCTCCTACGGTTAATTGACATCCAGCATCCTATTTTAAATTAATAAGGCCTTGCCAAGCACGCAGAACTCACTCCTCATAGCAAAGGAAATATCCCACACAGCTCAGCAGGTCATGTCACCATATCAGTGATGCTGTGTACTACAAATCATGACAAATATTCCTAGTAGTATGTCAGGCCTGTATCCAAGGTGTTGCTCTTAGCATCTGTGTAGGGGGGTTGTTTGATGCATGCTCTAGAAATTGTCACTCTAACAGGTGCATGACATGGGCTGCTAAGGCAGCCTAGAAGTGTCTGAGTCTCTGCTTTCCAGCCAAGGCCAGTCCCTCTTTCTTTCTGGTGTATCTGTATCTGTGGACCAGTCACTGAGCTCACAAAGCCTGGCTGACGTCTCTGTACAGCTTGTGATGATGGGGAGCTACATGGTGCCACTGTCCAGTCATTGTTCCTGCAGACATTAAATTGACTTTTCTATGATCCAGATGTCCCAGCAACATCTTAGTCATACAGAGAGGTTGCAAACAGGACCTTCTAGAAACTAAAGGAGAAACCCTGGCACTGCTAATGACATGTGTAAGTGGTATGGCAGTCCACTTTTTGTTTTTTTGAATAGTGGAAACTGCTGACAATCTGGTGAATTGTGTACACTATAAAGGCAAAGACCTCTATAAGCTTTTCACAAGGTCTGCGGCAGAGCAGACAATCCCTAGATGAAATTTTACTGGAAAGCTGTGGGGCTTGAGGTAGCACCAGTGGTGCAGTCTGAAATGGAAGTGACCCAGGTGAGCAGGTGTGATCCTGCACTTCTGTGGTCTGCCCTATCAAGGCCAGAGCTGCACTCATTTATGGGTATCTGTTTGTATTTGTTAAGTCCAAGCTTCAGCTGAGGGATAAAAACAGTGAGGGCTGTGCTGCTGGCCAAGCCAGTGAAATTACGGACACTCATAGGCAACACAAACAACAGCCCAGGACCTGGGGACTTTCACATGCTGCCTTGATGACACTTTTCTGGACTGTGAGGTCTGATTTTGCATAGGCTTTCTAATGCAGTGGTTCTCAAGTTGAACTGCATCTGGAAAAGTGCCTCCTCTCACCTTGAAGCAAGTCCTATGGGCCACTGGTGACCCACCGGGGATGAGTGCTGATAAGGGAAGACATTTGAAAGGCAGTTCTGTCAGGAGAGCACTTAGGTCAGCCGTATTGAGCTCATCCTGGTCCCTCTCAGCATCCTCATTCTTCTGTCACTGCTTCTGGCAAGGAAGAGGAAGCTGGGAAAATGGCAGCCAAAATTGCATGGGACAGTTGTGTCCAGTTGGAAAACTTGCAGCTGTCCTGCACTGACACACCAAATATCCCCCCCATTGCAACCTAGGCCTGATTATCATAGAATGGCAGGGGTTGGAAGGGGTTGGAAGAGGTCATCCAGTCCAACTCCCTGTAAAAGCAGGTTGACCTAGATCAGATCACACAGGAACGCGTCCAGGTGGGTCTTGAAGACCTCTAGAGAAGAAGACTCCACAATCTCCCTGGGCAACCTGTGTCAGGGCCCCCTTAGTTGAACAGTGAAATAGTGTTTTCTTATGTTTAAATGGAACTTTTTGTGTTCCAGCTTCATCCCATTACCCCTTGTTCTGTTGCTAGGTATAAAAGAAAAAAAAAGGATGCCCCAACCTCCTGACACCCATCATTGAGATATTTGTAAATATTAATGAGATCCCCCCTTAGCCTCCTCTTCTCCAGACTAAACAGCCCCAGTTCCCGCAGCCTTTCCTCATAAGGAAGATGTTCCAGTCCCCTGATGATCTTGGTGGCCCTGCACTGGACTCTCTCCAGCACTTCCCTGTCCCTCTTGAGCTGAGGAGCCCAGAACTGGACACAGGACTCCAGATGAGGCCTCACCAGGGCAGAGTAGAGGGGGAGCAGAACCTCCCTTGACCTGCTGACCACACTCTTCTTGATGCATCCCAGATGCCATTTGTCTTCTTGGACATGAGGGCACATTGCTGGCTCATGGTTAGTTTACTATCAATCAGGACTCCCAGGTCTCTCTCTGCAGAGCTGCTCTCCAGCAGGTCAATCCTCAGCCTGTACTGGTGCATGGGGTTATTTCTTCCCAGATGCAGGACTCTGCACTTGTCCTGTTTGAACCTCATGAGGTTCCTCTCTGCCCAACTCTCAAGCTGGTCAAGACCCCGCTGAATGGCAGCACAGCCTTCTGGGGAATCAGCCAGTCCTCCCAGCCCAGTTACCTGGGATCAGCCCAGTTATCTTGGGGACAGATGGACTGTTTGCAATGATTTGTTGGGAACTTGAACAATACCACCCTCAAAGGCAAAACACAGGGGTTTGATGTTGTGAAAATCTGGGTGGAAATAAGTGATTTCTGGCTATACTCCGTCACCTGCCCCACTGCGTGTCACAGGAGCCATCATGCAGCCCAGCAGCTCCTCCAGGTACCTTGAGGTCCCAGGCTGGAGAATCCTCTCTCCCTTTCTGCAAGTAGAAATGGCAACTTGGGAAGTAAAAGCTGAGTATTCATTTGCAGAATGTGCCTACATACTAGTTTATATGAAGCAATTACATTGCAACACCACATTTCAAAGTAAGATCCTTTGTGTAGCCAGCTCTGGGAAAAGAGCTTGTCTCCACATCTTGACAGATATTTGGACCCATGCTTCTGAGGGAGCTACCGACTCCATTCATTTAGGCCATGGAGCTACCTCATTGACAAAGGTACCAAGTCCCACTTTGATTTTCAGTTTCTAGTCTCTACACAGAGGTTGAATCAAAGTACCTTAAATCACGGCTTTGATTCATGTTCCCAGAGATGGCCAGAGATGTAGTTTCATGAGCTTCTTGCTATTTGTTATAATCTGCTTGCTGGAGATTCATACCTCCCTGGCAGAGCTGGTGGACCTGGATATGTGTGTGTGCATCTCTGGGCTTTGATGTTCACAGCTTCCCAAGACAGTATTGAAACGCAAGCATTTGTGATCAGGAATAATGGTGAGAGCTGATGAATTAATATACACCTTGAAATACTCTCATTCTGTTCTCCAGGATAACATACTCAGTGTTCTGGTTTAGCAGTGTTTACACATACCCCTATCCAGTTGTTTACATCATACTTGGTAATTACCTTCACAGAGCTGTTTGGTTGTTTCTGGGGATGATGTAATCTTTGCTTGTACTGCTTTGCCCACACAGTTTGCTGTACTGAAAGGCTTTAGAATACTTTCTCTGGTGATTTTATTTCACTGGCTCTTTAGAAAGAGCCACGGCTATTTTCTCATCTAGCAGTGCCCGGAACTTTTGTCTCAGGGAAGAATATGGGGACAGCCAACTTCCTGCCATTAAAGAAGCCTCTCATTGTACAACTGGAGTTGAGGCAAATTAATTCAATCTACACATGCCACAAAATAGATTTGTCTTCAGCTGTGCTAATGCCCTATTTAGGCTGACAAAATGAGGGGACAAAGACTTAGGCAAACCTTTAGCTCCCGCCCCCTTCAGCTACCTTATTTCTCAGAGGCCATGGGGGTTTTCATTGTAGCCCATGTGTAATGTTCCATCAGTTTAGCCAAAGATGCCATGTTAGCCTGGGAGAGATAAACTGGTATGTCTGAAAGCTTGGATGTGAGGAAGAGGCAAGCTTTTAGGTATGGTTTGTCTCTGCCAGAGAAGTTCTTCATCTGAGGCACTGTTGTGAAGTGAGTGTGTCACTGGAAAGGATCTAAGGTGGCATTTTTTTCCCAATTACATTATTTGCTTGCTAGGTCACCCTCAACAAATCAATCAATCAATGCTATTAGTGTGGTGTCTATACAATGGGTGTAAAACTACCTCCAAATCCACTTTGAGATCCACCAGTAGGGCCTGATATCTAAGGGCTGTCTTTTGTCCTTCTGCCTGAATCTCGACTTCTTTCTTATCAACAGATAATAAAATCATGGGATGAGATGAGATGAGATGAGATGAGATGAGATGAGATGAGATGAGATGAGATGAGATGAGATGAGATGAGATGGGGAGTGTCCCCTTCTCCATCTATCCCACAGCCCTATGGATTGGATATGTTGCTGGGGTGTGGGAAAGGAGCGTTTGAACTCCCTGGGGCTGTGGAAGCAGCTGTGCTGACTGACAAAGGCTGACAACCCTCCCTTGCTATGTTCAAGGAGTCCCCACCCCTAGGGTTTACTCAGCACTTGTGCTGGTCCTCATCATCATCCTGCAATGAGCTGGCAGAACTGGAACTCTCTGTGCCCCAGCTTCTCAGAGGCAGAAGTCCAGCCTCCTCCCACAAGTGGCTGATGGAGACAGATGTGTGGGAAACCACACAGTTTTTGCACAAAAACAGCCAAAATGAGCACCCATGGTAAGAGCCACCAAAGGCCTCGAGGGACCATTGCATTAAGTAAAGTTACAGAAGGGCAGGCGGGGAGACACTGAGAAGGGAGAGAAGACACTGGCTCCTTTCTATAAGGGACACGTTCGGATGAATCGTGGAGGCAGCTCTCTGACCCTTTTCTTCCATCAAAATGGCACAGAGGAGCTCCATGGGGACCAAAAGCTCACCTGGGCTTTTTTTAACTTTTAGGAGGATTAACACAGATTTACATTTGAGAAATGAGGCTAATTCCAGTCTAAAGTGCAGACCAATTCCTCCCCTGGTTCCCAGGAGGGTAACATCATAACCCACTATTAGCTGTGCCAGTTACAGTTATTTCCTTCCCACATTTCCTTTCAGGTGTCAAACTAGAATGCAAGTGCTTTTCTTCCTGAGAGCACTATTTTAAAGACTTGAATGTTATTAATATGGTAGCTGTTGTATTGTGCAGCCCATTCTGTAATGGGGTGTTTATAGTGCCGATGCTCTTACCCAGTCCATCCGTAATCAGAAGTAATAGTACTGCTTCACTGCTCACTCTGCTTGAGGATGCTGCAATAAATCCCGATGAGGCATAGCTTGGCTGCAGCTGGTGGGTGATGTAGCTTTGTGCATTTTTACTTCTTTAATGTTTATAGCTCTTTTATGTTATATGAATATTGCCAGTCCCGAGGATTCAGCCATCATGAATCAAGCCTCAAAAAATAATGAGGCTTTACAAAATGTGTACATTTGAAGCACATTTTATGGGCCTTCAGACGTGTGATGTTGTCAGGCTTCCCTAATTTTCCTTCCACGAGCTTACTTTAAGATAGGAAAAAGAAAGAGGAGATTCACATATCATCATCCGATTCCAACAGCTGGCCCCTACCAACATCACCTGATGTCATGAAACTCAAGATAATGTTGTAAGAGCAGTCAGCACAGTCAAACTCATCTATGTGGAAGGCTGACATAGCTCAGGTGAAACAATGTCACATAGAACCTATACACCCCCGGTTTTCTGCAGAAAGAAAACCTTTCACCTCCAACTGCTTACAGCCTTGAACCTTCTGTGTCGAAGGAGGAACAATGGCTACCTTTCTGAGGTGTTAGCAACAGAAGCTGCTGGCCTGCACATTAGGGGCTGAGCAGAGCAGAGCACACATGTGCTGCCTCTCGGTTCAGCAGCACGTGCTCCCCAGCCACCAGCTCACTGCTGCTGCCTCCTCCGCT